>NC_090929.1:174798250-175120005 GCF_040938575.1 Ambystoma mexicanum | reverse complement strand
CCTGCGGTAGCTCCTGCCTACAGAGTGATGCCCGACATCCAGGAGCTGGTTTTAGCTCATGCTCATTGAATCTCAATTTCGAACCCTGCATGGCAGCGAAGGAGGGAGGGAGGGAGGAGGAGGAGGAGCAGCCGGTGTGCTCACAAAAGCAGGCCTGTTGGGAGTTCATGGCGGTGCTAGAAGAGAAACCAACCACGTTGGTAAAGAAATTGGGGCAGCAACAGAGTTTTACATAAATATATGGACATTACAGTTAAAGCCATGAAACAGATAAGCACCCTAATGGGGATACCGAGGACTCCATCCATTCCTTGCACGAAGAGGTGCTCCACCTGCAAGGAGAATTAGCAGGAACTAAACAGGAACTAAACAGGGAATGGAAGAGCCGCTCTTGACTATAGAGGACTTGGAGAACAGGCCCAGAAGCGAGACCCTACGTATCCGAGGGCTGAGGGGCCCAATTTGAAGGCATGGGTGGTGAGGTATTTTGTAGACACCTTTCCATCGGTATCATTGGACCCCATTCAGCTGGACAGAGTTCATAGGGTGGATCAGCTGTGCAAGGGGCCCCGGGACAAACCCAGAGACGTTATGATGAAGTTTAATACTTATGCGATGAAAGAGGAAATCCTGAAAGCATCTAGGCCCCGGGGGAGATATGATAAGGCAAGCAGATTTTTTCAGGATCTGCCCACTCTTACTCTTCGGAAACACCTCATTTAGGGCGGTGACGGGGAAGCTTCAAGAGGAACAGATCCCATATCCCTGGACATTCCCCTTTGGCTTGGTATTTACTTGGGAGGGTAGGCAGAGGAGAAGCACGACACTGGGAGGAGGCCGCAAGTCTGGAGAGGGGGAAGGAGGAGAGCTGAGTTGGAGGCCCGCGAGAGGGGAGGCCAGAGTGGAGAGTAGGAAGCAGCGGGCCATCCCCGGGCCTGGAACAGAAGTCACAGGGTTCTCTCACTAGCCGGAGCCCGATACCGGAATGAGGGGGGACAGTTAAGGAGAGCACAAGGCCCCGATAGGGGAAATGTGGATGGGTGTTCCGCCTGGGGGACAGGAGGTGGGCCAAATCTTCCGGAGAGACGGGAAGCTCTGGAAGATGTTTCCACCTCCACACGGTATGTGGGGAAAGTTATTAAGAAGCGATTGTTGGTTTTACATGTTGGGGGTTGGGTTGTGGATCGATGCATTGTTATAAAGGCAATATGCCAGCAACGCTGATGATGGTTTATGGTCTTTTCATTGAAAAAGAACAGTGAAACCATCGAAGCAAATGCATCAAAAATAATTACATTCAAAGTACATATCCATCGAAACTTGTCCATCGAATATAGGAATGGGCAGGTTTCAATGGATATGTACTTTTAAATGTAAAAGATAGCAATTCGATGCATTTATTTTGCACATTAAAACGTTACATGGAGCTGCCAGTGCTGATATTTCTGCACTGGCCAGCTCCTTGTAATGTTTCAATGTTTACTGTATATGGGGGGGTGGTGGGGGGGCCCCCCCACCCCCCTAAACCCCCACGCACACCCCCCTTAACCCTAACCCAGGCCTAACCCTAAGACTAACCCTGACCGCAGACCCTTAAGGTTTATTGTATATGGGGGGGTTGCCCCCAAACCCCACACACCCCTTAACCCTAACTCCAACCCCAACCCCAACCCTAAATCTAACCCCAATGATCCATTGAAATGTATTCAATGAATATGCTTTTCGATGGAAAAGAAATTCAATAAATACATTGAGGGAAGTTCCAGATACCGCTGATGATGAATGTGAAGAGAGGATCAGTCCGGGGGTACCCCCCCCGCGTCTGATGGAACTAAAAAGAATGCCTGTATGACTCAATGGGGTTCCGCTGTATAATCTATAATGAAAGGGGACTCAACTCCCATAGAAAGCATTGCACATTGCTGCACAAATTAAAGAGGGCAGATATAGATATTGGGTTTCTTCAAGAAACACACTTAGGTAGATGTGATGTTGGCAGACTCAAAACGAGGGAGTTCCCATTGCAATTTATTTCAGCTTGTTGTCTCAAGAAGAGGGGAGTGGGTATTCTCAGAGAGGCGGCTGACATTTACGGCCAATGGAATTAAAGAAGGGAGATTTGCATTTGTGAAAGGATTATTGGGAGGTATTCAAATCACTTTAGCCGTGGTGTATGGTCCTAATGTAGGACTGAAGGAGTTCCTTAGCACACTCTTAGGCGACTTCCTGTTATTATCGGAGGGGGCATTACCCTGGGGGGCGATTTCAATTTGCCTAGGGACCCCAACTGGGACCAGTCCAAGATGGTTTATTGGGGAGCTTCAACACCCACAGAATCACTTCGGGAGTGGCTGAAAGATTCTCGCCTGGTGGATTCATGGAGGGTGTCCCACCGAGGGGAGGGGGACTACACCTTCTCTCATTCCCATCGGGCCTATTCAAGGATTGACTACTTCTGGGTGGGGGTGGGTCTGGTCCCCAAAATAGACTGTTGAAATAGGTACCATTGACTTCTCGGACCAAACTCCAAGTAACCCGTCTTACTCTCCCAGCGGATAGCGTCCCTCACAACGGCTCGAGGCTTAACCATGCTCTACTGAATGATATGGTGGTGGTACGCAACAGGTTCCCCTAAACCAGAGACCATTGAAAGGTTCATGGATCTCTGCCCTATTCCACGTCTCCCTGCAGAGCAGAGGGACCAACTGGAAAAGGGGATTACCAAGGAGGAGATACTGCAGGCAATTTCTTCCAGGAGCGGGGACTCAGCTCCTGAACTTCATGGCCTTCTTTAAAACATTTGCTGGGAGGATCTTGGAACCCCTACATGCAGTATTTCATGAGATGTTTAGCAGGGTTGGCTCATCAAGATCTATGGGGGAGGAGAGGATCACCCCGACAGCGAAGCCCAGTAAAGATCCGACATATAGACCAACAGCAGTTTTTAATACTGATATTAAGATTTACGCTGAAATCCTAGAACTGAGGTAGAAAAAGCTTATCCAGCTTTTGGTTGCAGAGGACCAGGCTGGATTTGTATAGGGGCGCCAGGGAGCCGATAATGCGGAAAATTGTAGATTTCATAGATGTGGCCCACCGCACAAATACCGCAGCTATACTTTCAGGGTTAGACGCAGAGAAAGCGTTCCACCGCATGGACAGGCAGTTGCTTCGGGGGGTACTGTGTAGGTCCAATATGGGGGGAGGGATTCATGGGGGCAATTTTTGCATTGTATTCTTGTCCCACGACTCGGGTGATGGTCAGTTTCGAAGGGATTTGCGCTGCTAGGGGCACGAGGCGGCAGTGTCCCCTTTTACCCCTGCTATTCTCGGTGGGGTTGGGGCTCTCAGAGGCATCCCTTACAGGGCGGTTACCTCATAAAATCACCCTTTTGGCGGATGATGAGATCATAACCCTGACAAAGGCAGAGACGTCTATCCCCAAGCTTTTATAGATTCTTGATGCTTTTCTGTCAGTATCGGGTTTTAAGGTAAACATTAGCAAGAGCGAGATGCTTAATATCAACTATGGACCAGAGGCAGTCACAGAGTTGAGGCAAAGGGTCCCCTTTGCTTGGGCCGCTCAGAAATTGAAATATCTAGGGATCTCTCACACCCTGGGCAGCGAGGACCTGTAGAGGGCCAACTATCCCACTTTGCTTGGAACCATTAGAGCTAATCTTATATCTTGGGGCCTTAAGACAATCTCTTGGTACGGGAGGACAGCAACTATCAAGATGAAGGTTCTCCCGAGATTACTCAGACTGCTCAGCCCCATACATAAGAATTGGAATTTTCAGCCGGTTTACAGGGGCACTGCCTTCACTAGCTGGAGGGAAGGGGCATTGTGAGTTCTTAACACACATGTTTGAGCAGGCGCAAATATGCTCCTTCCCATCCAGCAAGGCGACCTTTGGGTGGGGGAAGAGGGACCGATACCAGTAATGGCAGATTCGGCACTGGGTAATGCAAACTGGCGGGCGGCAACTAGACCGCTCACAAGCTTTGAGAAGCTATTTGCTAGAGTGCATGTGGGGGGCTTGCTCTCCAACCTTTATAGATGCCTTGGAGAGAGGGACAGAGAGGACATCGACTTCACTGCATATGTCAAAGCCTAGCATAAGGATCTGGGACATGAATTACCACCAGCAGAATGGCAATGGTAAGGTTTATTTATAAAGCGCCTATACACAAGGCAAGTGTTTCAAAGCGCTCAAGGAGGGTGGGAGCATGGGTAAAAACGAACAGTCGAATCAGAGCCCTTGAAATTCTGAGACGATAATAGTCTGCACAGGCTAGGGATGTAATGGTATACCGTTAAATATACAGTGAACAACTTAATTTAACAATAATAACCGTCACGTTGTTTATACCGGTATACCGTTTATACCGTTAAGTGCGCTTTTCAATCTGATTTGGAAAGGCTGCAATAAGCAAGTGCTGCGCAGTCCTGGTCTTGCACTATTGGATGTGCTGTCTGCCAACGGGGCCCTGTTTGGCAGACAAGAGCATGGGGAAAGTGAGGCCACATTAGTAAATGCAGCTTTGCTGCTGTGACCGATCTTTCTCTGTGATCAGTAGTCGGGTCAAAGATCAGCCGACTTTGCGCAAATTGTATTGACAGCTGCCCAGTGCCTGAACCTTTGTGTTCCCCATGCAAAGCTGGTAACGATGAGCCGACTGACTAGCTCTATAAGCATACTGGACACTCCAGTTCATAGACTCCGCCAGACCTGGATTTCATGGGCAAACTAGAACAGTTGTTTTGTTTCAGGCATTATTTATTTGAAAGGCAGCATACAGATTTTAAACGTTTTCACACAGTCCTGCTGGTCCGCGCTACAGGTCAGATCTTCTATGGGGATTGTCCGATTTTCAATTTGCAATTAACAAGACCACAGGGACATCACAACGGTGAGCTGAGAGCCTGAAATGAAGTGAGCATTTTATTTTTCCCTTTTGTTCGTATGTAACCAAATGTAATAAGACGTTCAGTGACTTGCAAAACAGTGGAGCCAGGAGCACATTGCTTAGCAACCACTCAGCCAGCATGATCAGAAATGTATCGATTCAGCCTGGCCTGGCATCATCTGCCATTAGTTCAGTAAGTTAAGATCCTACTGCACTGAGCCAACACACATTGGAGCAGCCCTTGCTCTGGCTGTGCAAATTGTAAAACAAAAAGGACGGCCAATCAAGTCATGCATATCAAATTACTCTCCCCAAGGTTTAGATTGAAGGAAGTTTCTCATGGTCATGGGTCGGATGGCCATCCAGTTTTGTTTTAGCTTAAAATTCTGGGATTTGTAGTTTACGCAGCAATTTGAAAGATGGGAAACTACACACCCCAGAATTCAAAGGGGGGAATGAACTGGCTGCCCTTCTGATGCATGTCCACAAACAATTTTAGCTCTGTAGACCAGGCATGGACAGGCCTTTATGGCAATAGGCCCATGGCCGAACCAAAAACGCGAAATGCTTTTGGGTCAAAGTGGGGCACTATTTTGCCCAAAGTGTGCCAGTTTGATGAGTGAATTCACTATGCGCTTAATAGTTTTGACCACTGTTGCTGAATAAATATTCTTTTAAATGTACAATTTGCATCACATTTTATCAAAAATCTCCCCCTTGGGTACTATTCAAACAGTGTTCCAAAAGGAATGAATTCCCATTTGCAACTATGTGCCACTTTAATGTTGGTGCCGGGGACAATTTTATGCCCCAGTCCGACCCTGCTGTGGTCTGTGTGTACCCATCAGTGCTTTCTGCTAGTAAATAAACTGCCCCCCCCACTGTCCTCTGTGTAGATTTGCACTAGATGTGTTGCTTCGCTTCATCCTTCACCTACCTGCCTTCTGCACATGGCACTGGACTCGAGCAGGCAGGACAGATTGTACATTCAATTTGAAGTATCCAGAGCAATGGGGGTGAAATATTGCTTAGGTCTATTCTCAATTTGTGTCGCCACTCATGAAAGCATTCCTCCCTCTGAACTTGCATCACAAGGGTCCTAATGCACTCCGACCTGGGGAAACCGGTACTGATGGGGCTCTGGCAAGGTGGTGTCTAGGCCATATTTGTGCCGATATATATTTTAACTTGGTCATTTTCAAAGTTCTTTTTTTTGCCACTATCTTTAAGAAGGTAAACATGTATTGCAAGAATCAAGAAAGAAATCAATAGCGTCCACTGAACGCTGTCCCTTTAGGATTACATGGTCAGTGGTGACTCCAACATCATAATACACCAGGCAGATGGTGAACAAGCTATAGTGATTAGATCATTATGCAACCTTTCAGTGTGTCTGTGTTGGCTATGACATTTTGACAAAAGAAACAACGACATGGGCTTTCAGACCGCACAAGTGACTTTTCTCCCTTTAATGGGATAAAGAGTTGTAAAAACAACTTTTTGTCGCAGCAAGGGGTCCTGATGCCCATGCCATGTGGTTCCAAAAAAATGCAAGTCAAGGTCTATTTTCAAAGCGATGACCTGTGACTGAGCAACAAGCTCATTGCTCAAAATATGCATTATAACGCTTCCACTAGTCACTCTTTCATTCAAGGCTATCAATGAGTGAGCGCCATGAAAGACCAATTCTGCAGCCACCTTAGATTCCTGGAGGATCAGCTAAATATGTGCAGAGACATGTTTCAAAATGCTACCTTGATACAGCTGGAAAATCCTGCCTGCATATTCGTAAGTTAACTAAAAATATTGACTTAATGGCAAGTTAAAGAACTTCAAATTCAAAAAGGCAATGTAAAAAAAGTTTTTTTTTTGTACAAGTAGTTTCAGTTGGAGCAGTTTTTAATGCCATTTTGAAAACCACACGTGCACGACACAAAATCAATATGTTAGCAATAGGAAGAATAAATACAGTGCCAAGAAGGAAAAGGATTTACTTTGGGTTGGCGGCTTTGGGGTTTATATATTTATAATGGATGATATTTTCTAAACATATGAAGTATCCAGAGCAATGGGGGTGAAATATTTCTTAGGTCTATTCTCAATTTGTGACGCCACCCAAGAAAGCATTCCTCCCTCTGAACTCGCATCACAAGGGTCCTAATGCACTCCGACCTGGGGAAACCAAGGACAATGGGGGGATTTCCCTGGTTCCATCATTGAATTTACATAAGTCACACCGCGAAATGCACTCATCTCTGTGGGTATTTCCTGCTACCATACCAAAGTGTAACATGTCCATGATAACTGAACACCTTTTGGCCCTCAAGTAAACTAAAGGCTGCAATGTAAAGAGAGCGTGTGGTGGTATGCGCACAAGCGCATACTACCATCAGCCTCCATTGATCTGTGGCATACAGATTATCAAGATGGCAACATGTTCATCTTCACCAGTAGCCAACGGGGGAGCTAATAGCCTAAATGACCACTTAAGAAAATCTATTAAGTTTGCTTTGCCAGTCGCAGCATGCCCCCTCCCCCCACGTGTATTTGTGTTTAGTGGAAGCAAGGGGTGGCATTTCAGTGGAAAGTATGTTGAAAAGCCCAATTCTGGCCATGGGTGCCTAGTTTTGTTTGGGATGATAAATCTGACAATGTATGACCTTTTAAGAAAATATTTGTTAATATTAGTTAACTTCACCGGCTATACCGCGATAACCATGATATACCATCATTTGGCAAGAAGGTTATCGTACCGCCATAAAACTAACACAATTACCAGTCGAGACACAGCAAATAGGCCGGACGACGACTCTGCAGTTTTACAAGTGCAATTAAGGGGTGAAGACTAGGGAGAACAGACAGATTATCTTCAGGCACGGTGCACTCTGATTGTGCAAGTGCACCAACGCTTACAGGGTTGGGGAGGTCCAAGTGCACCCAGTCCGGGGAGACTGAGGCAAGTGCAGAGAGAGCCACTGTCTTGGGTCATTTCTCAGTGCAGTGAAGGTGGGGCGAGTGCAGGGCCCCCGAGGCAAGTGTGCCGGGGACCTGTGAAACTCCGAGGTACACCAGGCGGCCAGTCAGCAAGCTGTAAGGAAAAGGAGGGAGAGAGGGAAAGAGCAGAGAGCTAGGTTAGCAGGGTAGAGGGAGAGAGAAGGAAGAGGAGAAGAGGAAGGTATTGAGGAATTTCTGGAACTTAAGAAGATCAGGCTCAAGACGATGGCGGCAGGGAGGCTATTCCAGACGGAGGCACCTGCTGAGGATAAGGATCTCCCTCCAAATCTCTGCTTGGAGAACCGGCTCACTCGCAGAAGGTTGGAGGTAGATGAGCGGAGGGCTCGGCAGGGAAAGTATTTAGGTAGGCAACATTGCAGATAGGTAGGTCCCAGGCCCCAGAAAGCCTTGTGGACAATGCAGAGGGTCTTGAACTTGATCCTTGCAGCCACGGGAAGCCAGTGAAGAGATTTCAGCGTCGAAGAGATGCGGTCCCTGGCCTTGAGGCCAAGGATAGATCTTGCGGTTCTGTTCTGGATGAGTTGCAGAGGGCGCAAGGCAGAAGCAGGGAGGTTGAGGAAGAGGCTGTTGGAGTAGTCCAGCCTAGAGAGAACCAGTGCTCTGGAGACAGTGAGTCGCTGGGGGAAGTGAGAAAGAGTAGAGTAGCTCTGAGGAGGTGTAGCTAATAGATGTCAGAAATGTGACAGGAGAAGGGAGAGTGGAGTCGAAGATGACCCCAAGGTTTTTTCCTCTTGCAGGTGGGTGCAGGCGCAGGGCCAAGAGAGGCCGGCCAGAGTGGGAAAGGGGGTAAAGGAGCCCCAATGCGAACGATCTCGGTCTTACTGGCGTTGAGGCAGAGGTTATTGCAGCACATCATGACTGAATTGCGGACAGTCATATGAGCGAGGTGGACGTGGTGGCTGAGGGAGGCTCCAGTGTTGGTGTATGCTGTGGTGTGAAAGGGAGGGAGGAAAGGATGTCCAATGGAGTAGGATCTAGAGGAGACTTAAGAAGGCGACCAGAAGTGGATACTCAGAGTGGGGCTTCCGCTTTCTGGCTAAAGGTTACCTTACTCCAGACAGAATGAGACATATGGTAGGACAAAATAATAACGTACGCTGCTGGAGGGGCTGCAGTGCAGACGGGTCGTACATGCACATATCGTGGAGGGGCTGCAGTGCAGACAGGTCGTACATGGACATATGGTGGAGGTGGCCAAAACTTTAGAGATATTAGACAGGGGTGCCGGGTTCAATTAATGGTATTACGGAGTGGGCGTGTGCCAGGGCTGCGTTTATTGGCATCACTGGGGAGCAGGCATGCTCTAACTGTTAAAGGGGCAAGAAGTATACATCAGACGTTGTTTCTAGTGGCTAGAATAACTGTAGCATGTTTCTGGATGTCCACCAGAACCCAGAGAGAGGAAGACGCACACTTGGGCAACGGTTGTGGCCAAATAAAGTGATGTACCATATGGAGAACCAGCCCCAGTCTCTCTTTTAGAAGTGGGGACAGTACCTGAACTATGCACAAACTCTAGACTATACCTGCCCAACCCAGTGGCGGGCCTGTTAGAATGATTGGGTATGTGCACCGGACACTTCCCACGCTATAGACGAAGAGCCGAAGTGGTCTGAGACCGAGGCAGTGGCTGGCAATCAATGCATCAGGGGAGGGAGGGGAGGTGGGGACTTTGTTGGAGTTTAAGTAGGGAACGTTTTATATTTTGTACTGTTGTATTATTCTATGAAACAACAACAAAACATAGGAAAGTGTTCTTCCATGGAGGATTAACACTTTCCTTAAAAAGCACCATATTCTGTGTGGCGGCCTGGCATCAGAGCCACGGCTTTTGCATGTGCCCGATTTACTGCTTGACAACAGCCTTAGCAACAATGAGGAATGCGGGGCAGGCTCTACAAGGGGATTCTCCTTTCCAAGGCATAACATGAGCAGTGTTGCAGAGCATTTGCTATGCAATTCTGTAGGTTTGCTTATTAAATTGGCACTTGTGTAGCAAAGCTAGCTATTCAAGTTACCTTGTTCAATGAAAGCACAGATCACCCTGCATTCCGCTCCTGCCTTCCAGGCTCTCGTCACTCTTTTGTCTTTGTTTGCTGCAAGTTCAAAAGTGGATTATGGTGAGAGAGTGCAGTAGTAATCCTCTCCTCCACTCTTAGTGCCAAAGGCGAGTGTGAGACAAGAATTTTCTTTTTTAAATAATTACAATCCAGAAGTAATCGGGAGGATACTTTTATTAAGCTAACTATATCCTGTCTGGCAAAGACAGGTATGTGTTAACTTTATTTATTTTAAAGACAGTCATGCAATTCCATTCTTAAAATGTTATGTTGTTACATAATTACAGTATTGCTACTGTAAAACACTGCCTTGTCTCCATGTGTTACAGTTGGTTTGTGTATCTAAATCTCAGTGTCTATATTTCATTTTGTTGGGGAAGATGACAAGTGACATTTTTGAAAATGCACAAGACCAAATTCTTTTGATGGCTGCTGGTTGCATACATCTGTTCAACTGCTGGTCAACACATGAGCTGATCCCATACTCCTTAACATTCTATCTTACCAACCTGCTGCTCTATACCAGCAACTGAAAGAGAGATGGCCGCAAACTACAACATTACACCTAGTTTTCCCAGTTCTCTGCCCACTTCGCCATCCACTCTGCTTAGTCTCTTCCTTTCTTTCCTCTTACATAATACATAAAGCTAAATATATGTTAACGCAAAGTAGTGATCAATAGTTCCATCCAGACTGTACATCTACAGATCTACTGCACTACCATACACTGTGTAAGGCACCAGATGATTACATTATATATTAGCACCTGTGGGAGATAACTGGTCAAACTGTTTTCAGAGCCGTTTTATCACATCAGTTTATTTGCGTCCATTCATGCAGCTAACCTTTTACGTTTTATAGACTCATATCCAGGGCTTGTAAAGTCCTTTTGTCCACTCGCATAGTCTAGTTGATTTTATAATGGGCAAGTACCATTTGCAGGGGATGTTTTAAACTTTTATTTAACATTTACTTTGTCATAAATGTTAAGTTTCCCTGTGCATTGCTGGTCTTTGGGTGGCAGCAGTGTGCCATACAAAGTGGGTTTGTGGTGACATGCACTATTTTACAAAAAGTGCATTTAAATTTGTTGTCATTCGTTGCCATGGGATGAGTATTTCTCCGAGGGTGAGTTTGTAAACTAAGTGAGTTGACCTGTAGGTCCAGAGGATTTTTAAAGAATTGGTATGGCCGACTGATGTCTTACCGACTCATCCCACGGATGTCTTACTTTAGCTGTAAAAAAAAAAAAAACTGCTTTAGTGTTGCTCATTTTATGCCTTGGCAACAAATAACTTCTGGTGACATTAAAAATATTAGTACAATATTGCTAATACATGTTTGAAAACTAATTTATACCTTGCTTTCAAACGCATAGCATGTCAAAAAAGTAGTTAAAATACAGCAACAGTGAGGTGTCATTAAACTCTACTGCACACCTTTCCCCTTTATAAAAATGGCTTATGCAAGAGAATTTGATCGACAAGGCTAAGAAATTAATTTCACAAGCAAAAGCAATCGACAGAAAATATGGACGATTTTCAATGATTCCGAACATTCAATTCTACAAAGGTAAAGTTGTTCCATCACTGGCCTACGGATCAGACGCACTCCTAATATTCCATCAAAGTTCTGGCTACGACTAGGAGGCCTTTTTTGGCGTCAAACACTAAGTCTACCGCTTTCAACCTCAATGGCATTGTTACGGTATGAACTATCTCTACAGTTGCTTCAATCGATTGTAAATAGAAACTCGTTTATGCTCTACAGAAAAATCCTGACTAGCCACTACAGGAATGTCCTCGGAATGATAAAATCAGAAATCGAAGATAGGAAGAGCAAAACACTGACAAAAATCAGGAGAGGCGAAGACCTCATCTAAAACCCTAACAAAATAAAAAAAAACTGGAAGAGTGGGATTGGATCCAGACCATTGCACAGGCCTCCAGAAATAAACTGACAGCAAACCTGCCATTAATATCAACGAAAATCCACGATCTTCAGATATATATGAAAACATTTCCTAGTAAGGTACTAAGAACTATTTTCCCACGGATACGTCTAAACAGTCTCTTGACAAATAGAGCCATTCGAGGCTCCTCAAGTGATAAGTGCAGATTCTGTAAGAATGTAGAGCACAAGGAAACTATTAGACATATGCTGCTGGGTTGTGTTGGATTAACAACCTTGAGAAACACCCACCTGAGTCTCCGTTTAAAGAACTTCGAATTTGGAATGAAGAGGCCTGGTGGGGCTGCTTAATGGTGTAGAAAAAACGTCCCATGTAATAGCAGTCGCACAGTTCTTCCAGAAACTGGAGCTTCACAACCGGGGGAATGAACTAAAACAGACGATAAACATATGCCTCGAAATGCAAGGATATTTTAGAAGCTGGATTTGGAATTGAAGTTTATAAATTTGTAAAAATTGTTTGACAATTAAATAAATACAAATTGGCGTATCTTAGACTGCAGCACCACACTTCTAGTTTAATGAAACCTTCAGAAAATGAAAAGTGGCAGACTTAAGAAATGCTCACAGTGGCACTGGTACACATAATTCTATGAAAAGGATAGTATGAAGCAGTGTAAAACACAACATCTCCCCCTCCAATTCTTCAACCCACCTTAGAATGGTGGTGCTGGAAACTGGATGGGAGGAGTCTACTTCGTTCCCTACTTTTAACACGAGCCCAGAATCGGGACCAGAGTATTTCTGCACCTGAATCTGGGGAACAAAAGTTCTTCATACGCACAGATCAAAAACAACCACTAGAGCTCCTCAGCCCACGAGGAAACAAAACGTTAACCCCCATATTATTAGGATGCTTAAGAGCAAGATTGTCAGAATATAAAATGTCAGCATACAATGAAAACGGGAACATACCAGAACCTAAGTGGAAGAACACAATGAAGAAAGACAACGTTTTGGTCCGTTTTGAAAATTTTGCAAAAGAGGGAGGGCCAGATGGGAGCTCAAACAGTACTTACATTTTACAAAGATTACACCCATATTAACGCACACAGAACACATACTTACTATTCAGAGGAGAAATGGGAGTCTCCACAAATCCTTCGCCTTGCAAATATTGAGAAATATCATCACAATTACTTGGGAATAACTTATCAAAAAAGCCAACCACCAGCCCAGGTAGAGCAAGAAATTGAAGGTATGTTCCTCCAATGCAAGTGCAGACAGCGAGTGCAGCAAACTCCCACAATTTAGTGTTGGAAAAATACACAGATGGTTGATCATTCGTCCAAATAGAATCAGACTGTACGGTATGCATCATTACTCACTTAGAACTAACACAGATATTCAAAATCCTACAGTTGTAAACAAGACACAGGGGTCAGCCTTATGAGACCAGAAATGGGCTGACTGCACTGGGATTTTATTAGCCCTAATCCCGAATTTCATTCCGGTTTTTCAAGATGACCAATCCGTACGGTACCTGCGAATCCTGTTCCACTCGCGTACCCTTGTCATGCAAGCTGCCGCCATGAGCTCACTACAGCTCGACCTCACACTATACAGCAGTCACTGTCCAACAGATCTATTTCCCCATTCGACTTCCGGCACACTTTACTTGTACATCACTTCCGGCATGTGGCTCTATCTTGATGTACACATACAGAATTTTCCAAGCACGATGCCTTGGAAATTAATTTAGTATCCGTGCTGAACAACACAATGACGAATGTCTGTGATCTGCCAAATTATTTATTTGTATTGGCTATTTTCCAAATTAAAGTGTTTTGCCAAATGATAAAATATATTGTCTAATTACTGTTATAAAAAATATTCAAAAATGAGAATTGTGAATGTTTAGTTATTCTTTTTGCCGATTTCCCATTGCAGACTAATTTGACTTTTAGAGGTAGTTAGCCACACATGACCTCTTTTAAGATGGCGGCTTCGAATCTACCAATGGTAAGTTTTGCGCTGCTCGTCTGTCTTTTATGTCTTGTGCCGCCACCGGTGTCTTGCGTGCCCCGGTGCGCAGACGTCACTTTCTTATGGTAATCACATTGTTGCTGTTGTCAGGGGCGCTTGTCTCCGCCCTTCTGTGCGGCTGGGGCGTGTCATCTGGGGCCACTTGGAGCTGGCCGGCGGGGTTCGCTGTTGTTGGGCGGGTGGGGGATTCGGGCACTGTCTCTTGCAACTTTCGTAATCCCCATACTGTACTGCTTTCTAAAAAGAGCCGTTCTCCCTTAGTCTGTCTGCGGCTTCTTGGGTCCTGCTTTTCTCACACTCTTTCACGAATAGTCTCTGCTTCAGCGGTGACAGTGGTGGGTGCTGCTGTATTCGTTGTCATCTCGGGCATCTGTTTATGGCATGTACGCTTTGACAGCTCTCCCAGTGTGTTTTTTTTAACTGGTTAATTCTCTTGTGCTGTTTTTGCTCTTTTTCTCTGTTCTCCCGCGTGTAGCTCCTGGTGTATTACTGACAAGTCTAGGGGCTGTTTGATGTCTGACTGCCTTCTCCTTGCTCTAACACCTGGTGCTTCAGCAACTGGCGATGGTTCTGCAGTATTGTTAGTTTGCACCTTTCATCCATCCCGTCTGGTGTGTCGGTGGCAGCTGTAGGTGCTGCTACCAGTCTCTCTGTACCACCCCTTCCCCTCCAGATGTATCGGTGAATGCTTTGGGTACCCCTGTGTTGTTGTGTCTCTGCGCCTCTTTCATCTATTAACGGCCCTCGGTTTGTTGGCGACTGCAGGATAGTACTGTAATTGTAAGCAACCTTTTTTGGCCTTCTTCCCCTCACAGCCAAAGCGTAACATGCACTGCTCGAGGTCTTGTTGAGAATCACCATTACCTTCTAGAGCTGCTTGGTCAGTGTATCGAAATACCAGAGGTGCTGTTCAGTCTCTGTTCCTTTCTCCTCTTATGATACTTTCGTCTCATGGTGCAGAAGTGCTGTTTACGCTTCAGCTCCTTCACGATCTGTTCTTATGCTTTCTTTGCCACTCCTATATTGGCAGGCCGGTGTTACTTTTCGCTCTGTGCCGGCCGAATGGGTAACTCACTTTTTTGTGAGTGGGTGAGGAAACTGCAACAAATCTATTCTTTCTGAAATAAATGCACTCTGATCCAGCTTGTTGTGCAGTTGCTGTAGCCTAAAGCCTGCTTTAAGAACTGTTCGACCCAAACCCGCGTGTTGAGCTGGCTGCCTAGAACCATGTCTTCATCATATGACTTTCGTACAGATGCGGTTCAGTCAACTCGACCCAAAACTGTAATCGCTCAAGATGGTGAGTAGTGAAACTGCACTGCCAATTGACTTGGCGATTGATCCACATTGTCTTGATATTTGTAATGTAAACTGCATTATATTCATGTCTGCAATGATGATTACTTGCTTACAGCTCATTCTTATCTAAACGAATCAGCTTTCAGTGGTCTTATGTGGCGTTAGAACCCTTTTTTTCCTCTGTTTTATTTGTTGAGGGGACAAGAGTAACTGGACCACAGCAATTAACATGCTTTCTCTGGGTCACCCAGTAGTAGTGATTTTTGAGCAGTCAAGGGAGTGTCTCAGGAGGGCAACAGGGCAGTTCATTGTGCAATATAACACTTAATAAATGAATTACCTCACAAAGATGTTTTGAAAAATAATACCTTCTGTGAAGGAAAGTTAGTTGTTGTGCATGTTGGAGTTCAACTTTACGAAGAGTACTTTCACTATTTAAAGGTTGTGACCTTACCAGTTAGAGTGACTGGTAATGTTTTAAATTGATAATTCGGAAACCCATTTAGCTAGTCCGTATCCCAGGGGTGCCTTGTTATCTGTATCCACTCATGTGGCGTTTTTTTTTTTTTTTTTTTTTCCAACTCTTTAGTTCTCATTTTCAACAATATTCAACAAGCAGGTTATTCTGATAAGTGTTAATTGGAGAGACTGACCAGTTTTTGATTGGCTGAGTCGGATACCATCCTGAATAAATTCTAATTTTAGATTTAAAATTAAAGATGGGACCCAGGCACCTCGGTCTGCTGTCTGGCACGCACAGTTGGTCCTGACTGCTGTCTATGCAAATTGAGGTGCTTCTCAAAGTCAGCCGTGGCAATCCTGGTCACAGTTCTGGTTGTGTTTCTCCGCTGGGTCGGTGCTGCTATGGAGGCTATAGCATACTGTTGAATCTGGGCTATGTTAAGGCCATACTTTTTGTTGCTGTTAAGATTCCGGTGCTAGGGTGACCCGCTTGGTGTCTAGCAGTTGCAATTCACTGGTTCAGGTAAGACTTGGGCTCATCCGAGTCAAAATTCTTAGATGTTCTTTTGCCTTTGTTACAGGCTTTCCTTTTACGGGTTCTCATGGTGCCTGATTCCCTTGCCTCTTAGACAGGTCTTGCAGGTATTACCACCAAGGCTCCTCTGGAAACACGAGGTCCTTAAGACTTACATCCGGACATCACCCCCCTGGTTAAGGGGGAAGGGAGCACTGGTTGTTACTGTCCTCCCCATACCTTCTGCCAGTGCCCTCTCCAACATTACAAGGGGTGCAGAGTCCTGGGCTAAATTGGAACATTGAGATCGGTGTGCATGCTACTACCAGTTGCAGTTTTGCATCTTTTTCAAACCTTTGTGCACCCTCCTAATCACAGGAGAGTCTCTACATTCAAAAAGCATTGAGGAATCTTGCCATAGGTGCCCTCGCTATTCTGAGGCAGGCAGAAGCCATGACCATATATGCCATGACCATATATGCAGTATCAGTCTCATTCACTCAGTCCCAGCAGCAAAGTTAAGCTGTGTGATTCAGTACTGGATTTTAACGTAGTGGCCTCTGTTAGCACCCCTCAGTACATGGCCTCTGTTACCACCCCTCAGTACACAGCAAGTTGTTGCCCAATAGTCACGAATTAGGTGTCTGCCTCCAGCCAGTGGAGTCTACTCAACTCACTGTTCAGTGTTGCTCATAGTTGAAACAAGGTCTCTTTGGGACATTTTTACTCTGAGAAACTTGGAACCTCTCGGGCACATCACAGGGTTACATCCTTATCGGCTGGAAAAGGGAGGAAGGACAAATCCGGTCAAAGCAAAAAGTGCAGTGCTTGTTCACCAGAAGTGAAGTTTAGAAATGTTGCCCTCACATATGTACAGCAGATTTGGTGAACTGACATCCTGCAACTACTAACCATAGCTAGAGTTATATATAAATGGGGCAAAGGACCATCCAGATCTGGTTTTGCTATTTTTAGATGCTGAGAAGGCTTTTGATCTGGTCAAATCGCTGTTCCTGGAAGGCATATTCAAGGCTTAAGTATTTGACCATAATTGGTTTTGTTGGATAGGGTTGCTTTATTCCATTACTAATGCATTGGTAGAGAGGTAAATGCCCAGATGACTTACTGGTAATCTTCACTACTTCTAGTCCTACTCTTCATCTTTTGCGTATGTTCTACTCCCAGGAACTCTTTTTTTTATTTTTATTTTTTTACAGGCTGGCCTCTTCTAGCTCCTCCCACCCCAGGAGTTACAACCTCCCACTCACCCAATTCAAGACAGTAACACCAAAGCCAAGAAATGGGCAACTTCCACCAGCGGGTGGGAAGGGTAGTCCGTACTGGGACGAGGAAGAGTAGGACAAGAAGTAATTAAGATTACCGGTAAGTAATCCAGGCATTACCTCCTCATCCCAGTACTTACCTTTGAGTCATACCAAAGCAAAACAGGAAGGATGCCCATGCACACAACAAAAGGCAAGACACCAAGGGTAATGCTAAGCCAACCCAACCCCAATTTATTCAAGGAAGAAAAACGTCAGGAAGATGAAGACCCCCTGCCACCACCTCAGCAAGACACCGCCCCTAGAATCCCTATGCCAAAGGAAGTAGAACAGGGCCTCTCTATGTTGAGCTGGTAATGACGAATGAAGGTGTTGGGAGTAGCCCAGGTGGCCGCCCGGCAAATATCCAGCAAGGGAATCCCCTGCCAGTTAGCCCAGGAAGAGGCCACCCTCCTAGTGGACTGGCCCTGGACCCACCCTGCTGGGCAGATACCTGCAGAATCATAGGCAAGGAGAATCAAGGATTTAATCCACCAGCTGATAGTAGGAGTGGAAGCTCTGCGTCCCCAGCCCCAAAGGTGACCAAGAGATGGTCTTCAAGCAGAAAGGACTCGGTCCAGGAAAGATAGTGCATGACCACTTGCTTGGCATCCAAGCAATGCCAAGCATACTCCTCGGGCGAGGATGGTCAGGGAAGAAGACAGGAAGGACCACCTCCTGCGACTGATGGAACCGAGAGGAGACCTAAGACACAAAGGAAGGGTCACACCGCAGGACTAAGGCCTCCCCCACCTCCCCTCACCCCACCAAACCATCAAAAATGTGGGACGACACATGAGAGCCCCAATCTCCCCCAGACGGCGAGCTGAAGTGACATCCACCCAAAAGGTAGTCTTGAGAGTCAACCACTTCAACTCGACATCCTCCAGAGACTCAAAGGGAGGTTTTTGCAACATAGCCGGCACCAAGGGCAGGTCCCACGGAGGATCCCCTACCGCATCCAAAGGGCGAGAGTCTGGCCCCCCTTCTAGAGCCTAAAAAACAGAACCTGCTCACCCCCTTGCCGGAGGGATAAAGAAACCCGGAAGGCCCGAATGGCAGCCCACTGAGAACGGAGAGTAGAGACAGCCAACCCCTTCTCAACCGACTCATGAAGAAACTGCAAAATGTCAGGCAGCCCACAGCTCAGAGCCAGAAAGCCCCTTGGGGAACACCAAGACACAAATTGGCCCAATGACGGTCATAAGACTTGCAGAGGACCTATGTGCCCTCTGGACCGTTCCAGCAACAACAGCCAAAAGGCCTAGCACCTGCAAACCCCACCTCTCAGTTTCCATACCCCCCCACCGAATGAGAGAGAAGGTGGGACCGCCCACCCTCAAGGAAGATGGCCAACTGGGCAACACCCACAGAGGAGCCAACTGCATCTCCAGAAGAATTGGGAATTGCCCCCGACGGGGCCAGTAGAGGACCACCAGGATAAACGCCCCAGAGACACCCTAATCCTGCTGACGACCCTCAGAACCAGGGGTATTGGAGGGAAGGCAAAAGAAGATGCGGGGTCCAGGCCAAGTAAATGACGTCCAGGCCCCTGGGGACTGAGTCCTGGAGCAAAACCGGGGAAGCTGAGTGTTGTAGGAGTTAGCAAAGAGGTCAAACCAGGGACGTCTGAACCGCTGCCACACCTCCAGACACGCCCAGAATGACACTGGAGGGTCTCCATCTTGAAGCGATGATATCGAACCAAGGCATTTTATTTCCATAGGTTGCAGATGAGACGCCCAGGCTTGGGGACCAGAAACACACGGGAATAGAAGCCAAACCCCTTTTGGCCCAACGGCACCGGGACCACAGGCCGCTTGTGAAGAAGGTCCAGGACAGATGAGTACAAGGCCTCCTGCTGATGGAAGTCCGTGGCCAGGGGAACACCAGGGCACGAAGGGAGGCGGGGAAACAAATTCCAGGCAGACCGAGCCAAGGAGTCGGAGGCCACCAGGTCCCAGATCCGAGAAAAGCAAGACAAACGACCACCCACCTGCCAAGACTGGACATCAGGTCTTATGAGGCTTGGGGCTGGGAGGGACTGGGACTACGGAATGAACCTGAAACCTTGCTTCCTCCGATCCGTCCTGGGACGTGCAAGGAGGATGGAACCCGCCAGCCGGCGCAGGAGCCCCCTTCTTTCTTAACTTTTTAACTTGTCAGCATGTTTATTGGCCATAAAGACACAGTGAACCTTGGACTCCAAAGCGTCCCCAAACGATTTCCAACCCTCAAAGGGGAGTTTTAAGGCAGCAGGCTTCTGGGACCCTTTCGAATTCCACTCCTGCAGGCACAGATGGCGCCTACCCGCGACGGTGGTGCCCATGGCCATAGTGGTCCCCCAAACACCATTGTAAAATCGGTCCGACATACATCCAGTCTGCTGCTGGGAGCAGTCAGTGCCATACGGCAAGGCCTGTCACAGTCCACAAAAGCCAGCCAACACTGTATCTGCGGCATAGGACCCATAGGTGCAGGCCCGCAAAGCCAGATGGGACCCAACATAGGACTTCTTGAAGGCAGAATCCATCTTCCGGTCCACAGGGTCCCTGACCACAGCCTCCTCCGCGGACATGGATGAACGGCCCACCAGACTGGCCAGAATGTCATCAACCTCCACCACCGGAAGCAAGCGGTCCTCCTCACCCCGCATGGGGTACAGCTTAGCCATGCACTGGGGAATGGAGATTTGTTCTAATCTGGCCCACTCATGAAGCATCTTGTCTCGAATGTCTGAGATCAAAGGACCACCCAACTTGGGAGAATGTTTATACTGGCGAATTGAGGGCTCTGCCACCTAATTTTCCACCACGATCTCCACCTCCCCCGCCCCTCACAACAGGCTCCTGAAACCCCATAGACACAAAAATCTGGTCCATCACCAGCTGAACCTCATTGCGGTCCAAGAGTTACCCAGCGTCATCGTCATCCGAAGAAAGGAATGACGTGTCCGAGGAGGAGAAAGAGGTGGAACCAGGGGCAGGCGCAGAAACCCCAGGAGCAGCATGGGAAGCCAGGAATTCAACAAACGTAGCCTTAAATTCCTTGCGAGAAACCCCAGGAGTAGGGGCAGGCACCCTCCATTTTTTAGGAAGACGAGGAGGCAGGCACAGGAGACTAGCAGGCACACCCCAGTTGCCCGAGGACACCAGCAGACACCGCCTCTGGGCCTCGCAGCCCCACAGGAGGCTCGTCGGGAACGCCAGCACCGTGCAGGTATCAAGTTCCACAGAGGAGCTGCCGGGTGTGGGACACCAGCCGTTGCCCCTCAAGAGCCCTGCACCGAGAGGTTTGGAACGTTCCGGCAGGAACAAAAGAACTGCATTGGATTGGGTGAGAGGGAAGTTATACCTCCTGCGGTGGCAGGGGCCAGAAGAGTCCAGCTTGTAATGGAGTTCCTGGGAGTAGAACATATTCAAAGGAAAGTACTGGGACAAGTAAGGGGGACGTGGAGGTAATGGTATTTCCACACCTAGTATACATTTGTGTAGGGTAACCAACATGGGCTCCCTTAGTCACCCCACAGCCCCCATAACCACCTTTTGTATTGGCATTTATCTTCCGGCCTCTGTTAGGGGGAGGGGGTTGAAACCAGAAGGGGATCCTGGTGTGTGAAGGACTTAAGCTGGTGTAGTATTGTAGATGAGGCATGACCCATCCAAGGGACTCTTATTAGACTTCCTGGAACATTATGGACGCCTATCAGGATATAAAATAAATGTAGCAAAGTCCTTGCTTCAGTTGGGTCATCTGGCACAAGACCACTTGGCCCACGTGTCTCACTTCCCTTATAAGATTTCTACAACAAAGATAAACTTTTTGGATAAGTAAAGACTCCTTGTTTAGAAAATATTTCCCCCCATAGTGGCAAATTCTGAAGTCTGATTTACGAAGGTGGAAACAAATGCAATTGAGCTGAGTTTACAGCTTTAAAAATAAACGTGCTCCCAGACTACTCTTTCTATTGACAATGATGGCAGTTAAGGTTCCAGATCTATTTGTTATGGAAGTTAAATTGGCCCTATTGCATTTTTCTTTGAGAAGATAAAAAAAAAAGTGAGAATCGCATCTATCAAGGTAATTTTACAAAAAGAACCCCAGCGGAGAGGTGTAGGTTTCCCAGACTTGGAAATGCATATTTTAGCGGCACACCTTGGGGTTCTTTATGATCATTTATGGCCGATGGGGAGGAAATAATGGATTTGGCCTGAAAATTGGATGGTCTGTCCACTAACAGGGAATTTAAAACCACCACACGTTGAACACTCTCTGATCTTCATGGAGGAAAGGCAAGATAATAGCAAAGATTACCTTGTGGCCTTCTCTCTTGCATTGTCTGTTGGCCTCCCCCTTCGTATGTGTCATGATCTCTGCTTCCAAAAGGTCAGGGTTTTCCCAACTCCCTTGGAAGCAGATCCATAACCCAGGTTCCGAGTGCCAACCAGTCCCAATTGGGACCTTTTGGACCCAGTCCTGGCGCCAGTGGCACCAGGCTCATAAATATGCCCAGTCCCAGCGCTGGAAGCGCCGGGCTCATAATGCTTGGGTGGACTTACCTGCAGCAGACCATGCTGCTTACTTGCCTGCCAGTTGAGCCTCTGATCCTCTTCTGTTTGGAACTACTTTTCCTGTTGGGTGGGGCAGGAGCCACTCCCTAGGTTCAGAACACTGGAACTCTTCTGGAAAGCAGGAACTCTTTTCTTACCTAGGCGTGGCTGTGGAAGGAGACACCTAAGCACTACAGGAGGCTATTTAAACCACACCCGATGGATGAATCTTGCTTTGCGTTATTCTGCATCCTCTGCAGCAGAACGCTCATCGTGTCTTCTGCATCTGATCCTGGGCCTAAGGAAAAAGGCTTACCATCCTGAATCCAGTCTTCAGCAACACCTATAAAGACAAGAAAGAACAGGTTAGCATTACGGTCTTCAGTGACAGCTCTTCACTTACCTGGTCCATCGGCTGTCACCAACGCCTCGCGCTGCATTCCGACATCTGAAAGACAAAGGCTTACCTACTCTTCGTGCGCTCCGGAGGTCTTCACACTGCATTCCGGCATCTGAAAGACAAAAGCTTACCAACTCTTCGCACGCTCCGGAGGCCTTCGGCGCTGCATCCCGCATCTGAAAGACAAAACAAGGTGCGTTTAAAGACATTGGGGAACTTTAATACTCACGTGCCATTACTCCTTTCCACATCTAACCCAGTGGGTATTCCGGCACCCTGCAGCCGCTCCGAACTTGTACCTGCAAAATAAAAAGACAGTTAGAGCGCATCGTGAAGCAGGCAACAAGCGCTTACTTACGTGCTTCCAAGCGCTTCTATTCATCACACGGGCTCCATCTTCAACTCACTTCAGCCCGTCCTCCACCATCGCCGGAACCCTGCAAAACAAGAGACATCATTACTAAAGACTTTAAAGACATTAGAATTACTCGAAACTTACCGTTCGTGCAGTAAACGACGGACAGCAGTCCTCTGAGGTCAAGAGGCCTGCTCCCCTTATCCAGTGAAGAAACTGGTTACAGCACCCTGCCCCGAGGCAGATGGAGAGCACGGCGTTCACTTACCTAAGGTGAGAGCGTTAACCTTCGGGGTTCTACAGGAGAAGAGAAAGGGAAGAAGAGAGAGACATTTAATAACCCAGTTCATTAATCCCATATTTTCTATCTGCAGACATCTTACCCTTCGAGTCAGACATACAGTGCACAGAGGTCCAGCCCAAAGAGCCAGCCGTGTGTTACACATCACCTTTGAAGATACGGTATACGCCCAGTCAAGACCGGCGCCTCTACGGGAATCAGGTGAGCCTTACAGAACGCAAAGCCTACCACAAAACTCCCGTCCAGGCGCTATGGAAACCTCGGATACCGACCAACTAGCCCAGTTACTTGGGGAACTAAGGGCAGAAGTGCATGCAGCCCGTCGGGAAACGAACGCTCTAAGAAGGGAACTGATTATTTCCAAGGAGCGAACAGATGATCTCGCTAGACAATTGCTACAGTCACAAGCCGGACAGACCCCGTTACCCGCATCTGGGGGAAATCTTCCTTCTACATCCTCTATGAATCCAGTGCAGATCAACCTACCTGGGAATGTACCTCTGGCTCCGCCCGAACGATTTTCTGGTGACCCAAAGAGGTTTGCAGTATTTATCAATCAGTGCCGGTTGCATTTCTTATGCCGGCCAGCAGCCTTTCCAACTGATCAAGCTAAAGTAGCTTTTGTGCTTTCGTACCTTAGTGGCAATGCAGCAGACTGGTCGATCCCTCTAGTAAATCAAGATGATCCGGTCCTCCATGATTTTCAAGCTTTTCAGCTCAGTATGGAAAAACTGTTCGCAAGACATTCACAGGGGCAGGCCTTGGACAATGAGCTTCTTTCGTTGCGACAAGGTAATCAAGACCTTTTGGCTTATATTGCGTCTTTCAACAGACTGATAGTGGAAACTCAATGGCCTGAGGACAAAAGGATTACGCTGTTTTATAGAGGTCTACGTGGAGAGCTCAAAGATGTGTTAGCCCAAGTAGTGAATCCCCCACAAGATTGTTCGGACTATATAGACTTAGTCGTTCAAATAGATCACAGACTGCAGAACAGGAAGGCCGATCGTTCCAAGTTTGATGCTTGAGTATTTTCCAAACCGCCAACTCCTTCCAAAGGAGTAGACTCCGGAGAACCCATGCAAATAGGGGGTCTGAAAGGTCCTCTAACACAAAAGGAGCGGGAAAGGAGAAAACAGTTGCAATTATGCCTCTATTGCGGAAACTCAGGGCACTTTCTTCGAGACTGTCCTGTGAAACCTGCCAAGAAGGCAGTAGGAGCTGCAGTTACCAAAGTTACAAACTCTGAGCAGGGAAACGACCTCGCCCGACAAGAATAGAGGTCCTCTTGCCGAGCTTGAAAACCAGTTCCGTGACCTCGCATTTCGTGATACCTATGGTCCTCATTAGCCCTGATAATCCGGATCGATTACATGCAATTGAAGCTTACGTCGACAGCGGTGCCATCGGCAATTATGTGGATCATGAAATGGTTTTGAGGATGAATCGAACTCTTTGTCCCAAGGCTGTAAAGGACGTAATTACTACGGTGGATGGTACGGAGATAGCCTCCGGGCCAGTAACGCATACCACTCAAGAAGTGACGCTAGTAAGTCAAGATGGACACCATGAGAAGATCGTGTTCGATGTGATCAAGGCCCCTCAGTTTCAGATTATTCTAGGAATACCTTAGTTAGAGAAACACAATCCTCTGATCGATTGGCGAGCAAGAACGGTCCAGTTTCCAGAATGTGTCTACTTGTCACCCTCCACCTGGTGTTGCACTGGCAGCAATTTCTTCAGAGACTCCCCAGTTACCTCCCGAATACCTAGAATACCAAGATGTTTTCCGGAAGGATCGGGCTAACTCTCTACCTCCTCATAGGTCTTATGACTGCCAGATAGACCTGATACCTGGATCTACTCCTCCTTGTAGTAGAATTTATGCCCTCACCGAGCCTGAGAACCTTCACCTTCGACAATACCTGGATCAATACCTGGCAAATGGGTTTATTCGTCCTTCCAAGTCCCCTGCTTCTTCAGCTTTGTTCTTCGTTCCAAAAAAGGAAGGAGACCTTAGAACTTGTCTAGATTATCGCTCCCTGAACCAGATCACCGTTAAGAATAGATATCCGTTACCTTTGATCCCTGAACTCCTGGACCAAGTCAGAAAAGCATGCATATATACAAAGCTGGATCTTAGAGGAGCTTACCACTTGGTACGAGTAAAAGAGGGCGATGAATGGAAGACGGCCTTCCGCACCAAGTATGGGCTATTTGAATATCAGGTCATGCCCTTCGGACTTTGCAATGCCCCGGCCGCCTTTCAATATTTTATGAACGATGTCCTCAGAGAGCTCATAGATGTGTGTGTTGTTGTTTACATTGACGACATCCTCGTTTATTCTTCATCGGAATCTGAACATCGGAAACACGTGAAAATGGTCCTCAAAAGATTGCGTCAACACAAACTTTTCGCTAAGTTGGAAAAATGTGTTTTCAACGTGACTGGAGTTGAATTCTTGGGATTCATATTATCACCTGGTGGAGTGCGTATGGATTCAAAGAAGGTCGATGCAGTTCTCAAATGGCCATCACCATCCTCCGTAAAAGGTGTGCAAAGCATGTTAGGCTTTGCTAACTTTTACCGCAGGTTTATCCCCGAATTCTCTCGAATAGTCCAGCCCATCACTGCCTTGTTAAAGAAAAACAAACGTTTTGAATGGTCTACCGAGGCGGAACAAGCTTTCCAGGATTTGAAGACTAAATTTATCTCTGCACCAATCTTAAAACACCCTCGCCCCGAACTCCCCTACATCGTGGAAACTGATGCTTCAAGCCTTGCCATGGGGGCAGTTCTATCACAAAAGGACCCGGTAACCAATCAGTTGCATCCCGTGGCATTTTGGTCCCGCAAATTCTCGCCTCCTGAAATCAATTACACGATTACTGACAAGGAACTTCTGGCTATCAAGTCTGCCTTTAAGGCTTGGCGGCATTATCTGCTGGGGGCCCGACACACCGTGACTGTGATTACGGATCACCGAAACCTGCAATATTTGAAAACCGCAAAAGCCCAATCCTCTAGACAACTCAGTTGGGCATTATTCTTTGCCGAGTTTGACTTCATAATTACCTATCGACCTGGTACAAAAAACGGTAAAGCTGATGCCCTTTCTCGGATGGGAGTGGAAGAACACTTGATCAACCCTAAACCTGTAGCAATCATTCCCGAACAAAGAATTCTGGGTGTAATCGCCACACAATCCATAGAGGAAGTTAAGGATAAAGCCAGGCAACTTGTAACTCCAGCAGACATACAGAATTGGCATCTGCAGGGAAAGGACTTTGCAGTAAAGGACAACGATTATACCTACCCAGCACAGATTTACAGAAAAAGTAATCTCTTGTTATCACGACTCTTTAATGGAAGGACATCCCGGTATAGCCAAGACCTCAGAAAAGATCAAGCGCTACTTCTGGTGGCCGTCTTGGAAAAAAGATATCAGAGACTTTATAATGTCCTGTGGAGTATGCGCCCAAAACAAGAGTCAAAAGGAAAGACCAGCAGGCCTCTTACGCCCTATTGACATCCCACCTCGCCCTTGGCATACGCTTTCTATGGACTTCATCACCGATCTACCTCCATGCTCCGGATACAATACGATTCTAGTAATCGTGGACTTATTCTCCAAGATGGCGCATTTCATTCCGCTCAAAGGCTTGCCAACAGCAGCAACTCTGGCCCGAGAGTTTCTCGAAAACATCGTCCGACTGCACGGTTTTCCTTCGGTTCTAATTTCGGATCGAGGTAGTCAATTTATTTCTCATTTTTGGCGAAGTTGCTGTCGGTCGGCTCAAATTGATGTGAGACTATCGACCAGTCACCACCCTCAGACCGACGGACAAACCGAGAGGACCAATCAAACTCTGGAACAGTATTTACGCTGCATGCTGCAACAAACTGAAAAAACTTGGAAAGACATCCTTTGGATAGCCGAATATGCCTACAATAACTCTGTCCATTCGGGAACTGGGAAAACCCCGTTTTTTCTTTTGTACGGCAGTCACCCTCGAACCTCGGAGTTGGATCCTCTCCAAGATCTTGAAACACCAGCAGTAGACTACCTGCATTCTACAATCACCCAAGCCTTTAAGGAAGCTGTTTCTCACCTTCAAAGGGCTAAAGAACAATACAAGAAAGGAGCAGATCAACATCGGAAGGAAGCCCCTCAATATCAAGTAGGGGATCAAGTCTGGTTATCCACCAAATATCTACCTCTAAAAGGGCCACGCACATTCAACCCAAGATACCTTGGTCCCTATTCCATCACCACCATAGTGAACCCAGTAGCGGTCAAGTTGGACTTGCCCCCGCACATGAAGATACATCCGGTCTTCCACGTCTCTCTATTAAAACCCGTGCAACCTCAAACCCGACTAACTAAATCTCCAAAACCTATCCTAGTTGATGGAGAACTCGAGTTTGAAGTCAAAAGCATTCTGGACTCCAAGATCTCCAAATCTAAACTATTTTACCTAATTGACTGGAAAGGCTACGGCCCCCAAGAGAGATCCTGGGAACCTGCTGAATATGTCCACGCTCCTCGCCTAATCAAAAGATTTCACCGAACATTTCCTGACAAGCCAAAACCCCCGGAGAAGCCCGGTTTGGGAGGGGCCTTGAGGGGGGGTACTGTCATGATCTCTGCTTCCAAAAGGTCAGGGTTTTCCCAACTCCCTTGGAAGCAGATCCATAACCCAGGTTCCGAGTGCCAACCAGTCCCAATTGGGACCTTTTGGACCCAGTCCTGGCGCCAGTGGCACCAGGCTCACAAATATGCCCAGTCCCAGCGCTGGAAGTGCCGGGCTCATAAGGCTTGGGTGGACTTACCTGCAGCAGACCATGCTGCTTACTTGCCTGCCAGTTGAGCCTCTGATCCTCTTCTGTTTGGAACTACTTTTCCTGTTGGGTGGGGCAGGAGCCACTCCCTAGGTTCAGAACACTGGAACTCTTCTGGAAAGCAGGAACTCTTTTCTTACCTAGGCGTGGCTGTGGAAGGAGACACCTAAGCACTACAGGAGGCTATTTAAACCACACCCGATGGATGAATCTTGCTTTGCGTTATTCTGCATCCTCTGTAGCAGAACGCTCATCGTGTCTTCTGCATCTGATCCTGGGCCTAAGGAAAAAGGCTTACCATCCTGAATCCAGTCTTCAGCAACACCTATAAAGACAAGAAAGAACAGGTTAGCATTACGGTCTTCAGTGACAGCTCTTCACTTACCTGGTCCATCGGCTGTCACCAACGCCTCGCGCTGCATTCCGACATCTGAAAGACAAAAGCTTACCAACTCTTCGCACGCTCCGGAGGCCTTCAGCGCTGCATCCCACATCTGAAAGACAAAACAAGGTGCGTTTAAAGACATTGGGGAACTTTAATACTCACGTGCCATTACTCCTTTCCACATCTAACCCAGTGGGTATTCCGGCACCCTGCAGCCACTCCGAACTTGTACCTGCAAAATAAAGACAGTTAGAGCGCATCGTGAAGCAGGCAACAAGTGCTTACTTACGTGCTTCCAGGCGCTTCTATTCATCACACGGGCTCCATCTTCAACTCACTTCAGCCCGTCCTCCACCATCGCCGGAACCCTGCAAAACAAGAGACATCATTACTAAAGACTTTAAAGATATTAGAATTACTCGAAACTTACCGTTCGTGCAGTAAACGACGGACAGCAGTCCTCTGAAGTCAAGAGGCCTGCTCCCCTTATCCAGTGAAGAAACTGGTTACAGCACCCTGCCCCGAGGCAGATGGAGAGCACGGCGTTCACTTACCTAAGGTGAGAGCGTTAACCTTCGGGGTTCTACAGGAGAAGAGAAAGCGAAGAAGAGAGAGACATTTAATAACCCAGTTCATTAATCCCATATTTTCTATCTGCAGACATCTTACCCTTCGAGTCAGACATACAGTGCACAGAGGTCCAGCCCAAAGAGCCAGCCGTGTGTTACACATCACCTTTGAAGATACGGTATACGCCCAGTCAAGACCGGCGCCTCTACGGGAATCAGGTGAGCGTTACAGTATGCGAGATAAGGGAATCGCCGCCCAGAATTACAGTTGGTCTGAGGCTAGCCTTAAAAGAGTGTGCCCGTTGTGGGGACAATGGAAAATATATACAGTTATTGATGCCTGAAAGCAAACTCCATATAGGTACATTGTCAATTTTCTTTTACCTACAGCAGAAGGGGTCCCTCTCCCAGGATAAATGAAAGCAACTCATCTTAAGATCTTCACAACTTAGAACAAGTGCTAGAACTGCCTCTGGGGGGTGGGGGGTAGGGCGCATAGGGTTGGTCTGAGCTATTTATAAAAGTATCTTGGAGGCGAAATACCTGGTTGTAGAAGGAGAGTGATCTGGGTTTTGGCATATTGTAAGAAATGTGGATCCTCATGTTGAAGGGTGTAAACGTCTTTTTAAATCTGCTTGGATGAAACTAAATGGCATTAAACATTTGCACAGATGGCAGTTGGTACTGGTCAAACTGGCAAATATATTGGGGGGATTCTGGTGAACCTTTGTCCATGTCTGGTTGTTTTGTAAGAGTATGCAATTGTATTGGATAGACATTCTCTCTTGGTTGAGGGATCCTGGGGTCAAGCCTCAAAAACTGCACTTGCCACTAGCTAGTCCTAATTGATGCTTGTTGGTCAGAAATGGTGTGCTGTATGTATGGGGACAAGTGACTTTTTATGCCGGTTTAGTGCTGAAGGTATACGCGGAGAGAAGAATCGCTTGTTATTTTGAGTACCTCTAAGGGAGGAAGGCTTAATAGCCTTGCCTCATATAATACACCATGTGCTTCTGGCTGTAAGAGCCTGTGTAGCTCAAGTATGGAAAAACACCCCCAGCTGAAAGGCAATGGTTATACAAAGTCAGAGCTATATTTTATTGAGAAATTAACTTCTTGGCTGCATGATTCTCAAAAAGATCTAGCGATGGAATGGTTTTCTTTTTGGACTAAATATGGGGAATGTCAAATGGGAATTGAATCGGACGTTAAGCCTGCATATAAAGTTCTGCTCCCTCAAAAGAAGGAAATGTAATGATCCTCAATGGGATAGAGGAGAGGGAGGATTTGCTGATAATTGGCAATGTATCACATTCACTTGAAATGTTAATCGTTTCCCAAAGGGGATGGCGGGGGAAATAAACAGGCTGTCTCATGATATTTTACTCTGATCAAATAAGGACTTGGGTTAATGAAGGCATCATCCTAGATGCTGAACTTTGTCTGTTTTATTTATGTATGCATATTGAAATTCGGGTGTTTAAAGAAGTTATTAATATATTGGGGGGGGAAAGGCATGGCAGATGGCTAGAACTATCAGGGAAGGCATTTTACAAGCAATGTTGATTGTACCAATACCATAATGTGGACATTCAGGTTGCTCTTTATGTAGTCCTGCATTTCGGAGATCACAACTCTCCTAACCGCCAGAAACTCCCTTTACCTAGGATCCCACCTGATAAAAGAGGCCCACGTGGATCCCATAAGAGAAAAAAAGGACCGATCCAGTTTGACTGATTTCCCCATCAGGCCTTACTAATCTTCAATGTTTGTTGTTGAAAACTGGGTCATACATATCGTAAGCCTGCCCGAAGATGCAAGGCGAGCAGATATATGTTGAGTCAAGTATGCATGCTCATATGTTTTCCTGGCCTGCGGGGTTTCTAATAGCCTTTGTTTTTGTTGTTGCAAAACGTAATGCAATTGCTGCCATAGCAGACTCAAAAGCAGCTTGTTTCTCTGATTGTGGCCGTGGATGTCTCCAAAGCATCACAGGATTGACTCTTTCCTAGACTGTCACTTCACTCAACAGTGACGCGTTGGTTGCAAAATGATCAAGTCATATGAGGTCTATTCTCTTCATATCCCCCTGCAATATTTAGTGCCGGGTTGCCAAGCTGAAATCTAATTCTAGTTTTTGTGATGACAGACTTTTTATTCTGTTATTTGGCCATTTTCTACCTGTGGGAGGACCCTTTTCCTCCCCAACAGGTGCATTGTGGTGCCGTCTTGGTCTGGTCTATCGTCAAACTATGTTTCACTGGTTTCTTGGATTTATTTTTGGTTGCATATTTCCTGCGAGATGAGCTTCTAAGAATTGCAAAGACTGGGCAGATGGTCTGTGTCAAACTCCCTGCACCGTTCCACACAGAGGCACAGCGGGTCTCCCTCACAAGACGCTAACAAAACGCTCCTGTCCATCCCTGTACGTCCCCTATCCTCTGGCCAACTTGCCACAGAATTACCCCTCCATCCCCAAGCACACATGTGACTGCAGGTTGATCCACTACCCTGGGAGTCGGTGGTCAATGGTGAGGTCCCCACAATCGGGTAGGTAAGGAAAAAACTGTGGCTATTCGTGATATTGTCATCTGACATACTGCAGCTGTTCCACCCCAACCTCCCGCCACCAGCACCCCAGAGGATCTGACCAATCCTTCCTCCTATTTGTACCCTTTCTTCGAGTCCCCTCCTTGTTGCTGCAATGAACACTCTCCCGGTCCTTAACTGAGCTGTATGTCGCGTAGGTGGAGCAGTACTGGGCCCTTGTTAGCCATTTCACCAACTGTCGCCCTCGTCTCCCGGGTTAGCAGAAATGTTCCTGCACTTTGAGCTCTGGTGTTCCGAGTGCTGCAATTGTTTATGCCCTTCACCCCCACACCCTGCCCTGCATCTTCCCGCTCTTCTATGGGAAAGATGCAGTGCCTGTGGTACAGGGAGAACCAGAGGGAAACCTATGTACGAGGCTGTCCTTACCACAGTTTGGCCACCTTCACAGCCCAGGACGTGGGGGAGGTAGGACCTCCTAGCATCCCACTGCATCATCCAGCCTCTGGCTCATCTTTTATTTTTTTTTTATTATTATTTTTTTTTAAACTTTATTTTTAGGGTTTTAACAAAAGCAAACAGAAGCGACCTGTACCTACAGGTCCAAATAACAAAGAGACAAAACAGTACGTTCATAGCACATACAATGCACATCTAATAACTGTGGACCGAACATTCTTCAGCGTAGCTGTCCTTTAAGATAGTCTGTTCTGCTGAGTGTTTGTGAGCATATCTGGGGTCTGACATTCAACCTGGATATGCTTTGCGGGTTTAAGATTGAGAGTTTACGACATCAGGAGCCGACAGTAAGTAGCTAATGTAGGGGGCCCAAATGTCGGGAGGACGCGCATGCAGGGGAAGGGTCCGTATAAAGTCAGTATCCAAGTCTTGACAGTAAAGGATGTCTTTCTTCCATGCTGTGAGTAAGGGAAGGGGGGCCTCGTCCCCAAGTCAGGGCTATTCTTCTGCGGGCGAGCACTAGGAGCAGCGAAGCCAGCTTCCTCACTGGGGCTTGTAGGTGTTTTGTCATACTCAGGAGAGCGAAGGTCGGATCAGGGGCCAGCACCTCACTGATTATGGCACTCGTATGTTGTAGGACTGAGGACCAAAATCGGGCTACTCCCCGGCAGTGCCATGCGAGGTGAATAAAGTCAGCGGAGGGAGTGCCACACCTTTCGCATTGGTCGGAGGCTTCGGGGTGGTGTTGTCGTTTCTTTTGGGGAGTGTAGTACGTTTGATGCACGAAGTTAAAGTGGATCTGTTTAAATCGAGTATTTAGAGCTACTTTTTGGGTTTGTCGAAGGATATAGGTCCATTCGTCTTCGGGTATTGTGGCATGGAGGGCCGCCTCCCAGCGCTGTTTCGCCCTTACGGCGGTCACAGTTGTGTCAGCGAGCAGTGTTCTGTAAATTGTGGAAACTAATCGACCCTCTCCCTTTGCCTGGATCACATTGTGTAACAGGGGCCATATTGGCAGTTGTTTGGGGAATGTTGGGAAGTGGGTCTGTAAGGTGTGTCTCAGCCTGAAGTAGAGAAAAATGTCGAGCGAGGTGGTGCCGCCCCTTTCCCTGATCATTTGTGGGGTTATAAACATGTCGTCTGGGAAGAGATCCCCAAAGGTCTTGATGTTGGTCTTATCCAGCCAAATCAAAAATACTTTTTCGTTGGTCAGGGGAATGCCGGGGATAAACTTGATGGGCAGTAGCGGCGAGTATCTTATCTGTAGTTCGTATTTACGGGCGATTTTCTTCCAGATGACATATGATGATAGGACTGTGTTTAGCGTGTTATACGGGACCGAGAGATTGCTGAAGATGACGGCTGTTAAGAAATCGGGGGAGGCCAAGGCGCGTTCAACTTGTACATGTGGATGGACATATTCAGTGGCATACCAGTGGCTTAAGACCAGTGTCGGTCAAGTGGCACAGCGAGTAGAGCGCTCGCTTTGACATCAGTGCAGAGCCTGCGAACGCAGGTTCGAATCCCGGCAGCGCCAAACTCAGCGTTTCATCCTTCCGAGGTCGATAAATGAGCACCACACACCGTGGGTAATAATAAGCAGCGCTCAGATACCTGAGGGTTCGTAGCGCTATATAAATGCCAAATTATTATTATTATTATTATTATTAAGAATTGGGCTTGAGCGGCCCAGTAGTACTTTTCTATATCGGGCATTGCAAGGCCGCCCTGCGACACCGGTAATGTCGGCGTCGCGTAGGCGACTCTTGCTGGTTTGCCCGCCCATATTAGTTCTAAGATGAGGCTTCTAATTTTCTGAAGGAATGTGCGTGGGAGTATTAGGGGTATATTCGTGAACAAATAAAGGAGTTTGGGGAGAATCATCATCTTGGTCAGCGAGACCCTCCCCCATAGTGTTAGGGGAAGCGACTTCCATCTCTGGATGCGCTTGCGGAGGGATTGGACCACTTGTCCGTAGTTGTCTTTAAAGATCTCGTCATGGTTGAGCGACATGAGAATGCCAAGATAGCGGACTTCGGTGCTTTCCCACCTAAATCCGTGATCATCACGGAACCTAGATGTGGCCATTGTCAGCGGAAATATTACCGATTTGGAATGGTTTATTTTGAGACCAGAGATGCCGCTAAATCGGACCACTCAATGGGGTTGAGATTCACTTGGGGATCTTTAATGAAGAGCATCACGTCATCAGCACAGAGGGAGACGATCAATCTATGTGGGCCCAGGGTGATGCCGCTATTAATCCGGTGCGCTCTTAGCCTAGAGGCAAGTGGTTCCATAATTAGGGCAAAAATAAGGGCCGACAGTGGACAGCCCTGTCTAGTTCCACGTTCCAGCCTGACTCCAGGGGGATCTGGTAGAGCCAAGGGTGATGTATAAAACGGGGGTCATTATATAGTAATGAGACCATCCTGATAAAACGTCTTCCCAGGCCCATTTGTGTGAGGATTGCAAAGAGGTATGGCCATTCGACTGAGTCGAAGGCCTTCTCAGCGTCTAACAACACTGCGATGGCCTGTTGTGTGGGGTCGAGTGCGGCGATGACTCCAAACAGTCGTCGGATACCATATGTCATGTTACGACCAAGAATGAAGCCGGCTTGGTCACCCAGGACCAGTGCGGGCATGAGAGGAAGGAGGCAGTTTGCAAGGATCTTGGCCAGAATCTTGCTATCGAGGTTAATCCGTGAGATCGGCCTGTAGGAGGCGCAATCATCTTGGGGTTTGCCTAATTTGTGGATGAGAATTACATTGGCTTCGCGGAGGGTGGGTGGAAGGACCCCTCGCTCCAGGGCCTCTTCGTATACTTGGAGAAGTAGCGGAGCTAGCGTGGGGGCATTGCTTTATAAAATTCGCCTGTGAAGCCATCGGGACCAGGTGCCTTGGTGTTTGGGAGAGATTTTATTATCTCAGTGATTTCGTCCTGTGTGATGGGTGCATTCAGTGGTTCGCGTAGGTCATTGATTACACAGTACAGTTCGGCATAGTTAAGGTAGTTCTGAAGCTCTTCGGGGTTACTAGTGATATGGGAGCTGTACAGGTCTTGGTAGAAATCGTGGAATGTGCTTACAATATCTTCTTCGGTGTATGTCAAATTTCCACTCGTGTCTCGGATACATTCCACCCGAGAGGGTGTTTGATCTATCCTCAGAAGGCGGGCCAGGAGCGCCCCGGGTTTCTGTCCCTCCCCATATTGCCTGATCTTGTGATTGCGACCCAGAAATTTCAGCTCACATTCGGCTGTCTCTTGGAATTTTGATAGTTCTATCTTTAGATCGGCCTGGGTCTGCACGTTTGGGGATGTTGATTTTTTTGTTTTCTAGGTCCTTCAGGCGTTGTTCACTTTCTGATAGCTCGCGCCTAATCAATTTTAGGATGCCATTTTCCTTGGCCATGCACACGCCTCTCACGTAGCATTTCAGCGTTTCCCATAACGTGCCGGCTGAATCGACTGACCCCTGGTTTGTCTCAAGGAACATGGTGATGTCTTGGCGAAGCTCATCAGCGAAGACAGGATCTGACAGCGAGCCCGACTTAAATCTCCAGTTCACGGGTGTTCTTGGAGCCTCGGTGTTACGCCTCCCACTACCCCACGCACTTACCTGGGTCCACGTAACCCCTTGACCCTCAACCATCCTGTCAGATCACTGCATGGCAGACCCGGCGTTTATCGCCCCTCCCGTTCTTGGCAGCTGAACTGGAGATTGACATCACGCTACAACGCAAAGCGTTGCTCACGGAGACCCGCGCGTCACGGATCACGTGATTGCCCTTCACGCAGCAACGCTCCCGTGTCACGTATCACGTGACCCCTGAACTGCTATAAGAGACTTCCGGAAACAAGGAGCGTTGCTTCACAGCTGTTTTCCTCCTGGATCACGTGACGCTACTCTACGCCTTTTTGATACTTACGGATTGTCTTTGTGCCTCGACCACGCTTTGTTTCACGGATTGTCTCGCATTACCCTTCTACTACCGAACTTTGGATCTTCAGTTGCCGACCTACGCTTTGCTCCACGGACTGCTACTGCCTCACCCTCCTGTTCGAACTTTGGTCCTCTTGTTTACTTGACTTCGGCTTCGTCTCTGGATATTCTACGGATCACGTCTGTCTGTTTTGGTAACCTGGCCTCCGGCCTCCACTCTAGGTGTTTACCTATCCATCCATATTCCTAGCCTCCAGCTACTCCTGCTCCGGGGTTCAGCCTTCCCTCACATCTCTGGGCCTCCTCTTGTACAGATAGGTAAGCAGCACCAACTTACCTGTGTCTTTAGTTGTCCTTCCTATTCTGTGCATAACTGCCTAACCTTTTGCTTTACAGCGTTCAAGGGGTTCTTCCGGCTGTTCCCAAATCGGCTCGACGGATTTCCACCTGTGGCCTCAAAGACCGCACAGGCAGTATTTCTGGTGTTGTCTGTGTGGTACTTGGGGACGGAGGTATTTATACTCTGCACGACCATCAAGTCCATAACACTCGGATAACATAAAGTCGAGTGTGACCATGGAATGGTCGGAGAGGGTTTGTGGCAGGATTTGCAGGAACCCCAACTGTATGGACTGTGGGTCGAGACCAGTAGATAGTCTATGCGGGAGCTGGTGTTGTGAACCACTGAGTGAAAGGTGTAGTCTTGGGAATTCGGATGGGTGTGTCTCCAGATATCGGATAGATCAAAGGCCTGGCAGATCTCTGTGACCTGGCGGCTGGCCTTGGAGATTCTGCTGTTGGAGCTGTGCGATTTGTCGATTTGGGGGTCGAGCGGGGTGTTGAGATCAGCACCCCAAATGATCGTTGCAGAGGTATACGCACTCAGGTTTGACATAATCCAATTAAAGTTATTCGGTCCGTCGACATTGGGGGCGTAGGTGTTCACCACAACTATTTCTTTCCCAGCAAGGAGACCTCGCACTAGCAGGAACCTGCCCTCTTCGTCCTTCTTGAAGCTGATCAGGCTAAAACTGGCTTTCTTGGCGATCAGTATCGCAACACCTCTCGCATATGAAGAGTACGAGGAGAAGTATCTATGGCAGCCCCATGAGCGGGCCCAAAATTGCTCTGCTGATGGTGAAAGGTGGGTTTCTTGTAGCATAGCGATAGTAACCTTGTGTCTCTGCAAGTATTGCAGCACTTTCCTGAGTTTGGCGGATTGGTTGCCACAGCGGATGTTCCAAGTAGCAGTTCTAAGTAAACCCAGATTGCAGCGGTAGCAAGGAGGGGCCTGGCACCACCTCAATCATGCGGATCAAGTAGAACTTAAAGGTGCGGATGGGCCTGTTACGTGTTCCACTTTTCGGAATGTGGATCTGTGATTGTAGTGTGCTTGGAACGTGGTTGGTAGGACGAGAACAACTTGCGAACTCCTGGATCCCTCCCCTGCGCAGGCAACCACCAACAGGCCCATGAAATAACCACCCTCCCCTGTCTGGGCAACTCCCAACTGGCCCGTAGTGAACAGTTCCCAGTGAACAAAACAGTCAGCATTGCTGTGCTGGGGGCACTAGTGGCCCTCCAGTGGAGGCTGGCTCCCAAACTCAGTGTGAGTTTGCTCCGTATCGGCGAAGATGTTTCTTGTCATAGCGAGGTATCTCCTGTGTGAGCCAATAATAGAATGTGTCTTTTATGGCGGATCTCTTCTCGGTCTGTTTGGGGCGGTTGCCTTGGTGGAGGAACAGCCTTCAAAGTTTAGTTTTCTCTGTGATCTGTCATTTTTCCCCATCTTTGTGATGACTACGGATGGCAGAGCCCTAGGGAGTCAACGTGCGGCACACCCGCGAAGGGCAGCTGGAGGATCACAGGGTATTCCAATGCCTGGAAGGCCGGGGTTCTTGGGTCTCAGGTTTGTTGTCGCCCTATAGCCGTTATACTATCCAGTATGGCGTGGAGAAGGCCCGTGTGCCAGGCCGCAGGAGGGATGCCACCAGTTCCAGAGTAACGTGCCTATTGGTGTTCCTTCAGGCACGTCTTGGGTATTGCCGCAGAGTGGACCAGGCCGCACTCGGGTTCTGGGGGTGTGATTACGCCAGATATCTGGTCCGGAGTTCACTCGTTGGGTACTGGGTGCGCAGTACAGGAGGGGTCTGCGGCTTCATGGGGTGATGGGATGATCCGTGTAGGCTGGCCTTCAACTTATGCGTGTGGAGCCACTCGGGTAAGCAATGTGAAGGCCCTGCGTGGCCCCTTGTCTGAGTTGGTTGTGCTGCCGCGGTTGTGTGCAGTGGACTCCAGGCGGGAGTGCGACCTTAGGATGGACTTGGCGCTGGAATATGGGGGCCTCTGCCGCACACCCGGCCGATCGCTGATTTTCCCCCCGGCACGTGTCGGGTTACAGGGCGCGCTGGCCGCGAGGACCGCCGGCCTGCAGCACGGGAGATCTGGGAGCTGCCAGGCCCGCCGCGGGTCCCCGCGACTGAGACCGGGGGTGCAGGGCGCGCGTACCTTGTTTCCTGCCAGGCCGCCGCTCCGGTTCCCGCGCCGACTCCCACGGCACCAGCGGGCTCCGCCGGCCCTCCGATTGCGCGTCGGCCTATGCAGCCGCGCACCTCCGAACCTCCAGGAGCTCCAGCGGTGCACGGTGGGTGGTCTGGGCTGGCGCCGAAGGACGTCGTGGAGACGCGGTCCCTCGCTCCTCGCAGCGCCGCAGGAACTCCAGCAAGGCGCGGACTTCGCCCCGTGTTGAGGTGGCCGGTTCAGCTTCCCGCGCGTCACTTTCCCCCACGGCTACAGCGAGGCCGCGTTCTCCGGTCAGATGAATGGAAGGGGTGGGGGGGGGGGGCCCTCACAGCCTCTCGCACACGGGCGAGACCACAGAGGGCAAGTGAAATGCCCGCAGAAGCCTGTGGGGAAACGTTTTGGCTGTCGGTGGCTGGAGATCCTAAGCTGTCTGGATGCCACGGAACGCACAATTAATCAGGATTTTTAGGGAGCTCCACGGAGCTCACAGGGAGGCCGCCATCTTGGACGGCTCTCTAGCGCCCTCTCCAGCCTCTGGCTCATCTTTGTGCAGCATGGTCTCTGCCATCTTGCCTCACCAACTGGGGAATAGAGGCCTTGGTCTGTCAAGAAGTACTGCCCTCGCACTCCCTTTGAATGTCTGTGCTCCTTTGTCCCCCATCAGCAGCAAACACCCACTGTAGGCAGTAGGCACAGCATCACTGAACATGCCCTCAAGGAATGGTTGTTGCAAAGGAAGGGCTAAATGCAACAAGACCAGTTACTGCACAGTGCCTATCATCCCTTATAGTCTTCTGTAACTTGTGATTTGTAAGGAGTCCAAAAGAAAAGGGCTTTTCACTCTAAAGGCAGACTCCATTAGGAGTTTAAAGAACTGCACCTGATCCCCCCTCCCCTTTGCTGGCAACTGCCTCTTTAATGAAAATCTCCTTTTTGACAAAGCCAAAAGCCGGGATGAAGTCTTTGAAGAGTGTTGCCTTACTGACGGCTAAGATGGGGAGCTTAAAAAGGCTCTTCTGGTTCCCCACCTCTGTAACCCAGCCCTTGGAGGACAGCAAGGCAGTTTGGCCCAGGGAGGCAGCCGAGCATGTGGGCTAATGGAAGATGGAGGAGAGGATAAAAAAGGCACAGGAAGAATGGGGGTCATTGGGTGAGGTCAAGGGAGAAGGCAGACAGAAACCAGACGGAGGAAGGACCGTAGAGTGGAGTGTGGTAGAGACTACTAGAAAGCGTGGGTGAGGTTTTGGTTGGTGAGAGAGAGTGTTACTTGGGTGTGAGGGGGCCAGTATGACACCCCCACACCCCTACCCCTTGATCCCGTTCAAGGTCTTAATAAAAACCCTTGAACTGTGAGTTGGTGTGACACTGGGCTATTGCACCAGTGGCACTGGTGAACTAAATCGTGATGATGAAACCTTTTGTGAATCCCTTGGTGGTTCTCACAATATCTCCGGAATAAAGTGTTAAAGGGGGTGCCATCATTAGAGTAGCATGATATGGTGGGAATGAGACTTTTTGGGGTACAAAATAGTGATACAAATTGGCACTGATGAAACAAATCACGATGATGAAACCTTCCGGTGGATCCCGGTAAGTTATTGGCCTGTTTGGTGAGGAAGTAGGGGGGGAGGGGTGAGCAGGTGTGTGAAGGCGTGAGGATCCAAGAAGGGGCCCTTGGTACCGAAAAGGGGAGTATTTATGAGGTGTTTAAGGAATTTTACATCTCCTTGTACACAGAGAGGGATGGATTTGATGTACAGTTTGCAGCACATTGGATTGAGGAGGCGGTTCTTAGTAGGATCACTGAGGAGCAAAAGGTGCATCTAGGAGGGGATATGGATATTTGTGGGGTGTAACGGGCCGTTGACGGACTATTCCCTGGGTAAAACATCAGGAATTGACTGGATTACAGGGAGCTGTTCGTGCCTAGCGGTTTCCAGACTCTATGCTAGAAGCTCAGGTGATACTTCTGTCTAAAGAGGGCAGGGACAGGAGTGACTGTACCTCATACAGTCCTCTGTCATTGATAAATGTTGTGTGCTGAATCCAGTGATGTCATCGCTCCCTCTCCGTTCCCAAGCCACATGGGAAGAAGTTCTCTTCTTCCCATGTGGCTTGGGAATTGCACTGCTACCTCATTCCCACACCTGGGGGTGGCTCCCTGTGGGAGGATAACATTGGGGAGGGGAAGACCTCCTTCATGGGAGGGAAGGAGACTCACTGGCAGGAACCCGATATCCCCCTTTCCACTCAGGCTATAACATTAGCTCTTTAAATCCCCCAAGCTGTTTTGCATATTGCGACATAGAACCCATTTCCCCTATTCTGTATTGACTATGAGGCTTTCTTTCTCCTTATGGAAAGGCTGAGACGAGAAAGATTGTGGAGAGTAATGCAGACAGACACTTTCTAGTCACTGGAAGTATTCGATGGGTGCCGGGACATTCAAAAGTCTGACACTGCAAAGAAGATGGAGATCGAGGGGAAGATGATTGTGCTACCGAATGTGTTTCAGGTGATGCCTATGTTTGTTCCGGCAGCATGTTTTCCGGGCTATTCACAGGATTTTGTCCAGATTATTGTGGCCAAGGTTCACGTGCTAAGCACTTTACAGTGCCAGCATTGGTGCTGCAGCATATGGTGGATTGGTTTGTCATCCTGCATGAAGACCATCTCGTGGATTGGATTATGGTTGAGTCAGTGCTGGACTTGCTTGGTGTTATAGTGAGCTTGGACCACTTTCGACTCTGGTTGGAACCATTAGGACATTTCGGAAAGCCACACTCCCCCTGACCTGCAGTAGATTGGGGTATGTATGCCAGCAGAAGGGGAGGTGCACTAATGGGCGGGTGGGGCAAGGTCTGGTTGGTGATATTTACAGGGAGGACAAGGCATCACCTTCGTGGTCTTTAAAAGTTTCTGGAATTCGCAACTCTAATGGGTTTGAAGGCGTGGGAGGGATTATCGGATAGGCGCTGCACTCACAGGGTGATTATGACATTGGGCGGCTGACCGAGGGCGGTATGAATGTTTCTGAACTGTAAGCAGCGGACCGGGCAGAGTTGGATGGTAAGGCAGTGAGTTTACATGTCAAGTGGGATAGGGATCCAGGGGTGCAACTCGCGGATGGTGAATGGGGCAGGTCTCATGCATGTGAAGCCAGTCTCAAGGAATGCGTGATTCCAATGAATGCGTATGTCACTTCGGTAAGGATGGCTCTTGGGGCGGATCCATGTTGGTGGATGTTTCAGGGGCGACTGGGGCGTTTGCTCACACGTGGGGATGTGACGGGTGAAAGGATTCTGGGAATGGATCTGTGAAGAGATGTTTGACATGGTGGAAGTATGGCTCCCATGCACAGTGCAGTACTGCATTTTGGGACTTGGGTCCTGTCGGAAAGGAAGACTGCGTAGAGGTATCTTGAGAGTACTGTAATTGGTGTTTTTATTGGCTAAAAGGGCGATCGCCATGGCATGGAAGGCAGAGACATTACCTAGGTTGGGTGATTGGCGTATGGCAATGCATCAGTGGGTTCGGACTGAGAGGAATATTTCCTAATTGAGGGGTCTACTGGGGGAGCAAGGGGAGCAGTACACAGTGTGGCTCAAGGTTTAAGACCAGCTTGAACCATGATCGCATTTACGTCTGCCTTAGACTAGCGAGCATCTTCTGTGAGGAGTGTTGGGGAAGGAGGGTTTGCCTATTCAAAGTGACTGGATGGGATAATTTCTGGGAAGGGACCGGTGGAGCTCAGAAGCATTGTTACGGGCTTGGGTACTGTGGTGCAGCTTCTGCCTCTGACGCGTTGTAATGATGTACTGTTGTTGTGCACTGGTTACAGTGTAATAAGACCAAGGCTCAATGTATGATGAAAATGAAAAATAAAGTTTAAAAAAAGACAGGCGCCAGGGAGAATCAAGTCCAGGCCTTCCCTAGTGAACAGGAGGGTACAATCTGCTGACAAGGAAAGTCCCAGGACTGAGGCAATGACTTGGGTTGAGCCACAGTGTCCATAACTATTCCAAGGCAGCAGCAATCCACTCCGATTTCCAAGCCAGGAAGACCAAGTAAGAACTTCCTGTTAGGCACTTGGGCCTAAAGGCTGCTATCCTGGGTCCAGTAAATGCAGGGGAGGACGTGTCCAGCAAGGACAAGCTGTCAAACTAGGTAGGAGGATGAGTAGGATGGCAAGAAGCATGCCCTGGACCGGATGGGGATGTATCCAGTTTGGCCGTGGCACAATTGTTTGTGGCCAAACTGGCCGTGGTCAATTCGGCCACAAAGACAATATTGCTGCAGCCAAACCTAAACCACCACGTCCCCTCAGACTCCCCCACCCACCCCCGACTTACATTTTTTGCGGCTACTCATCTTCTAAACCTGCGGCGCCAGAATCAAGAAGTCAAAGTATAAAAACACAGGTGTTAAGAGAAACACAGCTCTTCACCATGCGTGCATCAAATTGCTGTAGCGTTTTGAATATACCTAGTTTTTTCTTATTTTGAGAATCGGGAACTCGTCTGAGGAATATGCAGGGTCTCCCACTGAGAGTTGCCCAGGGGCTGGCCCATGCCATCACACCAATTATTTTCTAGGCTGACGCACAGCGGTTTGGACAGCCAACAAATCTGGTTGCCCTAAGAACTGCCAGACACAAAGGCTCACCCACACTGGATGTAGATTGAGATCTCTGGAAGACTTTAAACCAGTCTATACCAGTTCATCCCACAACTGAGGGTACATTCTGTAGGCTCTAAAGTAGCTCACATCAGCAAACCTGCCGTTTTGCCCTTGTCTCGTGGTCCACAAAGACCAAAGGATGGGCCAAAACAAAATGGCTTAAAACGAGTACCCCTATGGCTACCCCATACATACATACATGCATGCATTGGGCTACCAAAACAGCAAAGGTAGTGACCATCTTGGTTTAGCCAAAAGTAGGCACAGCTGCCACCAGCCTACTCCACAACACACTTTCTGGGTGATCAGACCATCATGACATAGGCGTCACTAGGGGGTTGCTGGGGTGGGGGGCTAAAGCCCCTTATCTTTGGATTGTAGCCCCAATAGAAGCTCGGGGGCTACAACCAAAAGACTAGCTAGCCCGAGTCTCAGCATTCCTGACATTAGCGTAGTCCCCGATCTTTTACAAGCCTAGCAACACCCCTGCATCATGCCTTCCCTCATAGCTATCTGGGCTAGTAAAGGCAACGCACCAGGAAAGGGTCTCAGTGGCATGGACTCTTCAGCCAAAGTCCATCTAGCCACAAAATAAGTTCAAAAAAAGAAAACTGTAATAACCAGCAAACAGTTCAAGCAACCCAGAAAGTTAGGGTGTGAGACTCCCTAAAAATATTCTGCCCCAACAGAAGACCGTCAGAACAAGTTTTCACTTGTCGGGTGGCCAGTTCAAGAAAACCTCTCGTCCCTTGAACATGGTAGCTTTCCTCGCCTTCTGAAAGTTCTACATATCCATCCTCCTTTTTATTTTTCCTCTTATTAAAGAAAAACGCACAAATTGCCAGTTCTGAAATTCAGACCAGCTACTGCCCCTTCATTAACATTCCCACATGGTCTTAAGAGAACGGATTTGTAACAACCGCTTGAACATTGAAAATTCTTTACTGCATATCTCTGTCAGATTTAAGACCTGCAGTATTTGAATAACAATACTCCCGCTATTCTCCTCCTGCACTTGTCAGTAACGTTTGACGCAGGCAATAGCACCACTCTGCTTAAACTAGAAGCGTCCTTACTTGTTGAAGCTGCTGCCATTAAAACGACTTTCTGCTTTTTATTATTTTTTTGTATTGACATGTTTATTAAATTTATATCCATACAGAATTCCAATAAACTGTTAACCATCATAGTAAAAAACACATGCTAAAACTAAGTTAATCTCATTTAGGGTACCCAACACATTCCCAGGGAAAATATTTACATCTTTTCTGGAAACGAACGAGCATTACAAACATTCAAATGGAGGAGCGCAAAAAAGAAAGAAAACAGATACCTTACCATTCGAAAAACCTTCCCCAGATCCGTTCAAATAAATTGTGTTTCTTGTCCTTGCGAAAAATGATTTTCTCCATTCTTGACACTTGTTTTAGATCAGATAACCATTCTGCCACATCTGGCGTTTCCTCACTTTTCCACTTCCTCAGAAAACATTTTTTGCAGAGTTTGCTGCCCTGAAAAAACAGCATCTTTGTGGGAAAAGAAGATCCTCCAAGCCTTCCTCACCCAAAATGATACTCTTATAGTAAAAGCCTTAATTCTGCTTAAGAACCTTATTCATTGTTGTGACCTCCCTCCAGAAGCTTCTTAATTCGTAGCAATCCCAAATCATGTGTGCAAAGGTTCCCCTGACATGCTTGCACCGCCAACAGGCCTCTGAGTCAAGTAAACCTCTTGCAAATAACTTGTGTGGCGTCCAAAAAACTTTAATATTTTGATTTGGTGTCTCCTTTCACCCAGGTTCAAAGAAGTAAGAGCCACAGACCTGCACACATTCCTCCACCTGTCCTCCGTCATTTCTGAACCTAGTGTTTCTGACCACTTGTACAAGATTTGGATCTCTATATTGCTCCATATTCTTGTACACCTTCGAGGCCATGTGCCCTTCTGATTTATTTTCTCTTAAGCAGACATGCCACCCTTTGCCAGCCTCTGGAACTTTCTTCAGCCTTCTATATTCCCCCAGTGTGCAGTCTTTGAGACCTTTTTCCAAAGTTAATTTCTTAAAGCTGATCCATTTTATTGTCCTCAATAAGATCTTCCAACCACTGTACACCTCCTAACAGAGCCAGTTAGACCAGAGTAGAGATTTCCCTCCCAGTTGTATATCTGGATTCAACCAGATTGAAGCAATACAGTTGCCAACTACACCCTTTTTGCTTTTCTTCAGGAGATCCTTACAGCAAGCCCTTATAAATGAGGTTGGTGGGAAAGCTTTACAGCCAGCTCCATCCACTGATGTTAATATTGCTCTAGGGGATAACGGGGGAAGATTTACTCACCTCGGCCTGTGTCCAGACATCTGTAGAGTTCTCTATGAATGGAAATAAATGTCGAGCACCAAAAGCCAGATGATAGTTTTCAAAATCTGTAACGCCCAGACCACCATTTTCCTGGGACAGTTGTAGCGTCCATAGTTTTAAATGTGGCTGCTTGACATCCCACAGGAAGGTTTGAATCAGACTCCATTTTCTTTATGAAGCTCGTTTTGATCTGCAAGAGGATTGTGCTTAGTGCATGGTTAATTCAAGGTGTTGATGTAATTTTAAACGATAACACCACCACCTCCTTCAGATGTTCCCTGCTTTCATACAAAGTCAATAGTAATCTTCGCATATTCTCAGAGGCAAAGCCAGTTTGACAATATCGGGTAACAAGAGTTCCATCCTTAGAGCGAAGGCTTTTGCAAACATTTCATTGTCTGTGTTTATCATGCTTATGGGCCTAAAACTGCTGGTTTTAATTGAAGGCTTTCCCTCCTTTAGGAAAAGGGATATAGAGGCATGTCTGGTTATCTCCGGAAGCCGACCATCTTTCAATGATGAACGAAGCATAGCCAGCATAAGATTGTAAACCTCATCTGGAAAGATTTTATACAGTTCGGCTGGTAGACCCCGGACATTTGCCCGAGTTTAGCATAGTAGCTGCTCTTGAGTGTAGAGGAACTTAAGTCCTTCTCAAGGTAGTCCCTGTACTTTGACTCCAGACCTTTCAATTTACAACCATTTACATCGTGCTTCACTTCCTCACGACTCGCACACACCTCAGATGAGTATAGGTTGGAAGAATAATACTTGAACGTTTCGTTTATTTCAGTAGGCTCATGAGTCACAATCCCATCTTTGTTTTCAATTGCACTGATCGTCTTTTCACTTTGCATCACTCCTAGACGATGAGCTAGAAGCTGATCACACTTTTCTCCTTTCTCATAATATTTTCATCTCATTCTGAAAAGGAGACTGTCTGCCCTCGTAGGTACATCTTCCAGTTTTTCTTTTTTCTTTTTGATTAAGCTGAAAGAACTCAGTATGTTTGCATATTTTGTTTTTCAAGCTCCACAATTTCCTCATTCAGGATCCTAATCTCATTTTCTTTCTCTTTTCTTTTTACTATTCGCATTCCTCCTATGTAGGACTTGAAAGCCCCCCACACAAATTCCACTTTCACCTCTCCATTCCAATTCACGTCTACAAAAAACCTTACTATTTTGTCCAACATTTCAACATCAAGCAGCAATGTTACATTCATACTCCAAGTATTTGTTTTAGGTAATTTAAAGGCCAATTTCATTTCCATGGTGATGGGAGCTTGATCTGAGATTTACCCCCGTTGAAGCTCTGCATGCACAATCCTGAGGTCCACTATAAGTCAATCCACGAATAGACTTTGTCTGGGTGAATAAAATGTATATTGTCTTAGCAAAGGATTCTGCACTCTCCACAAGTCTGAAAGATTCCATTCCGACATAGGTTTCTTCAAGGCCTTCCTTTTTCGACAAGTTTTCATTGTTCAAAGTTCCCCCACTCTTATCCAGCCATGGATCCAAAGTGACATTAAGATCGCACCCCCACAATGAAATCTGATTTCTGCTTTTTTTGATGAGACACTTTCAATTGAAATCTGGAATGTTTCTCTCGGTCTTCAATTTTGGAATTCAACAAGGGTCAGTACCATCTCCCTGTCTCTTTAATGCCTACGTGAAGCAATTAGCTGCTATCATCCACTTTTCTGTGTCCTTTCAAACACAGCCTAGAGTAGAGGGCACTACCCTGCTTAATGTTCACATCTCATCCTGTTTCCTGCTCATCCAAGACTGGATGTATAACTGCGTATACCTGAATACTTCAAAGACTGAACTCATTGCCTTTTCCTTCCTCCACCAGCTCCCATTCTACTGCTACACCTTAGCATGGGTTCCCTCCCATCCCTGTATCTACAGTTTAAAACCGTGGTTTTATTTAGAATGAGCTGCTTCTCTCTTTCGCTCAACAAGTTCAAGAATGCAAAGATGTCCCTTAAACTGGCACATGCTTAAACTAGCCCTGCCTTTTACATTAAGAGACAAATTCAGAAAAGTGAATTGGAGCGTTGATGCTATTCTGCTTAGACTATTGATATATCCTTTATGTCGGTCTCCAAACAAACATTAAATCCAGCACATTGAAAATAAAGTTGCAAGGCTCATCATGGGAATTAGATCCAGGGATCACATGGCCTCTACTCTAAGCTCTCCCCATTGGATTTCTATGGACACAATACTCTACTGCAAAACTCTTTTAAATCCTACTTCGCGTTTTGGGCTTTTTACATGATGTAGTATTGAGTTATTTTTTACATTATGTGGTATTGAGAGTTAAACACTTTGTACGTTATTGTTGTGCATAGCCATTTTATTTGTGTTCAGATGTTTTATCCGGACAAGTAATGGGTAATGTTAATTAATATTTATATTTGATCTGCTTTAGTATTTAATGTTGTTTTTAATTGTTGTTCTCTCCTCTGCACTGTATTTGACCATATAATTGATAGATGGTAAGGGATCGAGAGTGCGGGAGCCCCTCTACTGAGAACGAACATGGCTCGAATAACCTGTTCTGCGGAATTTCTTCCAGTCAGGAGGGTCTACGACCGCGTTTTAGCTCACTGCACCCTGTGGACACTCGAAATGCCATAGAACAGGGTTTCTGAAACAAGGTCATACTCTGTAGAGGGAGTTCCACACGCTTGTTAAAATTGATACAAGGTAGATTTTGTCATCTATTAGTGCAGGGATTAAAATGTTTCCTAGCCACTGCTTTGTGCCATATACCGGTCGTGGTACAGTGAGGTGGGGGGGGTATTCTACTCCATTGAAGTTCAACTGACATTTAGTGCTATAAGAATAGCTGCTAGTACTAAAATGTTTGGTTGTCGAATTAACCATATGCACAACCAATGGGGCTGCCATTCAGTGACCCTTTCGGTTTGAGCAGGGGTTTGACCATTTTTCATACAATGAATCCCTTTCCAGCTACGGTAAAGGGGTGTTTCTACCTGGAAAAAGCATTAGCTCTATGGACTAAGGATTGCACTTTAGAGCATTTGCACTTCAATGTTTTTGCACTTTATGTTGGTGCACTTTATTTCCCTTGTGAGGATTTTGGAATTTAAAATCCAAAAATTGATGCAGCAATATGATTTAAATAATAAACTTGCCTTCAAGAGCGCTCTCTCACTAGGTGTTGTTCTTTGAATCTGCACAAAAACTTCCAGAAGGTATATGGGCAAGATTCTGATGTTTTGTGAGGTTCTTTCTAAGCAAGGAAAAGTTACAGAATAATACCACAATGTATCCTTCTTTTTTTTTTTTCTTCTTCTTCCCTCACACCCACGTTCTTCTTCCACAAGCTGTTTGAACAGACCTCCCTGAATCCCTGTATAGGTTTGTGGCAAACCTTTCACAATAGCAGCCGTGTTGTCCCAAAAGAGTGCTTTTGCAAACCTAAGCTGAAACCCCTCCAGTGGTTTATTTTAATCTGGACAAAAGTAATCAAAACCCTTTTAGCAGTATCTGCGTTTGCATGGAACAGTCCACACACAAATGAATACCACATTCTAGGTTTCGCATTGGTCTGTGGTCCCGGGTTCAACCAGGGAACATCCTATCTGGTTGGTTGCTAGGTGCCTGACCCTTTTGGTAGGACTGCCTTTGTGGCCCATGACTTTGAGAAGCACTGTCCGGCCAGACCATCTGCCACATAAAGGTAAAAAAAAAGGGGTTATTGTCGTCCTTGGGGGGGGGGGGGGGGGGGGGGAGTGGCACAGTCCTTGTGCACCAAGGGAGATTGAAGGGTGGCCCTAGAGTTGTGCATTATGCCCCCCCCCCCCCCAAAATATGATAAACATTGCCTTTTTGGCAGTAGGTCTACTGGTTTCCTGCATGCTCCATCAGGGTCTCTGATCGTACTCCAGGCCCCCAGACCTGGTTGGTAGTCTCTTAGCAAGCAGTCGCTCGAGGACCCATAATGGGAGGGGCAGGGGGGAGTGGCCACTTTGGAAGGGTATCTGGAACAAGGATACAGTGGCAACTGGCCATGGCCGAGACCATAGCCACTGACCACGCAGGGGCCATTGGCCAATTCAGCCATGTCTTTGGCCCATCAGTTAACTGGTGCGTGCATGGTGCAGGGCCTTACTTAACAGTGCCCAAGGCAGGGCTATCCAGTCCATTGAGCATGGGAACAGGTCATGCCCAATGGGCCCATCGGGTTGCTCTTGGGTGCTTTGGACAGAAGTGTGAAGATGGAGGATGGTGTATATAATAAACTATTAAAGGTACCGAAAAAAACGTTGTTTAATGGGAAACCTGTGATGCAGTTACTCTGCATGTAATTGGGGAGATAGACTTAACACGCTTTACAATGATAGTTTTGTAACCCTGAAGGACCCCATTAACTCACTCCTGCACATCTGAAGTTGAAACCTGGACCCATCAAGAGGGTCACACCTCTTGCTTTTGATATATCTTACACTGTGCGTTTTCTTTCCTCTGCATAGTGGGAACATGCACACTTTTTTAAAACTGGCGCGTGAATATTTTCTGATCTTCTCTAGAAATGGAGGCTGATGGACGATTATTCATTCACCTGTCACTTTGGCTCTCCTGCCCTACTTCCTGGCGCATCCTTTGAGCTATGACTTCTCTATCATATGCCGTGCCTACAGAGACTGCAGTTAATCTTAATTTTGTTTTTTTTTTTTCACTTTTTTTTTCTACTTTTAATACATAGAAAAATGATCGTCAGCTTTCTGTTACATATACCTACTAATGTCTACAGCAGGTTTGGGTCATCCACAGGTGATTTTCCTTTTTTTCCACCATTAGCAGCACTGACCTGTCCTCCTTCATTCTTGCCTTTTTTTTTTAAATAAATAAACTGCAGTTGCAGGGGTCTTATTTTCATCCATGGATCCTTGGTCAAATTTTAGTACAGTCATCCAATGTCCATGTGGTTCTAAAAGACGGTCTTCTCTAGATGTAAGCATCCGTAATTCTAAGCCTCTGATGTTAAGGCAGAATTCATTTGCCTGTGCCATCTGTTTTTGTTAAAGCATTAATTGCTGGCAACAACGCCCTTTGCGTGAGTACGTCGACATCATTGGACTAGGCCCTCACTATCAGTGTTGCCAAATCGAAAGTGTTGATTGTGGGCGCTTTGAGAAATTACTCACAAATTGTTTTCTTTAAAGTGGGCAAATTAGAGACTGGGAGGGGAATGTTGGTACCTGTAGGTCTCAGTCACGGAATACCGAGAGAGAACTTTCACACTTTTTTTTTTTATTTTTAAAACGTGCAAGTGTCCACCTTGTCTTAGTGAAACGCATTAATATGCCATTAATCTACCTGGCAAGTCGGCCAGTGAAGCCCCTAATGTGTGTCTTACATTTCAGGGGATAGAAAAACTGTGCTGCTCCAGAAGGTTGAAGACTATTAACTTAAAAAAACCCTTAGATTTGTCAATTTCAGCTCCAAAATTGGTAACACAATTAATGGAACCAGTGTTAAATTTCATATGAAAAGTCATTTGAGTCAGTTGTTGGTGTAATCCAAATGGACATCCAGGCTAACAGCCAATATTTCAAGGAACATGTAAAAGACTTGTTCCGGATTTTTGTAGGAACATTCGTAGGCTTGCCTATGTTAAAAAAATAAAAAAAGGAAAAGCACAAAAAAAGTTCTAAAGACAAGGGCTTGGCACCTTGGCGCACGGCATGTCGTTTTGAGAGCTCCCGGCTTGAGCCCTGCAGCCGACAGAAAAGTAGCGATAATAACGCACAATTCAAGGCGCAATGAAGCAGTACAAAACCATGCAGCATGGCGCATAAACTGATGAAGTTTGGGCTCGTGCGGTAGCCCCATGCAGGTGAATTAAGCAACAATATGCAGCGGCCAAACACCAGACTGGGCAGATAAAATGGCAGATGAGGCCCAACTCGCCAAGTTCTAGAACAAGGGCAATCCGCTAAACGCTGAGGACCGCCCAATGCAGCCAGATATGATCGCTGATGACTACGCCGCATAAGGAACATCACCCTTCCTCCTAATGGAGGAAATGAACCAGCAGTGCATCAAATAATGCAGGGGAGCTACAACCCCCACACAGTCGGCACAGCTCCACAGCAGCACTTGGTCAACCCACCAAAATGAGGCAGGCCCTCAGGCAGAAACAACGCTCCATAAGTGTTTGACTACGGACCTCCTCACAGCTTGCAGCACTTTTGAAGACATCAACGCTGCTCCTGACCTAAGCAGCGGTGTAAGCAGCACACTGTCCGAGAGGAAGAGGAAAGATTAACAGCGCAGGTAGGATCCAGAGTGGCAATGGCTAGTGTGAGAGTTCAGGGCCTCCCAGAACTCCCTCAAAGGCACTGGAAACTGCAAGACTCCATACTACAAGACCTCGCAATCTAGCAATCAGGATCAAACTATCAAAAACTGACCTACTTTAGGGAAAACATTGAAGCAACGGTCTGGGACACAATGAAACCAGTGGTATGAGGGGTACTGATTAATTGAGCTGCAGCACATAGGAAGGGGCAACTACAGCAGATTAGAGTAGAGGATGGCGTAGTTGAAGGGAACGGGGGGGAGCTTCAAAAAACACCAAACCACTAAAATAGGGTGAGAGCTTAAAAAAGCAAAATCTGCTCTGGAAATGCATTTGGTTGATAAATTAGCACAAGCACTAGCGTACACCAAACAATTCTACTATATGAACAGCAACAAACCGGCTGTTAGTATGAAAACTTAAAAAGCTGCACACTCGAAATAACATCCAAAGAAGCCCAGATGGAACGATCTGGTATGCAGAGGGAGACAAGTTGGAGGTAATGGCAAGCCATCTAAGGGAAATTATGTCGGGAACCCCCCCACTGAGAAAATGGCACAAAACCCCTACTTGAGGACCATCCAGAAAGGTCCCTGCCACCCCAACTAGACTCCCTTGAGCTCCCAAATTACAACAGAGGAGGTAGCTAAAGCAAGGCTCGATTTTTATAAAACATTTGTCCGCATCTTGGCCCCACAACTTGCAACACTATTTAATTCCTCCCTGATAAAAGGAAGCATCACTCCCATATGGAAGAATCTTTAACAGTGCTCATCCCAAAGCTGGGTAAGGACTCGGAGCACAAAAAAGCACTGGCAGTTAGGCACCCTGTCCCCTGGGCCAAATCCCACATCAACTACCTGGGGGTACAGAGCGACTATATCTGGCTAACCTTCGACAAATATTCAGGGAAATGCGGAAAGACCTAGAGCGCTGGCATAAACACGAGGTGTCATGGTTTGGGAGAATTACGGCCCTTAAAATGAACTTGGTCCCAAGACTATTTTACCATAGTCTAGCCCTCTCCATCACTATTCCCTGAGAGAGAACTCCAAAACGTAAAAAAAGTCTACTGAAATATGTATGGAGCAGGAACAAAACATGAATAGCTAAGTGAATCATCGGGGCACAGGCGGTCTGGGGGTGCTGAGTCTCCAGATGCTGCCTTGCAACACAGCTCTCGCAAGCCTTTGCATGGCAGACTACCACCAATCAACCCTGCTGGAAAAAAATAGAGGAAGCTTGGAGTCTAGCACCGCTTGCAACCCTCACACACCACAACACCCCAGGCTCCCCCAAACTCAGGCCCACTAACATCTACCAAAAACACAGTAGAATGCTGGAGAAAGGTGGCCCACAAATGGGGCTGCAAAGGCACCCTGGGACCCCTGTCCCTGATATGGAACAACCCTGACTTCACCCCCGGAACATCCCCGGAAAGCTCCAGCAAAGGCAAGGGGGACTAAGCGGAGTAGCAGACTTTTTCGTTAGCAGAGCCCCACTATCATTTGAAGAGTGCAAAACGAAATTTTGGTTTACAGAGGCCGAAAGATTCTGAAATGAGTAACTTAGGCATTGGATGTCACAGAGCAGTACTAGAACACAGGGTGCAGGGAACTAACCACACTAGAGCGCACTCTAACCGCATCAGCACCTAAAGGGAAAATCTCGATTCTGTATAGACTACTCGACAAATCCCACCCCAGTAAAAAAGAAAACTACATGCTCAAATGGGAGAGGGACTTGGGGCGAGAACTAGGGCTGGAGGATTGGGGATGGATTTCCACCCGAATGCACAATATCTCTAAATGCATTATGAACAAGGAGGGGGCGGTAAAGGTGTGCTATAGGTGGGATCTAACCCCAGGAATTCTAAACAAAAGCAACCCAGCAATATCACCACAATGTTGGAGGGGCTGCCCAGCCACAGGCTCACTGCTACATCTATTATGGTCATGCCCGAAGTCTACCTGATTCTGGCGAGAGGTATTGGAACAGATATGACTAACCGCATGGTTGTCAATCCCATGGACCCGGGGATAGGTCTGCTGGCGGACACGGGCAAAGGTGTATGTCCACTGTTACCCACCATTGTCTCCTCCCATTAAATGCTGTAGCACAGGCTTTATATGTACCACTGCCTCTATGTTGATAAATTATATAACTGCCTACTGCTGCCCTCTACAATCCCCTCAATTTTTGCTTGTTTTTGACAGTTTGTTGAATTGAATGTTGTAAAATCCTAATAAAACGACATCTTGGAGGAAAAAAAAAAGCTCTAACTTCTATTAATTGCTATCACTGGTACACATCACCTACAGTGCTCATTACATTTGTTGGGGGCAGGCAGTGAACACCCATTCACCTCAAAGGAAGTGGTTAATCACCTTAGATTTAACATGCTGCCCATACAGCATACTCTAAAGTAACCCTGATTCACTTGGTTTTCGTGCCCAAAATATAAAGAGTCAAATGGTTTATGCAGCCTAAAAAACAGCTGTTTGGCGAACTGGATCTGTAAACATGAATGTCCTCTTATTTGTAATGTTAGGTGCTGCTAAGGGATGACCTGATCACTCAGACTGCAGAGTGGTTCAGGAACTGGAAAAAGAATTGGATGGTTCTAGTCATTCAGTCCTGCGCACCTTTAGGTATATTCTTGTGACGAAAATCAAATGAATTACTTCAAGTATTTGTCAAACAAAAATCCTTTAATATCCTTTTCAAGAGTAAGTTCAAAAAAGTTTTGGAATTCCCTCGAATTCCCTCCCCATGTTCATTGGTTCATCAGGAGGGTGTGTTACATTTCATTTCTTAAACACGATTTGGTTCAAAATTTATTATTTTTCATACATTGTACTATTTTCTGTAAAAAAAAAGATTTAACAAAAATAAATAAAAGCAATTAAATAATTGACTAGAAAGTTAACAATTTACAAAACAACACATAGGTAGTTCATTTTCTTTGTTAGCATTCATGAAAACTGAGAACAAGGCAGTTGCATTTTCTATTGAACCAAAAATGTTTAAATTATTTTGTGAGTGTGCAATTTTTCAAACATTCGTACCGATGTTTACACCTTTTCTATAGAAATATGACATAGGGTTTTAAATAGTGTAATTAGATAGTTATAAAGGGGCAGTTTGATTTAGAAACACGTAGTTATCTAAACGCTCACCTTTAATATTTGTTTCAATATGTCTATACGCGGAGGTTTGCCCCTTCTTTTAAGTTCGTAGGGTTTGAGGATTTCTAACGTTCTTTTTCTTATTGCTTTTTATGGTTCGTATGGTCGCGCAGTAGTCTAGAAATAACACAAAAGATTGTGTAGGGTTAATGAACTAGTCAAAGTCCCTCTGGAGTAATGTTAGCAAGGATAAGGTAAAGAGAGGTTTATTTTCTTACCTTTTAAAAAGGAGATCAGGATTCTATGATGGCGGTATGCCTTCCATCTTTCCGAGGTGTTTACATGGGGCAATGACTGATTTAAAGATGGCCGATATTTGTACAGTAATTACGTGGGACACGTTCTTTACGTGATGCCTTTTTGAACTGAGCTAATTATTTAGTTTCTTTGCGATTCTGAAAAATGGATCAGATCGCTTTTATAGTTTGTTGCGTAATATTAAATAGTGCGCCAAATTTTAGGAACACATTTTGTAATCGGGAGTATGTTTACTCACTAAACATGGCCGCCATTGGTCTATTTTAAGCTTTGGCGTATGTTACGTTGGGCACGCTCCATGTTCAGCGCCTTTTTAGATCGGGCTATTTTAGATAATATTTGAAGTGGGATTACAAATGTAATTCCATGAGATTGTCTCTAATTTTAGATGCAAATTAAAATTTATGTAACTAAGGTAGTAATTAGTGTGCTCATATTTGCAAAAAACCTAATAGAAGTGGCCCTTTGAAAATGGGAGATGGTTAATTTTGGGAGGAGCAAATGTAAATACGTGATCGATACTTATTCCAAATATGATATTATACATCCTTAATAGGTAGAGAAAAAATAATACTGAATAGATGGGTAACATCATGAAAAAGTGGCGAATGGATAACATTTTGAAATTAATATAAGAATGATCAACAGAAAAATTTTTGTTTTCCTGAAAAGAACAATCTATAAACGTTTTCTTGAAACCATCTTAGTGGAGTGATCACAAAAAATGTCCCAATTCCGAATCTGTGTTCAGACCCGTATGGCAATAATCTAGATTACAAATCCAGAAAGCCTCTTTGTCTCAGTCTTTTTTCATTGTCTCCTCCTCTGCATAACAGATCTACTTTTTCCAAACCATAGAATTTAATTTTGTCCATGTGAGTTTCGGAGTGCTCTGTAAGAAAATGGAGTCCAATTGGGAATCTCATATCTTTGGTGATGATGTGTCTGATATGTTCAGAGATTCTGGTTTTCAGCATACGGATAGTGCTACCTACATAGATCTTGGTGCATTCACATTTTAGCGCATAGACCACAAATTTACTTTTGAAATTTATTAAGTTTTGTAACAGATGAGAACGGCCGTTAGGCATTTGAAATTGGGTGAGTCCATTTGCAGAGTACTGACACATATTACATATTCCACATTTGAGTTTCCTTTAAGTGCGTTTCCAGTCCAAAGTTGTGAAAGACCTTTATGTTTCTGTTGTTTTACGAAGTGTGAGGGCTTACTATACTTTTCAAATTCTTGGCTTTTCTGAAAGTGATGATAGTTCGGTCATCTAAATGTGGTTGGAGATCTTGGTCTAGTTGCAATAGATGCCAGTGTTTTGATAACATTTTTCTCAGTGATTTATTTTCGGAGTTGTAAATTGTAATGAACCTTAATTTTTGAGATGCCAGTTCTGTCTTTTGATTTGGTTTTGTTTTGCAGTAGTTCCATTCTAGGTCTGGATGTAGTTTTTTCTAGAACCTTTTTCAAGATTTCTTTCGAATATCCTCTTTCCAAAAAATTCTCTGTGGTTAGTTTTATGAATTCTTTTTCTTCAGTGCAATTTCTTTTGATGCTTAGGTATTCTCCGTGTGGGATGTTTATTATATGGGAGGGATGATTGCTCTTAGCATGTAGTATACTGTTGCATGATGTTGGTTTGACATAGTGTTGAGTGGATTTTATCCTCATTGACGTATAGGAAATTAATCTTCTGTTCACTATGGTCAATTTAAGATTAAAGTTGTTATTGTTAAGGTGGTTGTGAAATTCTTTCAGTGATTGCTTGTTGCCTTTACAAATAACAAGGATATCATCTATTTATCTCCCCTAGTATATGACTTGTTCTGTGAATGAACTGTGCTTCCATGCGTGCTGTAATTTGTATGCTCCCATGTAGAGATTGGCGTAGGCAGGGGCAAATTTCGCGCCCATGGCTGTGCCCTGCTTTTGTCTGTATATTTGTTTGTTGAACCAAAAGACTGTTACGCTCACCTGGTTCCACGTGGGCACCACCCAGCAGTTGGGGTTCAGATGTCCCTCCTTGCGATGACCAGATGCGACCAGCGGAAGAGTTCTGCCTTGTTTTAGATGTTGGCGGGTTCTCCTTCCTGCTGTCTTGGCAGGGGCGCGTTGAGCTTGGTGGGCAATAGCGATCGAGTTGCTTCACTGATGCCAGCCCGTCTTGAGTCTTTCAGGTAGGTCTTATTGCTGTGAATATTGGTGTTCTTGCATGCCTTTTTAAACACTGTCTTTTTCTTCCTAGGTACGCGGAAGTCCAATATGTGGCAAGGCGGAATCTGTGTTTCGCCGGTAAATATGGGCGTTTTTGGAGCACCTTGATGCGGTGAGAAGGCGCTATGCGCTGCGCTTAAGATGCCTTGCCTTTGCTAACCTGTTATCTTTTCCTCTCCACAGGTCGCAGTACTCGGCCGGAGTATGGAATTTCCGTCGTGATGCTGATTGAGGAGCGGCCGGCGAGGTAAGCCTTTCGGCACAGTTCGTTAATTGTACAATGTCTAATGCCTTGTTTCTTCTTTTACAGGTCTGTCAATCCGGAGGAGCGCTGGTTCCTGGATGATGGTCGGAAGAGCTGCGGACCGCTGGCGATTAAGTTCAGGTAAGCTGCTGCCTTTTTCTCACGATGTCTTCTCCTTTCCTTTGCAGGTGCTGTCCTTACGAGGTTCGTGGCTGAAGCTGAACACAGTGAGCGTTATGTTGCAGTAATGCAAACTAACACGAAGCGTGTCAGTCTATTCAGGTGTGGTTTAAATAGCTTCAAGAAAGAAGTCCAGGTAAAATAGTCCCCATGGTACCACACCCAAAAACACTACACTGCAACCTGGTTTCAAGGAGCCAGGTTATGAGGATGCCTCCACATGACTCGCATTAATGAAAAGTAGTTCCCAAGCACAAGTCCATATTCAAACATGAGCCTGGCCCCAAGAAGGCCTATGCTGCAATTTCTTGGGTTTAGTGGGGACAGGAATCAAGAATCTCCCTGGCCCATAGGGTGGCCAGGGGGTCTTCAGAGTGTGGGTCATGCCAAAGACATTATTGTTGAGAGTGAAATCCAACTTGTCACAAATCATTTCATTTTGGTGGTAGTAGGATAGTGATCATGTTTGTAAAATATATTGCACTGCTTCAATACCTTTGCTGTGGATGATGCTTGTATACAGAGCTGTTACATCAAATGTCACTGACCTGAAGTTGGACTCCCAATTTATGAATGGGAGTTGTTGTATAACGTCTTTTGTGTCTTTAATGAATGAAGATCAGTACAGAACCAGCGGTTGTAACTGAGTTTCTATGTATGCTGAGATGGGTTCTGTTAGGTACCCTATACTGTTAATTATAGGTCTGCGGCTGGGTAAGTTTTTGTATTTTGTGGATTTTTGGTAGGAAATAAATAATTCCAATAATAGGATGTCAGGTGTTCAAGAAGTCAATTTCTTCATCGGTTAGAAGACCTTTTTCATTCCAATTTTTTGTTTTGGCAGTCCAAATTACAGATAGGTTGGGAATCGGATTTGTGGTTAGTGTTTCATAGCAGTTCCCATCTTTAAGGTGTGTCTCAGCCATTTCAATATAGGCTTCAGTATTGAGGAGGACTACTTTCCCTCCTTTATCTGCCTGTTTGACTATCAGACTTTCATCATTTTTCTTGTATTGCTTTTCTTTTCTAATTTAGTCAAATTGAACTTTATGTTCTTAATTGATTTGTTTTTCTTTACATAATTGGTTCTCAGGTCTCCTAACACAGCTTTTCGAAAAATATCCACTATATTGAATTGCTTTTATTTATTTTTGTTAAATCTTTTTTTACAGAAAATGGTACAATGTATGAAAAATAATACATTTTGAACCAAATCGTGTTTAAGAAATTAAATGTAACGCACCCTCCTGATGAACCAATGAACTTGGGGGAAACACGTGTCGAGGGAACTCCAAAACGTTTTTGAACTTACTCTTGAAAGGATTTCAAAGGATTTTTGTTTGACGAATACTTTAAGTAATTCATTAGATTTTTGCCACAAGAATATACCTAAAGGTGCGCAGGACTGAATGACTAGAACCATCCAATTCTTTTTCCAAAATATAAAGAGACTTGGTCATTTCCCTTTGTGCATAACCAGAGGTTTTCACTGTGTTAGCCCAAATAAAGTATCGAAACTTGAAATTGTGAGATCTGGTTTTTAAACTGGACTAAGAGTATTATGCTGTGATGGAAAATGTATTACCTTTTGAGTCTCAAAGACCTTCATCCAATGGTAGAGGGCACATTCTGGGAGCTTTCCCATGGCTGGCGTGCATGCATGCCATGGAATGCAATGCTTTGATCATTTTATCAAACATTTGTAAATCTAGACCACAGAACGTTTCCTTGCAGGTGAAGTACACCGTTTAAGAAATGCTGCATTTAAATAATTAAATCAGTCCCGCGTTTTGTGTTCACATACATACATGTGGGTAGTGCTTTCTAAAATGGAGGCCTATGGGACTTGGACAACGTATTTCTGTTCATTGTGAAAATGTCTCTAAGTGCAAGGTTTAAAAGGAAGAGGATAGAGGTTTTATATTTTCGTTTTACAGGTACAGTTGCATTGCTGAAAAACCCGGCACCAAAATGTTCAAATACTGAATGCTTGTTCTTTGGGCACAATGCTGGCTGGCTGACTGCAGTTGCTGTAACAAATAATAATACTTTACAAAAAGGACTTTACACTGTTATGGATACTGTTTGATCAGTTCTTGTATGGGCAAACACTGTATGAATTCATTGCAAGGTAGTACAATTACTAGCAGCTCCTTTGAATTGAGGGGTTCGCAATTATATGTTTGATGGGCTAGACTTAAGTTCACCATAATGCAACATGAACCCCACATCTCTTTTTAAACCTCTGTTCCTTAGGTTTAGTGTCTACAAGTTCTTGAGTTCCAATGTTCTTCTCTGTCTTTACTGAAGGAAGATCCCTCAAATACAGACAGGTCAGTTGGTTTGTGTCAGTTTGGAGTAATGTGATATTGCAGCAGTGTTTCTCTTTTATGATTGAAAAAGAGTTGTAGGTTTGTTCTTTAGCACCAATCCTAGCAGGTTTCATCTTTGAGCATTGGATGGGGTTCTAGCATATTCAGTACAGATGTGTTGGCAGGTTTTGAATCTCCTTTTATTGCCTGGGTATGTTCCAGGTCTCTTTTTGTTCTTGATGCTTTGGAAATGCATGGCTGGCCAGGAACTGTGTTAAATTCTTTGGTCGTTAATATGCAGTCAAGGGGATGGGAGGTTTCATTCGGCCAGCTAAATATTGATTGATGGTCCTTAACAACTCAGTTCAGTTGTCTTAAAGATGGGTGATGGTGACAACAAGGGGTACCTGTTCTGCAGTCCTGATTTCCCTGTAATGCATCAGTTTTTCTCTTGGAACTTTCGATGCACAATCAAACTCTGTTAATCTGTTAACTGCTTTTCAGAAAGGATGTGTAGAATGCAGTGAGTTGTTTGTCCCTTTGCCTTGTGTTCGAACATATGCCCGATTGTCTGACTGTAAATGACATCTTTTTGTTTGGCTCAGGTGGAAACGTATCCTGTGCAGGTACTTCATTCCTGTAAGTGGAATTCTTATATAGAGGAGTTTCTGCTTGCCATTCATTCTCTGAGATGGTGTTATCCAGAAAGTGTAGGCTCGTCTTCAAATAGTCCATGGTAAAATGAATGTGGTACCGGAAGCTATTAAATTAACTCATGGAATTGTTTCAGAGAATCTTTACTTTCTGTCTAAATCCTGAAAATGTTGATGTGGATTAATTTAAATTGGATACAATTTAATTTGTAAACCTATAAGTGACTTGAATGATTTGCATTTGCTATCGGATTCTTGGTGAAATAGGGTTTTCTTCAAAATTCCAATTGTTGAAATGTTATTCCTTTTTCTTCATCTAAGCATCATTTTATTTTACTCGCCTCCTTTCACTCTTAGCTTATACACACATTCTCCACAGAGTACTTCTTGCTCTCAGCAACCAATACCTCACCTTTTCTTCAAACTGCCTCTGCACTCCAGTCCACCACCCTTCCTCCTGCTGGTCTGCCACCTTCTCCCCTGACCTCACCTGAATAACACATAGCTTCCTGTTTCTCTAATTATCCCCTCCCTTTCTTCCAGTGGGTCTCTGTCCCTGCCCAATCTGATGCCGTCTTCTTCGCCCGGGAGATATTACTTGGGTCGGCATTTACAAAACTGTGCTAATCTCTGCACCTTTTCCTTGCGCTGGGCCACCGTGCTGGAAATGGGGTTTGGCCCACATAGGCCATGACCCAGCTTTTGTTCAGTTTCCAGAGCATTCCCTGCTAAATATTGGGGATGCAAGTTGTTGGTAAGTCCAGCCGATGTTTTCTGAGATATGGGGTGATGCAAGGTGGTACTATTCAAATACAAACCAGAACTTGGGGAGGGGACAGGAATTGGGCGCTCAACTACCACCGTCCACCTGGGAGGTAGCACTGGCTCTGACTTCCAGCCGAGTGGGCTTCCCACCCCAGGCTGAAAGGGGTTCCTATCCTGTTGTGACAAGGTCAGATAGATGACCTTGTCACATTGGCTAGTGATTAGTCCCTCTAAGATAGGGAGTGGGAAATGATGTGCTGTTTGTATGTGGACTTGGGGGTTTGGGGAGGAGTGACTCTGTCTGGCTGGTAACTTGGAACTTGAAACCTTTACCCTTGTGAACAGAACTATCCGACATAAATTCTGTGTTTGGGAAGTTGTATAAAGGAGTATTAGGACACATTCACGAAACAGTTAACGGTCCATGGGCCATACATAATAGACAAAAGGTTTTAGTTTGCATCTCGGGTAGAAGTTAAGCTGGAGGCACGCTAATAACTGCTTTGGACTAGTGCCACATTTTCTGAAGGTAGCTTCTGCTTTCTGGTTGATGTCAGATACCCATGAGCTGTTTTTAGCTCCTGCTAATAATTTCATTTTTTCGATGCTTAGATTCAGTGTACACAGATACTGCTTTGGTTAATGTATTAATGACAGAGTGGATCAAGCAGCCTGGATTGTACAATTTTGAGTCTTGGTTGCAAAGCCAAATGTCACAGTAGTTGACTTGTCTGGTATGAGGCTTTTGATATATTCAGGTACATGATTAGGCTTGTACTTTGATTTGTTCCAGGACTTTTTTTGTATTTGTACTCCTCAGTGGGGCCATTACAAATTAATCGTAGTAATTTGTGTTAAGGAGTTATCTATGCTTCTGTTATGTATTTCTGTATTCCTGATTTCCTTGTTTTATTTGGAGTGTTTGTACGGTCCTTTTCTCTCTGTTTATGAGGTTCCTTCTAGTTGTTCATTGCCTTTTGAATTCGTCAGATTTTACACTTCTTCCTCAGGCAATCCTTGCACAGGTTTCCAGTTTGGATTGTGCTCTTAAAGGGGGATGGTTGGGGGTGGGAGGGAAGAGGGCAGCTTGTGCTTCTTTTTTTTGTGACCTCTTAGAGGCAGTCTTCTGTTAACTTTTTCTAGCAATGGAAATGTTCTTTCAGACATGTCAGTCATATGTAGTCTCAGTTACTTCGTTAGGACTGATTTTTTGGTCTCTGTCTCTCTGTCTCTCTGTCTCTCTCTCATGTTTCTGGTGCAGATGGGGTATAATCCCCTGGCCTGGGAGACTCAATATAACTCTAATTCCGCCAGCCGGTAAACCCATTGCACTCTTTGAGGATCTACTTCCTCCCACGTAATGTTCAGTGTATAATTAGAGATTCAGTAGCTCATCATACAATATTTAATCCTTTTTTTTTCCCAAACATGTTTTTATTGGTTTTTAAGTAAGCAAGTTTTACATTGTGGCATGTAAAATGAGGGTGCTTCAATCAGCATTGTCTCGCTTGAGAACACAAATCAAAGAAACAAACATAAAACAATAACTGTAGGTCAGCAGGGAAGGTATAACTGCATGGGGAGGCCATAGTTCGTTGGGGGTGAGCCCCTCGAGGTCCCACATCAGATTAAGAGTTCCTGGAGGTTGATCCTGCTTCAGGATCCTGCTGGGTGAGGGGAGCAGGCACCCTTCAGTTCAAGGCCTTCGCCGTTTCGCCTCTGCTTTTGCTAGCCGGGGTTGAGGTCCCCAGGTGGGTATCCCAGGCAACTCTTCTGTGTTCTATTTCAGTCACAACCACCGTAGAGGGGGGTTGTTGGGCCAGGCCTGGGTATGTCTGTGTGTAGTCCAGGAAGGGAGACCAAGTATGGAAGAATTTGTCTCTGTTCCCAAACCTGAGGGCAGTGATTTTTTTCCACCGCTATTATGTCCCAGCATTTAGTCAACCACATTTGGACCGACGGGCCCTCTGGGTTTTTCCAAAGCCTTGCCACTGAGATCTTGGCGGCAGTCAGCAGGTGGGAGCAGAGTTCTGCTCTGTGGCCTGATTGAGGGAATTGGCCCTCGCCGCTTGCTCCGAGCAGTACGATACCTGGGTCCCATGGGATTGATAGGCCCGTGATCGTGTTGATTTGATCTAGCACTGCTTTCCAAAATTGAGTCGCCTTGGGGCATGTCCAGAGCAGATGGTATAGTGTGCCTTTCTCTGGGCAACCTCTCCAGCACGACGGTGGGATCGCTGGGTTGCATTTATTGAGCGATCTGGGGTTCGGTACCACCTGTGGCATACCTTGAATGCCCCCTCCTTATTGGACACACATTTCGAGCTTCTGTTTGCTCTTGTCCAGATCTGGTCCCATTCCTCCGGCTCGATGGGTCTCCCAATGTCTCTCTCCCATTTGAGCATATATGGTTCCTTGCGGGTCGGGTCAGTTCTGTCTAGGATCTTGTAGAGGGTAGAAATCTTTCCCTTAGGGGGAGGCGATGTGAGGGTTTGCTCCAGGGCTTTGCTCCAGGGCTGTAAGGTCTCTGCTTCCAAGGTTTTTCATGCTCCTGTTTGAGAGCCAGTGCCGAAGTTGGGTGCATCTGAACCTCTCGTTCTCAGGGACCTTGAATTTCGCATTGCAGGCCTCGAAGTCCAGAGGATTTCCCTCCTCAAAAGTTTTGTACTCTCTCCAGTCCTCCCTCCACTCCACCTCGAAGTCCTTGGGGTTGATACCCGGCGAAAATTCCGGATTCCTCCAAATCGGGGTGAGTGGGCCTGTTGTGCTACGGACTCCCCATAGCCGCGCCGCCTTCTTCCAGTTTGCCACCGTGTTTTCGGTTGCCGAGAGAGGCCCTCTATCTGCCCGGTCGATGGAGCGTTTCATATGTGGTAGTGCGTCTATCGGGACTGGACTCCAGGCCTCCTCCAGCGCCAGCCAACGGGGCTTCGGTGTGGCAGGTGGCCAGGTGAATGCATGCGAGAGCTGGGCAGCCAGGATATATCTGGCAACGTCAGGCGCTCCCAATCCCCCCACTGCCCGACCCCGCAGCATGAGTTTCCTTGGGATACGTGGCTGTTTTCCTTCCCAGATGTACCTCATGATGCTCCTTTGTAGTTTCTGCGTAGCTTGCTTCGGGATAGCAGTTGGTAGGGCTGAGCAGTGGTAAAGTAATTTTGGAATGAGGTTCATTTTCAGAGCCGTAATTCTTCCGAACCAGGAGATCTCCGGTTTCTGCCAGCGTAGTAGATCGCTCTTGAGTTCTTTAAACAACGGAGTGAAGTTAGCTTTGTATAGTCTGTTGGGTGTGCCTGGCAGCTGGACCCCTAGGTATGATGGGTGCTTTTTCACACAGGGTATGAGATATTCGTTTTCCAGGTCCGTGGACCGAGATCGAGGCAGGTTGATGCCCAGCGCCGATGACTTGGAAAGCTTGACCTTGAACCCTGATGCTTCCTCAAATTCTTTCAGCTCCGTCCACAGAGCTTTCATGGATTCCCTGGGCTTGGTTAATGTTAAGAGGACATTGTCTGCATATAAGGGGGCTTTGTATATTTGGGCTTTGATTGCCAGGCCTTGGATTGCTGCGTTTTGCCGTACCCTGCTTGCAAACGGCTCCATGGAGAGGGCAAAGATCAGTGGGGAGAGGGGACATCCTTGCCTTGTGCCTCTTGCGATGTGAATTGTGTCAGATTTGGTTCCGTTAATTCTCAGCCTGGTGGATGGATGCTGGTAGTGAGCTAGTGTCCATTTTATGAAATTGGGTCCGAAGCCATAGTGCTTTAATGTTTTCTGTATATAGCCCCAGTCTAGCATGTCGAAAGCTTTGAGCGTCGAGCGAGAGCACCATCAACTCCTGGCCCTTCCTGCTGGCTGATTAGATAACGTTTATGGCTCTTCCTATATTGTCGTGCGTGCGGCAGCCGGGGATGAATCCCGTTTGATTCGGTTGTATGATGTAAGGGAGCCAGCCTGTTTGCTAGGATTTTGGCGAAGATTTTGGCATCGTAATTCAGGAGTGTGATGGATCTGTAAGAGGCACAAAGGCTCCGGTCCCTGCCAGGTTTCAAAAGCAGCACTGTTAGCGACTCTTCCATCGAGGGGGTGGTCGTCCCTGACGAAAGGACGGATTTGAAGAGGGCAGCCAGCTGGGGGGGCGAGTATGAATGAGAACTTCTTATAAAATGGAGCTGTGAGCCCATCCGGACCAGGCGTTGTTTTTCAATTTTGCTATGACCTCACTCACTTCTTCTGTCGAGATTGGGGCTTCTAGGGTTGTCAATTGAGGGTGTGGGTCGCACGGCTGTATCCCAGCTAGGTATTTCGAATGTGCATCTGCTGCCGTAGGGGAACCCGACATGATTGCCCTGTGGTGTGCAGTCATGATGTCCATTTTCTCTGGGTTGGCGTAGCACAGCGGTCCCTGTGCGTCCTGGAGACATTGGATGGAGTTCCTCGGGTGCAACTTTTTCAATTTGTGGACCAGGAGGCGGTTTGCTTTGTTGCTGTGCACATAGTAGAATTGTTTGGTGTATGTTAGTGCTCTGGCCGCCTTGTCTGCTAGGTGCATTTCTAGAGAGCGTTTTGCTTTCTGAAGGGCGCGGCTCGGTTTCCTGTTCTGACCCTGTTTCAGGATACGTTCCGCCTCAGACACCTCCGCTTCGAGTTTGTCCTGCTGTAGTTTGCGTAGATGCCGTAGCCTGGCGGTGCAATCGTTAGCCGCACCCCTGATCACCGGTTTCATGGCGTCCCAAATCATGGATATCGATGTGTCTTTGGTGGTGTTTTCCTTGAAGTAGTTCTTGAGGGCTTCTGCCATTTCTGTTCTGATCGCTATGTCTGTCAAGAGCTGGTCTTGAAGTTTCCATTGTCGCTGGGTCGGCTCGGGAAAGCTCTATACCCTCAGGTTCATTATAACCGGACCGTGGTCCGAGAGGGCTCTGTGTCCTATTTGGATGGTTTCAACGCAGGTAATGAGAGAACTGGAGAGCAGCAGCAGGTCGATCCTTGAGTGCCCCAGATGGGCGTGGGAGAAAAATGTGTAATCCCTCGCCCCCATGTTGGTCCATCTCCAAACATCTATGGAGTCGGTTTCCCCTAAGAATTCTGCCATGGCTAGAGCTTTACCAAAGTCCTCCTTGGATGGAGGGAGTGTTTTATCCAGGTTAGGGTCTGGAGTCAGGTTGAAATCGCCCCCTATGAGCAGCTGACCTTCAGTGAAGGTTGTGAAGGTTGTAAGTATGGGAAGAAGGTTACGAAGGAATAGGTTTTGCGCTGTGTTTGGGCAGTATATAGCTGCTATAGTGATGGGAAGCTCTACCAGCCGGCCTTTCAGAAGACTGTACCGCCCCTCTGGATCTTTTTTGATCGATCGTGATATTCGTTAAAGGGACGTCTCGACTTATCAAGAGGCCCGCAGAGGCGAAGAAGCGTTTTGTGTAGTGTTGGAAAGAGATGCAACGCTCGTCTGTCCTGAGGAGGTGTGTCTCCTGAAGGCCTATAATATCATGTGCCAGCAGGGAAAGCCTGTGCTCTACGGACTTCCTCCTCCGAGGGGCATTCAGGCCCTGGACGTTCCAGGTCAACACAGATGGCTCTCTATCCGGCTGTACCATTCGTCGATGAGTGAGTTAGTGGCTTGCCCTTGCTTCCGTCCGAATGCAGAGTTGAGGTCTCCCCTTCCCCTATGGGCTGGGTTGTACATGTTGCGGTGGACTCGTGTAGGGGGAGAAACCCCCCCCCCCCCCTGCCGCTTGCGCCCTGACCCCTGGTTCACCCTTTCCTACAGCTATCTCCTTGGATCCAGCTCCCCCTTCCCTCTGACCATGGTTAACATACAAAAGGAACCAGAACAAAACCCAAAACAGAGAACTGGTATCGGTATCCAGACCAGCCTTCTACCAACGGGGCTGTCTGCTAGGCCGTGGCTACCAGCTAGATGGGAGACCCTAGGGCCTCGTGCATTGTCGGTGAAAATGTAACAGTGCGGGATGGAGTCATTTCGGCCAAGGGCGGCCTGGACCCCATGCTTCGATGATGGTTAGAGAGGGGGTGGCTTCAGCGATTGTTGTTGTTCCCCTTGGAGGGCGGGCCTCGCATCCTGCGTCGCCCCTCCACTCGGGACCATGAGCGGAGAGACTCTGTTAGTTCCCTCGGGATAGTGGCTCGAGCTCCCGGGAGCCTCTTCTTCCGCCTCCGGGTTCATGAATAGTTCTGCTTCTCGCGGGGAGAGGAATTGTCAGATTTTCCCTTCCCACAAGAAGGCGAGGCCTGAGGGGAAGCTCCAGCAGTAGGTTATCTTGCGTTTGCGTATCCAGTCAGCCATGGGTTTGAGAGCTCTTTGTTTTGCTAATGTCGCTGCTGCCAAATCTTGGAAGAGGGCTATCTCTGAGTCCCGGAAGTGGATGTGTTCCATGGCCCTGGCTTCTTGCATTATCTCCTCCTTGAGCTTGTAGAAGTGGACTCTGACCAGCACATCAGCTGAGCCATTAGGATTTTTCCTAAGTCTAGCTCTATGCACCCTGTCAAGCTCCAGGGGGGCGTCATCTGGAAGGGTGATGATGTGGCAGAGGAGATCGGCTACGTAAGATGGGAGGTCTTTCTCCGTGATCGCCAGCGGAATGCCCCGAATCCTGATATTATTGCGCCTAGAGCGGCTTTCAGCATCTTCTTGTTTGGTTTCGAGTGCCTCACATCTGCACTCCAGGGCCCTAATTCTGTCAGCTCCCTCTCCGATCTCAAGTTCTGTTCGCAGAGCGTTTTCAATTTCCTCGGTTCTTGACTCAATCTCCCCCAGTCTCTTGTCCAGACGAGCAATTTGAGGTTTTACTTCTTCCGTCCCCTTTTGAAACTCCCTCGTGAGGGCTGATAAGAGGTCATGCAAATCCGCTTTTATGACAGATTGGGAGGCCATAGTTGCTTGGCCCTCGGGCGGGGCATTTCCCATTCCACCCTCGCTGTGCTCCTGCTTCTTGTTTTTCTCACCCCCCCGACCCCCCCCCCAGGAGGCATGTTCAGTAGCGTGGAGATGTCTGTTTGCTTCGTTGTTTTGTTAGATTTGGTCATAGCTATGCAGGGCAACCCCGTCCCCCAGAGGGAGGGAGGGAGGGAGGGAGGTTCCTAACCCAGACCAGTTCCTGCGGATTCTGCCCGAATTCCACCCTCTGCTTTGTACCTCAAGGGGGAGGGCTGGCTAGCTCGGGAGGTATGGATCACTCCCTAGAATCTTGCTGTAGGGATAATTTCTCGGAAGCAGCCACGGGCTCCCAAACCCAGACTAGGCACCTAAAGCTGCAGAGCGTCCAGGGGAGTCGGGTCTCACTTAGGGGCTAGGCCAAAACTCGGCATCAGCTCGCAGTCCTGGACCCAGATGGTGTCGTGCAGGAGCCGGACTGGCCTCAGGAGGGGGCTCCGTGGGCGACTCCCCAGGGCCCTTGGGTGGTGTCCCACAGGGCGTGGTGCGGCAGGTGCCACCTTGCCTTGATCTGCGCTAGTTGTGGGACCAAGGTGCTCCCCCCAGAGAGGTGTTGTGTGGGATGGTACCGTCCCAGTGCGAAGTTGGCCTCGGGTAGGGAGCCCCCAGGCAGGCTCCTCCTCAGTGCTGCCCTCGGCCCCGTCCACCCCCTGTGAGGTGGGGGAGGGTCGTGGCAGGGATCATCTGGTGTTACAGAGGCCGGTCCGGCTGTAGAGTAGGGCTCCGGGGCGCCAGCCGCCGGGCTTGTACTGGGCACGGTCCTGTTCGCCCATTGGGCTTCAATCCAGGGCGTCGGAGAGGAGTGGAGGCTTGCCAAATCTCCCGGCAGAAAAGTTCGGGGTTGGAGATGGTGTGAGGCTGCCAAAAGAGCTTTTCGTGAAGGGAGACCCCCCCCAGGAGGTCAGCTTGTATTAATTGACAGGGGGGGTGGATTGCTATAATCTCTAGGGGCGAGCCTCGGCGGAGCGCAATCGGGGGGGCCCAGCGGGCACGCAGAGAGTGTCTGGTCAGCTGGAGAGGGTGCCTGGGCCCCCACGGCAGTGCGGCCCCTGCGACCAGGGCCGGGATGCAGTTGGGACGCTCCGGTCCGGATGGCTCAGGACCCCTCCTCGGTCGCGTCCTGGAGGGGGGGGGTGGATATGCCTTGGGCAGGTGTTGGGCTCCTCTCCGCTGGGGGGCCCGAGTGCCTGCAGCGACCCCCTCCCCCCGGATCCCACCGAGGAGCGTCTAGGAGCTCTGGGTGAGAGTCGGACGCAGGATCCTGGAGTGTCGCCCCCGAAGAGGCCCCACCTCCGAGGTTGGGGCAGAGATCCACCCTTCACTTGAGGGCTAGGAGCATTCCCAGGAGGACCCCCGCGACCAGGGCCGAGATGCAGCTGGACGGCTCCGGTCCGGATGGCTCGGGGTCCCCTCTGCCTCTGTGTCCTTGAGGGGGGGGGGGGGTCTGCCCTGGGCGGGTTTCGAGTGCCTCCCCGCAGCCGAGCCCGAGGGCCCACAGCGACCCCCAGCAGCTCCCGCCGAGATGCGTCCAGGCGCTCTGGCATAGGCTCGAGAGCAGGTCCCCAGTGAGCCGCTCCCGAGAAGGCCCCACCTCCGAGGTTCAGGCCGAAATACGCACACCGGCGGGGGACGAATATTGGAGGAGTCAGGAGGCAGGCCCACCGGCGGAGGCCCCCAGACCAAGGCCTCACCCCGCCAAGGCGCAGGTGGATCACCGCTCTGGTGGTTCTTGCAGCGGTGGGGGAGGGGAGGCCGCCAGGCGCAGGGAGAGCGGAAAGCGCCGCCTGCCAGGGGAGCCCCGCTCGGTTCGCCGCTCCGCTGGATACCGCTGCTTGTTCAACGTGCCGGGGGCCGGGCCCGGAGCCCCGCTGCACCCAACCCCTGTCACGGGCTCGGATCCGGCCGCTCCGCCGAGACTAGGTGGAGTCCGCCATTTTCCCCCTCGATTTGCAGTGTCTCAGGGCCCAGAGGAACAGCCGTTAGCCTCCACGGTTTCGCGTCGGAAGACTCCCAGGACGTGCACCAGCATCTGCGACACACAACTTTACTCCTCTGCAGCTTTAAAACTCAAACTTCACCGGGCATAGTGGCTGGTAGCGTGGTGCCAGACGGGAGCTCTCACAGAGCCAAACCGACCGCCATGACTCGAAGCCACGCCCCCCTCAATATTTAAACCTTATAGGTAAACATAGGAAAACAAAAGTTTAAACACATTTTAAATCGTTTTTATTTGATTTTTAAATTGCTGGGATTGGGCAAAACCAGGATATATTTTATGAGCCACTTTCCTTGTTGCCACTTTCCTTGTTGTGTGAATCGGACACCTAGCACCTAGATCAAATCTAGCCTTTCAATATTTTCATTCCCAGTACAATTTCATCACATTGAGCCATTTACACAATAGCCATTTGAACAATAGCTGACGCATTTCGGATTAGCCTTCCATCATCAGGGCTTGTATTTTCATCAGTTTCATGAGGTAACAAATTAATTTTCGTCTTTGTGCCTATGGCAAAAGAAGACTTTTATTAAATATCGATTTTATGAAATAGTCCAAACACGTTTTTAATTTTCATAAGAACAGAATCGCAAATGACACTAATCGAAAAGGAATAGGGTAGCCTCAAATTCACTCCAGCCTATTACAACAAAAATATACACACATAACATCATCCGACCTGTCATTATTCTTACTGGGTAACTCTCACACCAAGAAGAGTGTTATAAACCTTATACGGAGGATGGCTCAGGGGCAACATGCTTGCCTCGGAAGCAAGACGACATGGAGCAACACAGGTTCGATCCCCGGGTCCGCGCTTAGAAACCTCTGGGAATTAATCGCGTTATAAATAACCTATCATATCCTAGCTATAGTGCTAGACTCACGACGTAACGATTTAGTCGGGTAAATACTCCTGAATGTCGTCTAGCAGACCAAGAGGGAAATGTATATGGTGCAACATGTCAGTACTTCATGTGGCAACCAGTGCCCACGTTTCACTCATATACAGTTATATATAAGAGACCAGTCCCCCCACTGGTCTCTTTCGTGACCTCTGCGACTCTCTCTCACTCTCTATTCTCCCGTCTGGGCCTACTCACTCTGCTGGGCACACTCTTGATGCTCTGATCTCTTCTGACCTTCCCCTCTCCGTCCCTCTCTCCACTCCTCTCTCCTGGAGTGATCACTTTCTCCTATCCTCCCACCTCACCCTCCCTACCCCACAGGCAAAGCCACCCTCTTCACTGCCACCCACCTTCTCGGTCATCCGACCCATGAAGCGTGTGTCAGTTGAGGCTTTCGCTGCTACCTTCTCGCCCCCCCCCCCCCCTGCCCCTTCGGCTGACTCCCACCCTGACACAGCCCTCTCCATGCTCCACTCTGCTATATCTGTTACTCTTGATATCCTTGCCCCCGTCATGAGAATCCGCCTGAAGCCCAAAGCCAAATGTAACTCCTGGTATGACTCGGATCTCGTCACCCTAAAACGCAAGTGCAGGGTTGCCGAGAGGAAATGGCGTGCATCATGTTCATCCTCTGACAAACTGGCCTGCCGCCTGCTCCAAAGGCAGTACCGGCTCTCCGTTCTCACCAAGAAGAGAGCCCTTATCCAAGCCCGCATCTCTGCGGCTTCATACAACTCCGCCGAACTCTTTAAAATCTGCAAGGAGCTGGCCAACCCTGTTGCAGTCTCTACCTCTCCTGTCCCCTCCCAGGCCCTCTGCACTGCACTGGCCTCTCACTTCATCTCAAAAACTCAGGACATCCTGTCCTCGCTCTCCTCCTTTCACCTCCCTCCCTTCCCGGCTCTTCCTCTGGCCCTTCTGCAGTCACCCCCCCTCCCTCTTTCTCTGCCTTTCCACCTTTCTCTGCTGACGAGGTTTCCAGACAAGTCCGATCAATGAAAGTCTCGTCTAAACAGGTTCACCCTTGTTCCTCCAAAACTATCAAGGACCACATCGACTCCCTGGCTCCTGCCCTGGCTGACTTTTGCAACCACTCCTTCGCCTCTGGAGTCTTCCCTTCCCCCCTCAAGCACTCCCTTGTGCACCCTCTTCTCAAGAAACCCTCTTCCGACCCCTCCTGCCCGGCTAACTATCGCCCTATCTCCATCACTCCCTTCCTGGGCAAGCTCCTGGAGAAACTGGCCATCTCCCAGCTTAACCTCCATGCTGAATCTGTTGGTAGTCTTCATGACCATCAATCTGGCTTCAGAGCTGCCAGAAGCACGGAAACTGCTCTCCTGAACATCCGTGAAGACCTGCTCTTGAACCTCGACTCCAACACTCCGTGTGTTCTCATTCTGCTCGATCTCTCCTCTGCCTTTGACACTGTCAACCATGCCATCCTGCTCAACCGTCTCCGGGAAAACCTGGGTATCACTGGTCAGGCTCTGGCGTGGCTGACCTCTTTCCTTTCAAATCGACCCTCCCAGGTCCAACTGGGGTCCTTCCTCTCCGACATCTTTTTCTCCACCTGTGGTGTCCCCCAGGGATCTAATCTCTCTCCCTGGCTGTTCAACCAGTATCTGGCACTCCTTGCCCACCGCATCGCCGCTCTCTGCCCTAATTTCCAGTGCTATGCGGACGATACCCAGCTCATTTTCAGGCTACCCTCAGCCTCCCCCTCTCCTTCCCTCATCTCTGACTGACTGTCTGCTATCCAAGAATGGTGTGCCGCCAATGACCTCTGCCTTAATGCCAGTAAGACTGAGATTCTACTCATCGGTACTCCCACTCCCTCCTTCCCTGCAGCTCTCTGGCCTGCCTCCCTTGGCCCCCTCCCTGCTCCTACCTGCAAGGCAAAAAACCTTGGGGTCATCTTCGACTCCACACTCTCCTTCTCTCCTCATATTTCTGACGTCGCCAAGAGGTCACACTACCAGCTGCACCTCCTCAGAGGTATTCTTCCCTTCCTCTCCTTCCCCCAGAAGCTCACTGTCTCCCGAGCCCTGGTTCTCTCGAAGCTGGATTACTGTAACAGCCTCTATCTTAATCTGCCTGCCTCCACTCTCCGCCCTCTGCAACTCATCCAGAACAGAACTGCGAGACTTGTCCTTAGCCTCAAGCCCAGGGATCGTATCTCTCCAGGACTGAAATCTCTACACTGGCTCCCAGTGGCTGCGAGGATAAAGTTCAAAACCCTCTGCATTGTCCACAAGGCCTTCTGGGGCCTGGGTCCTAAATACCTTCAACTCTCTCTTCCCAAATATCTTCCTTCCCGAGCCCTTCGCTCATCCGCCTCCAACTCCCTCAGGGTCAGCCGCTTCTCGAAGCAACGAGCTGGGGGTAGATCTCTCTCCGCGGCAGGGGCCTCCCTCTGGAACAGCCTTCCTGCCTCCCTGAAACTCGAGGAGAACCATCTCCGGTTCCGGAAGCACCTCCAAAACCTTCCTCTTTGCTTCTGCTTTCTCTCTCCCTCTCCCCTGCTAAACAGCTAATATTCTTCACTGAAACTGCACTGATCCTGCAACTGGACCTCTCTAAACGGCCTCGGCCCTGGGCCCAGCCACTCTCCACTTGCACTGATGCCCTGGAACCCCTCTGCACTGCGGGACTGTCTCTGTATCCCTACAGCCCCCCCCCTTCCCCAGCACTTGTTCTGCACTTACCTTGCACTTGCCACCAGCTGGCCCTATTTATTTATTACTTTACGCCACTTACCTTGTACTGCACTTCCCCCCCCCTCCCCTTCCCCTTGCACTTTTCCCCCTCCCCCACCCCTGCACTTGCGCGATCTGAATGACACCTGGCCTAGTAGGATCGTTGTCCGTCTCCCCTTGTTCCTCCCCTCCCTGCCTCGTCGCGCCTTGAAACACCTGTGTATAGGCGCGTTATAAATACCATATCATATCATAAAATACAAACTTCATTTCTAAAGTTCGGATCCTGTTCCTGTTTTAGAGGCCCTAATATAACTGAAAACGGGTCCCACGTAAGAGCTTGGACCCCTATCAACTTATGTCAGAGTCACACGCCAGTCTCCCCCTTTTAACGCTCATCTTAAGATCACATGGGTTTAAACATAGATACTGACTGTTTTCACCTTCAGCTCCACCCTCCACCCTCCCCCGTCCCCCATGTGCCAGTTGTGTGTACTTTGCTATCGTTTTGATCTGAACTCTAAATCTAAGAGGGAATGATTCTTAATGTTGGTAGATGCTTGACTGTCTTTCAAATTTAACTAACTTTTTATAGCAAAACTTTACAATAGTGCAATGATGCTTTTTGTATTACACTTGCATGCTAAACAAAATAGTTTGACAAATATAGGAATGACAGATTTGTGTTTTTTCTTTTTTTAAGCTTTTTTTATGCTCTGTACCTCCTAGGGTTCAATGTGGAAATACAATTTATTGATGGAAACAAACATTTTACCTTCCTTTTTTATGCTTCCAATTATGAAATTGGCCCACAGGAAGTCGCACAACCCCTCTGGAATTATCCTTCAGAATCGCCTAGAGCCTTTGGGATTTTTAGGTTTTATGGTAAGGACTTGCCATAAATGTGATAATATCCCCGTTCAAGCTTTGTACCAAGGATGGACTCGCCAGTATTTGTTTTGCAAGATATTCCACCCAAGTGTGCTTGCTAGGACATACCTGTGGATTTGGCAAACTGTTTCCTCTTATTGGAAAGCAAATGCTCCTCCAGAATGGGTTGATAAGGTAATGACTGCATTCCGATATTAAAGGGACTTCTGGAGGTTTGGGTTGCCTGGCTAGATAGTGCACTGGGTTGGAAAGCGGCTCTGCCCGAAGCTGCTGGAAACGTTATTTTCTATGGTAATCTTTCTCTGTGAACTTCAGTGGATTCTCCGATTTATTGATATTGCCACTGTGGGCCCTAGAATTTCAGGCCTAAATTATATTTATCACCAGACATGAACATTACATTCAGAACAAGTTGCTTTTGAAGGAGCGTAGAGGCAGGTAGATTTAGAAAGAAATCTTGTGTTTATCAAGATTTCCTGGTGACAATAACACATTGTATGCTCGTCAACCTTTTCATCACAGAATGTTTTTGGAGGTTTATTGATGGTATGTTTAGGGACTTCTATAAGAACGGGAGCTTTGTCCCCAAAGGGGGAGTCTCTCCTGGTGAGGTCCCGCTTGCCTCTCCCCCCAGGGAGGGTATTGCGTAGCAGGCTCACCTCCCTAGCCTCACAGGGAAAAGCTTCCCCCCCTAGGGAGAAGTGACAGATTCCCACGATTTCGTCACACTAGCATGTGCAATGATTTAACTTTGTTAGTTAAGTTTCTATGATGATATGGCAGTTAAAAGATTCAGAGAATCTAATCTGGTTTCTAACTAGAATTCTTTACTTTTTCCAGAGTAGGTCAAACACGGTGGCAGACATTGCTCTAATCTTTCTACAGCTTGGCATTGGGTTGATTCCCCAATCCCATTTCTGTCCTTTCTTTAATAGTTACCACAATCCCTATGTCATTTCTGCATAATTCTTAATGGATTTTCAGAGATCTTTTGAATATACTTCTGAGCTCTTTAATGGTCGTTGTAACGTTCAGTTTGAGTAAGACACCAATCTTTGTCTTCTGCAAATTACACCCATCAGCAGTGAATTCATGACCCAAGAAACTGACTTTGGTCTTACACCATGGTGCCTTTTTGTATTAACATGTTTTGCTCCTTCAGCTTTCATTTGTGTAAGTACATGTCTGCATTTAGCTAAACATTACTTTATTTAACTTTTTACTGAGACATCACTTCACATAAGTATGGCTCTTTTGCATCAGACATTTCCTCTATGAAGAAAGTCCCCAAATTAATGATCACAGTTTATAAAGCTAAATGTTCTTACTGTGGCACTGGGCATGTATTGGGGTACGTCTTTTATCTGGGGTGCCCCTATGAAAAGAGGGGGGGGGGACAAATGGACACAAGTGGACTTGGAGTGGGAATGTGTCCATCAACCACAACACGTTGCATCGAAACACAGCACAAAAGCTCCCAATTGTTATTATGCAAGCCTGAAACACAACTACTGATGTTGTAAATGGAACAGTTGCACTGTTGGTAAGATCGAACTCCCAAGTGTCTGCCTCAGTGTTTAACTTGATATCCACCCAGCCCCTAGCATGCTTTTAGGTTTGTCCCCCTTTCAAATTCTGAGGGAAAGTAAGAATGAGAGTGTCCATGTAAAGAGAATCGGGCAAACTATTGGAGTAACAACACATTACAGAATATTACAAGGGTGGTAATAGAAAGAAAAGGCAAACAGGCCTGCATAAGTATGATGCACATCATGGCTTACGATTAGACTCATCTGCTGTTCGCTGAGAGTGAGGTCCTGCTTTCACCCACCTGGCCATCTGTTTTGTGCACATAGGGAGTTTGTGCCTGGCTGCTGCCCACCTCCATTAGGTAGGTGCACTTTCTGTGCATTACTGCATCTCGAGTGGAATTATTGAACCTGGAAAAATTGAAAAAAGAAAAGCCGAAATGTGCTTGAAATTGCTGTAAAAGCACTGTTTTATTGAACATTTTCAGCACACTGCCGTTTTGTGAGCATTTTGATACCTGAAGCTGCCTTGCTATCTTGAAAGCATGAGGTTTCCCACTATTGCCTGCTTATGAATGATTTTTGGCACTTCCAAGATGGCCACCGTTGTTTCTTTGTTGTGGAGGCAAGCTGTCTGAGCTGCCTTTCCCTGTGCAGCACGCCCATTGGTTGTCTGGTGTCTACTTCCATCCAACCAGGGACTGGCAGATTTTAGCCAGCCCCCTCAGCAAAGGCCCACTTCTAAGGCCCCTGTCTGCTCCCTGTTCGCTTCCAAACTGCTATTTGGGGTCCTCCCTGCACCTTAACCACAATGATGCTGCCACATCACCCCTGTAAGAAATCCAGACTTCCTTGACAGTCACCTCCGGAACTATGGGTTAGTTCCCTGCTTCTGGACTCACTCCTAACACCTTTGCCGATCACTATTCCTTCTGCTTGCCTCTCCCATGTTGTCATTCTGATGCGCAGTGCTTCTTAAAATCCTTTGCTAACATCCGAATCCCTGATTGGAAAGTCAAATCTTGCTCTTTTTGCGTGAAAGTAGGTCAAATCTTGCTGTTTTTTGCTTTTTACAGGAAAGTCCAATCTTGCTGCTCATTGCTAATTTGTCTGTACTTTGCTTGTATACTGTTGCTTCTCTGTAACTTGCCGGCCCAGTGACCTCACCACTCTTTTGTTCCACACCTACCTGCCTTAGCCCCCCAGCTTCTCCCTACTTTCCTCGCTTCCAGCCCCATGGCGCTCTTCTGTTTCTCTTATCTTTTCCAACTGCTTCTCCATTGAAGATCCTTCCCTTCTCACGAAGTCTGGCAGGAAGTTAAAAAAAGATATCTTGGCCTTTTACCCTGGTCTTCCGATCCCCAACACCTACTCCAGGGCTTCCTCCAGACAGACCATCACCAACATCTTTGTTGTTCCTTTGCCAAATCTATGGACTCATCTTATGATCTCTGTGCTCTGTCCTATCTTCTCCTCCTCCCATTGATGGTGGCACTAGCTGGGAAGTTCTTCATGGCTTCTTTCGACTCCTCTAGTCATCATTAATGTGTACCTTAATGGCACTGTCCTGGTCCAAGGCCCTCCAGTCAATCTCCTCCTCTTTGATAGGAGTTTCCCTCGCCTCATCAATTTCCTTTAATTTCCTGCTGTCCCCTCCTTTCCCACCTTGGCTACCTTGCCCTCTCTCTCCTCCTTCTCTGCCCCTCTTGGGGCTCCTTCTCCTCCGCAGGGTGTACCTCTGTTCTGTGTTAAGGCTGGCAACCGTCTTCATCTTGCCACTCTCTTCTCTCGCTCTGCTTTCAAACACTCCTATGACATCTGACACCTCCTTGAACAACTAGACCTTGATGTCTTGGTCTTAATGGTTCACGGCCAGCTCTGTCACGAGCTTTGACTCTCTCCTCCTTGATGGGTACAAGATCCTCTCCGCACCCAGATCCTCCTGGTCCCGTGGGGGGGTAGCCCTAATCTTTCCTTAGTGTATTCCTGCCTCTTTCATTCCCACTCAGACCTACTCCTCTTTTGAATGCCTTGTCTGTAGGCTCTCTCTCTCCTACCCGTTCTCTTACTGTGGCTACCATCTACCGGCTTCCTGGTCAAATCACCTCATTTCCCTCTGAGTGGGCGGACCTCTCCTCCTCTCTCATGTTCTCTACCACTCAACTTCTCAGACTCTCCTTGTTCCTCCTCTTTACTCTTCTGTGACCTCTGCAACTCCCTCTCCCTGTCCATCCTCCCCTCTGGCACAACTGCAGGGCACATACTCGATGTTTTGATCTCTTCTGACTGCCCCCTCTCCATCCCTCTGACCACTCCCCTCTCCTGGAGCGATCACTCCCTCCCCTCCTCTCCTCATCTCTCTCCCCTGCCCCCTCAAGCCAAGCCTACCCCAATATTGCCACCTACCTTCTTGGACATCCGACCCATGAAGCGTGTGTCAGTTGAGGCTTTCGCCGCCACCTTCGCCCCCTCCCCCCCACCTGGCTGAATCACATCCTCACAAAGCGCTGCTTTGCTCTAAACTTCTATTTCTGATACTCTTTATGCTCTTGCCCCCGTCATGAGGATCCGTTTGAAGTCCACAGCCAGGTGCAATTCCTGGTATGACTCTGACCTAGCCACACTTAAAGGTAAGTGTAGGGCGGCTGAGAGGAAATGGAGGGCTTCTTGTTCTTCCTCTGACAAACTGGCCTGTCGCCTGCTCCAAAGGCTATACCGACGATGTCCTCATCAAGAAGTCTACATTCAAGCCTGTGTCTCTGCGGCATCTAACAAGGCTGAACTCTTTAAAATCTGCAAGGAGCTGGCCAACCCTGCTGCTGCAGACTCTACCCCTCCTGTTGCCTCCCAGGCTCTCTGCAATGCACTTGCCTCTCACTTTATCTGAAAAACCTAGGACATCCTGTTTACCCTCTCCTCCTCTCCCCTCTCTGTGCTTGCTGGCCGTCCTTCAGCCCCCCCCACCCTCTTTCTCATCCTTTCCTCTTTTCTCCCCTGATGAGGTCGCCAGACAAGTCTGATCTATCTATGAAAGCCTTGTCAAAACGGGCTCATTCCATTTCCTCTAAAACCATCAAGGACCACATTGATACCCTCGCTCCAGGCCTTGCCGATTTTTGCAACCTCTTTTGCCTCAGGATCCTTCCCCCCCGCCCCCCTCCCCTAAGAAGCACTCTCTTGTGCATCCTCTTCTCAAGAAACCCACAGCTGATCCTTCTTGTCCGGCTAACTATTGCCCAATTTCCATTACTCCCTTTCTGTACAAACTCCTGGAAAAGCTGGCATCTCTCAGCTTAACCTTCATTCCGATTCTGTTGGCTGTGTCCATGACCAGTCTGGCTTCAGAGCTGCTAGAAGCACGAAACTGCTCTCCTGAACATCCGTGAAGATCTGCTCTCCAACCTAGACTCCCAAATTCCCACTGTCCTCGTCCTACTCAATCTCTCTTCTGCCTTCGACACGGTCAACCATACCATCCTGCTCAACTGTCTCTGTGATGGCCTGGGTATCACCGATCAGGCTCTGGCCTGGCTGACCTCTTTCCTCTCTGATCGACCCTCCCAGGTCCAACTTGGGTCCTTCCCTCCCTCTCTACCTGCGGTGTTCCCCAGTGGGTCTAACCGCTCGCCCTGGCTTTTCAACCAATACCTGGCAACTCTTGCCTACTGCATTACCATTTTCTGTTCAAATTTCCAGTGCTACTCTGACTACACTCAACTCATTTTCAGGCTGCCCTCGGCCACCTCTTCTTCTCCTTCTCTCATCTCTAATTGCCTAACCTGCCATTCAAGATTGCTGTGCCGCCAACGATCTTTGTCTGAATGCCAGCAAGATGGAGATCTTACTCATCGGCACACCTTCACAATCCTTTCTTCTCACTCTCTGGCCGGCCTCCCTTGGCCCTCCTCCTATCCCCACCTGCAAAGCTAAGATTATCGGGGTCATCTTTGACTCCACACTTTCCTTCTCCGCCCACATCTCTGATGTCTCTAAAAAGTCAAACTTCCTACTGCACCTCCTAAGAGGTACTCTGCCTTTCCTCTCCTTCCACCAGAAGCTCACTGTCTCCCAAGCTCTGGTTCTCTCTAGGTTGGACTATTGTAACAGCCTCTTTCTAAATCTACCTGCCTCTACTCTCCGCCCTCTGCAACTAATCCAGAACAGGACTGCAAGACTTGTCCTTGGCCTCAAGCCCTGGGATCGTATCTCCAGCTCTGAAATCTCTCAATTGGCTCCCAGTGGATGCAAGGATTCAATTCAAAACCCTTTGCGTTGTCCACAAGGCTTTATGGGGCCTAGGTCCAAAATACCTTCAGCTATCTTTCCTCAAATACCTCCCCTCCCGAGCTCTTCCTCCTCTACCTCTAACTCCCTCAACGGTGAGCCGTTTTTCAATGAAATGAGCAGGGGGTAGATCTGTCTTCGGCTGGGGCTCCATATGCAACAGCTTCCCTGCCACTCTGAAACCTGAGGAGAACCATCTCTGGTTCTGCAAGCACTGCAAGACCTTCTTTGCTTCTGCCTTTGCCCCCCCACCCTCCCCTGCTGATCTGTTCTCTCTCGGCATTGTGCACCTGGCGACACTCTGTCCTCCGGACCCAGGTACCTGCTCACCTGCCACCCTCCTGCACTGCCTCCGGGCCACCCCTTGCACTGGGATCTGTATCTGTACCCATACAGTCCAGCCCCCCTCCCCTTTTTCTTCCTGCACTTATCAGACCTACCCGGTCTACTGCCTTAAACCCAGCACTTGCCACTTGCTGGCTGCACTACCACTGTTCCCTTTATTATTATTTATCTGTTTCTCCTTTGCTCTGCACTTTCCACTTCTCCCCGCTTCCATGCACTTTCCCCCTCTCCCATGCACTTGCGTGTTCAGTGTCACTGGGCCTAGTAAGATCATTGTTTTGTTCTCTCCTGTTCCCCTCCCCTCCCTTGCCTTGTCGCGCTCTGAAACAGTTGTGTCCGAGTGTGATAGAAATAAAATATCAATTCATTTCAATTCTGATATGAGTGCAGTGGGAAGGCGGACCACTAATGGAAGCTGCTATGTTTGTTCTTTAATACCCCATGCACCTGGAACTCCCAAAGTATTGCTACCTCGTGAGGTACCACTAAATGAAACCCAATGTCTAAATCATCTTGCACTATGTAAGGTAAAAGGAACTTTTCATGCACAAAGTGTTCACCTACAACTCCTCGAGCCCGACCTTCGAAAATGCAAAACTAGCACCACCAACCCCAAGTGTTTCAAGGAAGCCGTACTCGCCATGCAAGGGACAAAGTATATGGACAATAAGTGGCAAGAAGCAACCTTCATGTGTAAAGCAGAAGGACTTGCATGGTATCCAGAAAATACTCTTGCTCTCGTTGCACAAGCATGTGCACAAATATGGACAGAACATGTCTCAAAACTGACATGGGTCACAGCACTTAAAAATAAACCGTGAAAGTACACCAAGGGGAAACTTATGAACTTTGTTTTTACAGTGAAGGTACTGTTTCGGTAGGATCAAACCAACTATGCAATCGAACGTTGCTCATTCCAGATATCCAAAAAGGAATGGGGGCACTTATGGACTACTACAAAAGGCATACTTGTACCTTCCATCATCATGGTAGGGCTACTGTTTGCTTGCGACGCTGCATTCAGCCCTGTTTGTAGTGCCCAATAAACACCTGAAGGGCGGAAGAACCAGCATTGCCTAAAGCAACAATAGCAGCACCCACCGTTTTTATCTTCCCATTTCCGCATCCTCCGAGAAAGGGAACACCATGATGTACTACCAAGCCAGAAGCGATCATCCAACTACCTGTCCCAAGAATCCGCTGATCTACTGGCACAAAAATACCTGATGAGTATAGACTGTACAATTCTGCTGAGACATTTTTCACATCCCTTGTGCCCATCGTCCAGATTAGGGCCAATGCTAAATGGCTCCACATCGTTGGGTGGGAACTGATCCGACTGCCCAATGACACTGAAGAAGGGTTCAACGTCATCAAAGTAGAACTAAGGGTGGTAAGACTGATGACAATGCAGAACCATTACATCCTCGACCTCCTAACAGCAATGGAGAGCAGGGTTTGCAAAAAGATCGTGAGTTCATGTTGCATGTTCGTACCTTCCACAGACACTGAAAATAGGACACTTTCACATGTCATCACAGCAGTACATGAACTTGGGGTGAAAATGAAGATGCAGGGATCCAAGAGGACGACTGGGTAAACCTAGCATTCGAATGGGTACCATCTTGCTTGGAACAATGATATATGTTGGTCTCTATCATCGTGTCTATTCTGGTGATCTTCTGCACCTGCCAATTGGGTTTCTTCTGTTGTGCCAAAGCAGTACCAAATAGTGCAATGATATGGTGACAATTGGAAACGATCAGGGTAAAACCCCTCATGATACTCAAAAGTAGAAATGCAGAAGGAGGAAAGCGAGGGCCCCAAATACTGAATGGTTGCTGTTTATCACGGGCACAGAGATGAAGTAGACCCTCTGTACCACATGACCATTGCACCCCCTCCAGACCGCTAACATTATAAAGAAATATGGGTAGATTTGGCAGGATATGGGGGGGGGGGGGGGGTGTGTGTGTGTGTGTATTTTATATTAGTTACACGGTCACAGTAGTGGCTGTGTAGTTATGGTTAAGTTGCTATTTCCATAGGAAGAGCACTTTTTGGGTGGCTTTGAAATCTCCGCTCCCCCTGGACGAATCATCACCAAACTTTGCAAAAAAAAAACCTTGGTGATGTTTGGTCCAGGGGGGGGGAAAGTTATAGGGGGAGGGGGGAGGTCCCAAAATGTCTTTTTTTTTTTTGTTTGTTTTGTTTTTTTTTCTTTTCCCTTAGACTGAAGGGGGGAAAATCTTTGCGCACGCCTACAGGCCAAACCGCTGGATGGATTTTCACCAAATTTGCAGCAGGAGGATGACCTTGGTCCCGAAAGCGTGCTTTTGTAAATTTGGTTCCAATCCAACCAGTAGTTTTCTTTAAAACGACCAAAAAGTATGTCTCAAAAAATTGGTGATATCTATGTCCGCTCCGCGGTCACACTTCCCTGTTCGCTCCGCGGACAAGATACCGATTGGCTAAGGGGCTGGCGTCATGACCGTGGACACGCAACGTGTCCCCTCGATTGGCTGGCGTGAGGCATGATGTGCGTCAGATTGTTTGGATGCGCCTGACATCTTGGATCCGCCGACAGCGCGGTGGCGACCAGAGGCGAAATGCTGTTTGGTGTGTCAGAGTGCTTGGGGAGGTTCAGAGAGTAAGAGATGGGTGAAATACTGTATTTGTTTAGGCGGCAGGTACTAATGGTGTATTCGCCATGCCCGCCGTGTCCGGGATGTTTGTAATTACTGAAAATGAGGGCTCACATAAGGATAGTACTTCCGTCCGTGCTCTGCGCAGGCAACGTGAAAGTGTTGCAAGGACACGCGTGGTGTTAGCGAATATTAAAAATGAGTACATGCCGTAGTTAAAAATGTTTGTTTCTATGGGTGTGTTCCTGACTTATACGGCGCCATGGGTGTGATATGCTGCGGTGGTTGTGGCCAGGTCCTAGAGTCTTCGGTTCATGGCCGTAGGCCATACTCCCAAGACTCTAGGCCCTGGCCACAACCACTGCAGCATATCACAGCAATAGATCCACCCGTAGTATTGCATATCGATCAAGTGGTTGTGAGGAGGGCCTACAGTCTTGGGTGCATGGCCGAATGAACACTGCATTGCTAACCATACCAAAATTGTATGAGGTATTAGATAGCATGGTGTCCTACCAAACAAAGCTCTTAGAACAATATTTTGGTAAGGACTTCACCATTGCGACTAAGAGCCACATTTTCACAAACGATACTCGACATGTAACTCCTATGCCCAGAGATCCTAATAACCCTACATCTGAGAATATGCCACCTGAAATTCCGAATGCTAAATGTCTCAGCCCATTATAGTACAAGAATCAACCAATCTCCGAAATCCAGTGCAACCCCAGGCCATTCTTGATGATACCATGCAACCATTGATTGAGTCTGTATTGGCACTAGACCCAAAGTTGCACACTAAAGACTCTACTAATATCTTTGAGATGTTTACTTCATCCTCATCTGTGACAGCAAACAAACTAGCAACTACCCAACACTCGAGAAAAGAGGGTAAGAAAATGAAAAAATCGACTCCAAAAAAAAAAGAAATAACTGTCCCAAACCTAAAGACAAATCACGAAAATGTATCAAAATTCCCTCTCGATTAGAGAAGCTCTCTGAGTCTTCAGCCCTTGAAATAACTGCCAACACGATTCCATCAGTGTCATTATACAAACCACTTGATGATTTAGTGGCCTTAACCAAACAGGCCACTCTGATAAATACTTCATCTTTATCTTTGATTCCACCCAAAACCACAGCTACATCAGTCACGAGGCCCGATTCCTATGTCATAGATCAGTGTACCTTCAACATCCCTAACAGCTCATCCAGACTCGAAGAATCATGTTGAGACAATTATTACTCGGCTTCGAGATGAAATAAGAGCTTCCATCAATGCATATACTCTGCATTCCCCTCCAACATCACAATTAGTGTCTTTACTGCAAACAGAGGCCATGCAGACCTCAATGACTGTGACCACAAGGTGCCCTAGGGACTTGACCGAAAAACCTGTTGTCGAAATGACCAAGCAGCCTGTAAATGTCCAAACCTCCATCGACGACAATACAGATCATGACAAATTTGTTGAGGCTGGGCATTCAAAACAGCTACAGATTCAAATGAGTTCCCTATTGAACCCTGTCCTTGATCATAACAGTAACATGGAGCCTGTCTCCCAATTTACAACCCCGGCACAAGAACTAAGAGAAAGAATACATAAAGTCTTCCATTGACTCCTACCTGCTCGAATTTAAATCAATTAACCGGGACTGTAAAACGGCAATAACATCCACGCTCCCTGAGCCGAGTATGCTGTTGCAAGGTCTCAACATGACAAACGAGCAGCAGAGTCATAGACAGAACATACAAATGACCTGCGAGACACATACACGCAAACTAGCTGCGAACCCTCAGAACTTACGTGCTGCTAGAAAATTGCCATTTTTTATTTTTTTAATTTTTTTAACGTCAGCCTGAAGTGCCACATTGAAGTCAATGAAGCATCAGACTTTTATTACAAGATAACAGCATTCATCAAAATGCATCCAGCCTGATCTGAATTACGATGCTGCATAAGGTAATCTAAAAGGAAGGGGCAATTCAGTTGCGTGAAGTCATTCGCGGGTCATCAAGATTTAAAGCGCCTATGTAATCTATTACCGCACAACTTAGTTTTATGCTGTGTCCGGCTGCAGCATAGGACCACCAATCTCGAGTGTTACAGTCTACTGGGATATATTCTCCTAGATGTTGCATTCTCTTTGAGGTGGTCTTCGTGCATTTGGTGATAAGATGTTCTAAGGATTCTATTTCGCTATGACAAAAGCGACATAGATTATCCTTAGCTTCTTTAAAATGACGACCCCACATCATTTCTTTTGTTTTGATTGCATTTAGACGAAGTCTTAGAAACTGCTCGCGGTGATAACGAGATGGACAGTTTGTTAGGTATCTACTTGTAACATTTAGTTTGTGTTCTCCGATACCAGAGTCTAAAGTGGTCTTCATCTGCAGACGTCGCTCGTTGTTCTTTATCCAGCACCATTGTTCAAATTTTGTTTTTATGGATTGTGGTCTCGTCAGCAGATCATGCAAGGTCAGATCAGCATTTGATAGAGTTGATGTCATTATTTGTTTCCACTCATCTAACAGTTTCAAGTTTCCAGTAGTTTTTTCCCCCGCAAAAATTTCAAATGCCGGCGCTATGGGATTCAAATTCATTTTGCGTAGTGCTGTTAGTGATTTCCACATTACGTGAGTGTGTAGGGAATTTAAGGAGAGTTCATGTCTTATGTGGATCATCGAGATGTATGGAGGGAGCTTCAGGACGCGCCGCCAGTAGATCCCTTCTAACTTTTGCCAAAACAGGGCGTCAATGTTCCAACCAGCCTCTGAACCAAAGGTAATTGCAGGAATCACTTTTTGAATGTAAAAGGTCAGGACTGGAGCTAGAGTGAACTTTCCAAAGTTTCTATTCAGCAGCTGGCCTTGAATGCTATATTGAGTCATTCTGTTTACCATATCAACCTTCCAATGATGTTCGTGCACTGAATTATTAAATATTATTCCCAGATATCTGATCGAATTAACTACCTCTATTCGATTGTCATTAATTTTCCACACAAATGCTTTCTGTTTGTTGGTGCGTTGTTGACCAATGATGACGATCTTGGATTTTTCGATGTTTAGCTCCAAATCATTTTTTTTTAAGTAGTCACGAAGGTTTGTTAACTGGCGTTGCAGACCTATCTGTGTTTGGTCCAACAAAACCACGTCATCGGCATAGATTATGCATCCAATTTCATTATTGTTCAATTTCGGTGGAAAGCAGCGCACATCTTTACGATATGCTGGGAGGTCAGAAATGAACAATTTGAAAAGTTCGGATGCTAGTGGGCATCCCTGTTTCACACCTGCGTTTGTTGAGATCGGCTCAGATAGTAGGCCTTGATTGTTTAATCTTATTTTGATTGTAGTCTCTGTGTGTAGAGCTCTTATTGGTGCAACCAAGTCACTGGGACACTTCCAGTTCATTAGTTTTTGCCACAGTTTATTGCGGTTAACGCTGTCAAAGGCACCTCTCAGATCGATGAATGCCAGGTATAATCTCGACTTTGCTTTTAGGCTTTCAAGTTTTAGTATATTTATTAACAGAAGGTTTACCTCCACACCTATGCCTTTTGTAAAGCCTGTTTGCCGGATGTCAATTATTTGCTCTTGTATAGACCATGCTGTTAGCCTTTGTCGTAAAAAAGAGGCGAAGATTTTTCCTATGGTGTCCAACAGGGCAATCGGGCGATAGTTGGTTGTATCGGCCCGGTTGCCCTTTTTGTAGATTGGTACTATGATCGCCTCTCGCCAGGAATCAGGTATTGCCATTGATTTGGACAGGCGTGCAAACAGTTGTTCAATAAAGTTCGCCCATTGTTGTTCGTTCTTCTTTAGCATCATGTTCGATATTAGATCTGGACCTGCTGCATGCGAACTTTTAAGGGCACGTATTGCAGCTCTGATCTCTTCCGCAGTTATTTGAATATTCCAGGATGTTAGCTCATTTGTGGGTGTACTTATGTGTTCATAGGATGGTTTGTTGAAGATGTTAGTAAAGTGTTGTTCCCATGTAGCGGCGTCAATCGTGTTGGATGGTATATGATGATGTCTCGAGTTGCCAGTATTCAGGATTATCCAAATTTCCCGTGGATTCTTCTGAATTAGATGTTTCATCAGATGCTCGGCTTTGTCTTGCTCAATTATTTGTTTCTGAGATTTCAACCAGTTGCGGTATGCTTGGAGACGCACGCGTATTGCGTCTTTGATTGCAGTTATCGCACTGGCTGCCTTATCTGACTTCTTTAAGGCTCTAATGTCGCGTCGCATGGTCTGTTTGGCTTGAGTCAGGATTGAGGACGAAATATGTTTGAGTTGCACCCATTATGCGGTTTGCAGCTTTTCTTATAATAAAGTCCTGAAGCAGAGGAGCGTAGTACACGGACAGATCGCTGTCCTGGCAAAATTGCTGGCGTAGTTTGTCAATCTTAGGACAGTCAATTCTAAGAGGATTTCCGCCAGTATTTACAGAGATTGTTGGTTCATAGGTTCTTTCATCAGATGACCATTCTACTGTACAGGCCAGTCTGAGAAGCTTATGATCGCTACTTGGCATAGTTCTTATTAACAGTGACAACTCGTTGTCAAAAAGATGTTGAGATATCCAGAAGTAGTCAATTATTGACTGCGTGTTCTGAGAAGACCATGTTGACTGAGGGGGTTGATCTCCTGTAGCTTGACCATTTACCATGAAGCAGTTTCGATTCCGTAGTGCCTGTCTCCACTTGAACTCTCTACTTTTTTCTTCATCTCCAGTCAATTGTTTAAACGTCTTCGTGACGAGATCGTGTTTAAACCATGAGCAATTAAGATCACCTGCACAAATTATAGATAAATTCTTATAATCGGTTAGTGATTTGTCAATGCAAGATGTTATTGCGTTTATAAAATTTTTGGTGCTGATTTTGTTTGGATTCCAATATCCGTTTAAGACGAGCAAGTGTCTCTTTGTGTTTGAATTGGCATCTGTGATCTGAAGCAATGCACTTTGCACAAAATGATTGGGGTTAGAGGACTCAACAAGGCGCCACCTGGTGTTTATTTTAATCATCATTAGTAAGCCAGAAGATGGTCGCCCCTTTAGATTTTTAATTGCTGGATTTAATAATGTCAGAAAGCCATCTCGTGACGGGGGGTCACATAACCAGGTCTCCTGCAGACAGATGACGAAGACTTTTTCTAAGTCGACGTCAAATTTATTAAATAGGTGAATGAATCCTCGAGTGTTCCAGGAGATAAATTCACGAGTGCACTTGTTTCCAATCCCTAATGGCTAGCGTCGTTCAACATCCTTATTATGGTTAGTGATTTTAGTGGAATGATTGTTATTTGATCTTAGAATTTCTTTGGGGGTCATTGCTCTGCGTAGCTCGGCACATCTTTGGTTTTGCGTTGCTTGAAGCATTGTCTGTCCGCTTGTGTTTGACCTGTCGAGTCTTGTGCTCGTAGGTTCCACAGAGATGTCGAAACCAAACGCTAGCAATTCCTCTGAGGCTTTTACAATGGTGTTTCCTACCGAGGCCGCGGTAATATGTAATAGAACCTGGTCACAGCGTTTTTCTGTTGCATACTCAACGATTCGTATGTCATCAGACACTATCGTTCGTAGAGATGGGATGCAGGCAAATAATTTCAGTACATTATTGCGATTCAGATTTAAATCACGATCTTCTCGATTTAGATTTTGTAATCTCAATTTGCAATTCGTTGGGCTTAAGCCGTTTCTTAGAGATGAGGAGGCATGAGAAATATAACGATTTTTCTTCTTTTCTTGAGAGCGTGTGTATTTGGGATTCAACCGCGCTAGCCAGTCGGACGATGGCCTCGAAATCGTCGACCCATTTTTGTGATTCATGACTTCGTCCACCTCAGGGTTTGTTCTGTGTGGCAGATCGTGAATAGCGTCATCAGGCGCCACAATAGGGACAGTAATGGGGATTCTGAATTCAGCATCGTCGGAGTAGGTTGAAAGATTGCAGAGATCGATTTCTTCAACCGATGACTTACTCATTTGACTTTCGTAGTCTGATTCCACTCTGTCGTTTGTTCACTGGGGCAGTGAGACGCCCATAACTTCCAGGGTCGTTGTCCACATGAGCAATGTTAGTATTGCTGGATTTTGGCAATTCTGTTCTGCTAGATGAAGCTGACTTGTTGTCTGGCATTGTGTTTCTGATGAATTTCTGTGACTTCGAGTTGTTAACGCGTTTTTTGATAGCATATGTTCTCTTCCCAGAGGCTGATTGTCGACCATGTGTTAGCAATGCTTTTTGATCAGAGGTCGTGGGGATCTTTATGGCTTTTGCCGCGCCTTCGAAGATTCCAAAGGAGGTCAGAGGCGGTTCGAGATGCACACTTATTGCTGAGCAGGATGCTTGGTTGCTCAGCGTTGGCACAAGAGCAGGTGTAGGCGGGGGCGCAGCTAAGTTTCTTTCTCCACCGTTGACAGTCGGAACGATGTTGGTTGTTTCTACGGCTGTTGACTTCAAGGTTGGAACAGAATCGTTTGTATTTTGTGGTTGTGTTTGCGATGGTGTTGAGGCCTTGGTTGATCGTATGGATGCTTGAGGGTTTGTTGGAACGATGTTTAATCCCATCATGTTTGATGAATGTCTCATCCATTTCACGGCTTCAAGTAACCCATCAGATAGGGTGTCATTTTGGCAATGATGCCGTGCTGCAAGGTCGCTCAAACGTTCTTGCCATCGTATCGTGTGTTCAGCTTCCTGGGACAATTGGGATTGTAAGAAGTTTGTCACATTGTCAAATTTATCCATTTTTTCCTTGAGTGATAAGATCAGTGAAGTCTGATCTTTGTAGGCCTCCTGCAGTGACTCATACATCTTCAAGAACGGAAGCAGGGCTGCAGAAGAAGCTGCTAGAACGTTGTTATAAATCTGCATCGCTGCAGCTGACGAAAGACTTGGTTTTGGGTCGGTAGTGGTTTTGTCCGCTGAAGATGATTGTGAGCTGTTTGTATTTTCTATTTGATGCTCACTAGAGGACGACATATTCACTGCTGCCGTGACAAAGGTGTTTTGTGAATGTTGTGAAGGTTTTGGCCGTAGGTTCACATTTCTTGGCGTACTGGAGGAGGCCATATTGGAAGTGTGAAATCTCGTCTTAGTATAGGTTGTGTTAGTGGTGCTATCGTCTGCACCACCAGTATTTCTTTTATCGTATGATGTTACGCACATTTGGTTTCTTTTCCCTGTCAAGTCATGATCAGAAGCTTCACGTGATCTGTGCAAGTGATCACTTGCAGTGTCAAAATGACGACTGGGTTGATAGGTTGCTTGACCTTGATTAGCATGACAAATCATAGGCCCATGTAGAGGCTGAGTGATGCCTGGTATCGTATGATCTTTTGCTCGTTTTATCGAAATGCAATCTGGAGAACTGTATGGCGTTGTTACTTTCGTCAACCTGGAATTGACAGTAAGAAAATTGGTTTCCAGTAAGGCACTCGATTGAGTTTTATGTGTGTAACGAGTTTCAGCTTCAGCTTCAGCGAGCACGGGAGCATTGTCGACAGCCTCGGAGTCCTTAGTTAAAGGCATCACAGTTTGCATTTGCCCATCGAGTGCGGTCAAGTTGTCGGCTCCTTCCACATCTTGCGAGGCTGCCATGATTTCTACATCTGTGATTTCGAAAGGCGTGAAGAATTCCTCAGAGTTTTCTATTGAATTTAACGTTGGCTGGAGTGTGTAGTTTGGCTGAAATGATCGTGAGGAATCTAAAGAGATTGGAAGTAAATTAGTTAGAGTTAATAGTGGTCGTTGTGAGAAAACATCCAAAGGCCCGACATCATTTACAGTGGGAGCACTCGCTTCTGATTTGTCGGACACAAGCACACACACGGCCATGACCTCCTCTGTAGTGGGTTTTGGTTTGGACGTAAATTGTGCTGCTATGAGAACTGTTTGATTAGTTTCACACTCAGACAAAAATGCGGATTGCCCGCAGACATTAGAATTTTTATGAGGAGAGATGGATTGTGAGTCAGTGCTCATAAGCTCTACAGGGGTCGCGGCACAGTCTTTCTTTGGTTGTTCCGCGCTCCCTGCTTTGGCTCTTGAGCACGATGTGTCTGTGACAGTAAATTCAGGGTCGGCGAGGAGAGAGGTGGACACTTCTGTCGCTGCGATCTCAGGCAAGGTCGCAATAGTAGACGTGGAAGGCACAGACAGCACCGGTGCTGCTAGTTGGTGCATATCAGCCGTTAGGTCTACAGTTTCAGGTGATACTTTGGACATGGGTCTCTTTAAGACAGAGCTTACCTTTGAGGACGCGGGAGCAGAATCTGCCTTCAAAGCTGTCCACGGATTCTGCATCCGCCGTTGTTGTATAGTTTTGTGCCTTGTTTGGGGGCCTCCATGGCCAGTTTGAGCAGTCATTTCGCAAGGCTTTGTGTGCAGTGCTGCCAGTCGCGGACTGACGCAGACTGACTCTGCTCACGACTCCGCGCGCGCTCCGCGCTTGGCGTGGAGTTATGTAGTCGCCGCCCACAGCCTGCAGCCAGCAGGATTAAAGCGACAGTGCTTGATTTAAGGCACGTAGCAAAACACACGGCAAGCACTGTGCTGAACACGTAGCTGCAGCTCCTCACACCCAGAAAAAGGCAAGTGGACTGACGCAGACTGACTCTGCTCACGACTCCGCCATTTTACTCCCTTAACTTCGTGTCGTGCCTCACCATTTCCAACATACGTTCTTAATAGAACAAGTATATTAAACATCTGTACTGACGTTCCATTTTTGGAAAGAGTTTACTACCAACGATATTAAGCTGGTGGAATTTGTAAATCAAAATGACTTATCAGAAGTTAAAATATATCTACGTTCAGGTCTAGTGTTCGATCTTCTTTGGCAGGCAAGAATGTCTGTTTGACTTGGGTTTTGTTCTGTCTCAAGACATTAATCCGAGCAATCATAAAGCCGATAAAGCACAAATAATGATATATCATTCACAACAAAATGATACATCTAAAATAACAATCCCTCGACAAACATCCATAACTTCAGGAATGCAGGAGTATGGGGCTAACTCGTAACAAGAGTTTAGAAAAGATACACTTACCCTTCTCTGCTGGAACACTAGGGGCTACACTCACTTTATAAACTCAGCCTCGAGTGATTTGGGTCGATTTGATATTGTTGCATTACAGGAGATTTGGCTCACGGTCACCCCAATTTGGGCCTCTCACACAATTATCTCATCTGTTGCAGTTAAAAAATCGATAGGGCGTCCTTCCGGTGGCCTTCTCTCTGTCAAGCATGATAGCGGTTTCAGTGCTGTGAAATATCCATCCCTGTCCCCCTATTTACAAGCAGTGAAACTAACTCGAGGTAGCGCGAGCCTAGCTATCATTAACATATACTGGAGCAAACGGAACCTATCAGATGAAATGTTTTTTTATGTATCTATTATGCCATCTAGATAACATAACTGCAGATCCTAGCATAATGTGTTCCATCATTCTTGGTGATTTAAACTTGCATATTTTACCAGATGATAATGATAAACACATGCCTGATGAACGATTGTGGTGCAAAATTATGCGAGAAAGGGGGTTCGTCATGGTGAATGATATTGTGTCTGGTGACGTGCCTGCCCGTTCAACCTGGTCATGTGGTACATGCCGGGCCATCATATGGCCCGGCATGTACCACATGACCAGGCCACATATATCTATATAAGCAAGAAATGTTTATCTCAGGTGCAGACCATGACTGTAACACCCTCATCCATGAGCGATCACAATAAGCTTATTATGCACTTTGAATTCCCTTCTGAACAACGGATTTTGAGTAAAGACACTCATTTACATTCTTTCCAAGTGAATAATAGCGGTATCCGCTTACGATGGAATCCAAAGAAATTAGATCACTATAAACATATTCTGATTGACTCTTTCAGCTCCTTGTCATCCAATGCTCCCAAGTGCTATGTCAACATGATGCAAATTTTCAAGCAAATACAAATTCCTGATTCTAGTCCCAGACATAAGCACCAGCACATTTATGACCCCAAACTCCAACACAAAAAAGCAAAGCTCAGACAGGCTATATGCAATCTAAGACATGAACCAGCACTTAATAGACCATGGATAAAAAGGAACTTGAAAGCCACTTAGACACTGGCTGAAAAGTCAAAGGTACCTCCAATATCAGAAAGATGGTGAGGAAATGTTGAGGCAGATAATCACCAAATCAACTAGTGACACCTGGAATTGTCTAAATGTAGCCACTCTAAGATCTCAGGCTGCTGTACTCACTTCTGCTGTCCCAAGTGATAAATGGTGCGAGTATTTTAAAGATCTTTATCACTCTCCATTTCCGGATTTTCATTGGGGTTCTCTGAACTTAGTATCAACTCATGTCTTTCGGTTGGAACACGCAGATATACTAGACTGCATCAGAAATCTTAGTCGATCAAGAGCGAATGGTCCGGATGGTCTACACGATGGCATGTTAAAAGATCATCCCCATGAATGGACGTCCATTCTCTTCCAAACTTTTAAACATATTTTTGATGTAGGCGAAATACCCACCTCATGGAGACCACCAATCATCCCAATTTTCAAGAAGGGCAATAGGGCTGACCCTGCAGCTTATCACCCAATCGCCCTTCTTGACTGTCCAGGTAAAATATTTGCTCGCCTTGTTTTGAAACAATTTAATTCATGGCTTGATTCGAGTGAATTGCGTGATCCATTTCAAACGTGATTTTTGCCCGGCCTAGGTACTGCAATAAATGTTATCACTTTAAATTTGATTATTCATCATGCTTGTCAACGAAAACAAGCCCTACATATGGCCTTCATTGATTTTCGTATGGCGTTCGACGCAGTTCCCCGCAAGTTATTATATAAAAAAAACTCATGGACAAAGGCTGTCCCTGGTATAGCCTGTAGTGGATCATTCAACTGCACTCAAACACCTCCATAGAGATCAGGATAAACAATGAAGGCTTACTATCGCAACCAATAGAGACCTCACGTGGCCTAAAACAGGGTTGTTTACTAGCATCAGCGTCATTTAATTTCTTCATTTCGGATATAGGACAGGAATTTGCATCTATCACAGATTCACCAAAGATTAATGATGTCCAAATTAAACACTTACTATATGCAGATGACATGGTTTTGTTCTCGAAGACCGCAAATGGTCTCCGTGCCTTACTGAAAATTCTAGATAGGTACTCGGCGGCAAACTGTATAACTATTAACATATCGAAAACTAAGGTAATTCAATTCTGTACAATAAAACAGCATTGTGCTGCCTATCGGTGGCCTTTACAACAGACAACCTTAAATACAGTGTCGTCATATATCTACCTAGGCACTTTTGTCAAACATAATCCGAATGATGATTTTCCCTAGTTCACGATTGCGAGATTTCCTGCCCTATCGGCTGAACATTTGGCCAACCCATGAACTTCTATACAAACCTAAGTTAATATCTGTGAGTGAGCTACCTTGTCGATTTTGCAAATCTGCTGTAGAGACATTGAAACATCTTTGTACAGACTGCCCGCCATTACTCATGCAAAGAATTACATATTTCAAACCTTTATTACAGGATCATGTTATAACTACTAGTGATAGATTATGGGAGTTGTTGTTCCATTCTAACAGGCAGTCGGTAAAATATGCTATTCTGAACTTCCTGAATAGCTTGAAAACTATGGACAAAAGACCAAACCAAAGTAAATTGTGATTAAGTGATTGTTTTTACACCATTTTGACCATGAATGAAGCGTTTTTTTTAATCTTGATTTATTTGGAGCTATTATTGTTTTTAGAATTGTCATGTAAATTTTCTTCTTCCTTGAAGTATTTAGACATGTCATATTAATGATCTTTTCTTTTTCATAATTATATAACTTATAAATGTTACAGATGATGACCAGAGTTTTAAACTTTTTGTAACTGTGTTTGTTGAAAAATCAAGTTTACTTGATTAAAACAACTTACAAATAAATTTAAAAAAAGAATTGCAGATAGTACATAATCTGCCATGGTTTGCATTTTGTAGAAGTTGCTGAAATGGAATGGATTCACAATTAGGTATGGATACAAACACAAATCGGTAATTTGGGATTTGTTCCTGTGTCACATTGTTACAGAGAGTGCATGTATGTTTCCACATGTATGAAATCTGAAAGATTTCATTTATAGGTATGTTTTTGTTTTCGAGTCCTTGTAGTAAGTACATTAGAAATTCTTGTGGATCTTCTTGTGAGTTTATAGTGAATCTCACCATTCCAGCACAGTAGTCCAATTCCTGTCTTATTCCGTGAACACTATACATGTTGTTAGGATTGTTTCTTGCGTTTCTATGAAGGACTAACATTTGCAAACACAATTGGTCTGTACTGTGTAAGTAAATGTTTTTAACAAATGGGGGCAATTGAAATGGAATATTCATTGCTACATTTGCGTAGCAACTTACACCAGTTTCATTTGAAAATTTGAATGGTCCCGATAGTTCTGTCTTCGAGTGATTTCCATCCCCCCCCCCCCCCCAAGAGTTTCTGTTCCTTCTTTGAAGAAGTACCTGATTTACTTTCCCTAATAGGTTCTTCTTTGCTTGTGGTAATTGATGAAGTATTATCTTTTGTTTTCTTTGAAGGATTTGCAGTCAGATTCTGTTGCATTTCTGTTTGAATTGGTTTTCTTTTATGTTTTCCTTTTTCTGGAGCAGGATATGATTTCAGATGGGGGGGTGTACAGTGATCGCAGTCTATTGTATTCTTAAATGCAAGGAATATCAGCATTCACTTTACTTGCATCAAAGTTGATTAGAAATAGATTGTCAAGTGTACGTAAGCGTGATAGTGCTACGTAGCTCATGCCTTCTTTAAAGACTGTGTTTCCTATATCTATCAATGCTTTGTTTAGGGTAAGACCTTGGGATTTATGAGTGGTGACTGCATATGCAAGAGTTAGAGAAAATTGTTCTCTACGTACATACATGTCTTTGAAGAGAAGGAATTGAGCTGTTGAGCGCCCTGTCCTTTTTTACTTCTGAAGGTTTGTCAAAGCGAATATTGACCAACTGAATGTTGTTGTCACGTGGGTATGTTTGAAAGCCAACAACTGTACCCAGTGCCCCATTAACTAGCCCTTGCTCCACGGCAAGGTTACGTTTAAGCATTACTCTACAATTTAAGGATAAATGTAATATTTTTTCCAACCCAGCTGTGTTGGAGATTGAATTTTCTAAGGTATTTAGTCTTGTTGTGGCTTATTGACACATGGGAATTGTCATACCATGTACGTCTAGTTGTCTGTGGAGCAAATTTCAATTATTGGTTGCATTTCTTTTTTTAACATTGTTTCATTGAATTTGAAACAGCTTGCAAGAGTTGGCATTAAGGCCATACAATTGACATTTTTGTGCTCTAACTGTTCCATAAGATCAGTAGCACATGCGTTATCGCCATAAAGTGCATGAATGTGCCTGTTTCTCAATATTGCTTGTGCTTCTTGAGATAGTACAGCAATTCTAATACTTTTTAAAATGTTGGCATAAGTGAGGTCTGCTGATTGACGCAGGTTTTCTGTTAATTCTCTGTATTTCAAATGTTGCCAAAGGTTGACATTTCCTATGCTGCCAACAGTTTTACGGCAGAGTTTGTGTCCTAAGGTTTTAAAAATAGGTTCACCTTTCACTGGTGTCAATTGTAGCAGATCTCCGAAAACAATAATGTGTTTCCCTGCAAAGAGTTCTTTGTAGTTTGTTTTAAGTCCTTCTTGCAATCTGAGGTGAATCAAAGCCAACATTAGGTTGGAGACCAAGCTCGCTTCATCTATTGGTAGCATTTTCATTTGTTTTAATACTCTGCGTAGTTCCATTGCAGCTTCTGCAGAAAGTTTGTGATAGTCTCATTTGTTTTGGTGTTCTACTGGAAGGAGTAGTAATCTGTGTAAATTGACACCGCCTATGGTTGTAGGCAGCTAAACCTGTGGGGGCAGTTGCAACAGCTGACAGTTTGTTTTTCAATTGTTGAAGGAACTTGCTGATTTTGATTAAGAATGTTTCCCTGAACCAGCTTCAACACTGACGTACAGCAGTATAGGTTTGTAATTTTGGCAGGCACATTCTTTATTTTCGTGTTGTACACCATGTGCAATTTCCTTTGTTACTTCTTCAAAAATGGTGCGCTGATCTTTAAGTTTTGATTGTAGTACAGTTAAGTCTTCTATATCTTCTTCATAGTGACACGTGGTGTTTTCCACTTCTGTCATAGCTAATTCTGCCTCATTTGCTATTAGTGGCTGTCCTAGTGGTTCTTGACTTCCTGTTAGAGAAGGTGGACTACTGTCGGAAGTGTCCTTATCTAGTTGGGCCTGGAGTTCTTCGTGTTGCTGTTCATTGTGCAACATTGTTTTGTACTGCGTAAAGTTCACATCGGTGATAGCGCTTTCATTTGCTTTGAAAGCTTCTTCATAGCAGTCATAGTTATCTAGTATCTCTTCCTCTTTTCTCCATGGTTTAAAAAGTTGTAGCAGCGACATGTAATATAGTTCTTTCTGTTGAGGAGGTTTTTTTTTCTAAACTTCTTTTTATTGGTTTTACAACACAGAAAGAAAAAACATTTACCAACTCTTCCCCCCCCCCCCCCCAAAGGCAGCTACGTCATGTCTGTAGTCCATTAACGCCATGGACCAGTTGCTCCTGAGTGCCAAATATATAACAGAGAAACAATGCCCCCCCCAAACCCCTTCTCCTTCCCCTGGGACGGCTCCTCCTTGTCCATGATCCATTACCTTCATGAATCCTTCGACAACGCTCCCTGCAAGTCCAATAGTCGTAGGCCCTGAGGGCGCCATCCGATTCGAAAGTCATCTTTAAGAAAGAACAAGGTTTCCTCCCAGTCCCCTGCAAAGGACTGTAGCTTGTTGTCTTTTGCGTATGTTGCCCATTCAAGAGCCACAATTTCCCAGAGCTTCCGTAACAAGTCTTGTAGAAGAGGAACCTCCTTACTCTTCCATCTTTGTGCTATTACTGTCATAGCAGCCAGTGTAAGAATTGCTTTCGCCTTCCCCTGGGATTTAGGTTCTCCTGCGCCAGTAACCCGCCAAACTCCCAATAGGATCTCCTCTGGGGGCCTGCTGCCTCCCGGACCATACGCTTGTTCCTGAGCCCTCTGGACCTCCAACCAAAAGGGCCTGATTTTTGGGCATGTCCACCAGATGTGCTGCACCGTGCCCTCCATCGCACATCCTCTCCAGCAGTTCCCAGAGGTATTAGGATATATCTCCCTAAGACGGGCTGGTGTATAATGCCACCCGAGCAAGATTTTGTACCACATTTCCTGCAGCTGAGAAGCTTTAACCAATTTGGGGATTTTCCTCCATAATCTTTCCCACTCCTCCCGCTCAATCATCCTTCCCAAGATCTGATCCCACCTCCGCATATACACCCATGGGCTTCTGCCAGTTGTTTCGTCCAAGATCCTATATTGATTAGATATCAGACCTTTGGACCCATCATTCGAGAGGAGAAACCTCTAAAGCCGCGTCTTTTCCCTTGTTGCGGCTTGTTTATTCACAGGATTCATGACCCAGTGGCGTAACTGTGCATATTGGAGCCTCCCCCGCCCCTCCTTCACTCCATACTCCCTCTTATAATGCTTAAAGGAGAGAATCCTCCCCCACCGCCGAAACATGTCGCCCAACCACCTACATCCGCCCTCTTGCCACTGCTTGAAAGCTCCTCCTTCCATCCCTGGGGTGAACTCTCCATTGCGAAACAGGGGTGTAAAGGGAGAGGGAAAGGTTGTGATTCCCTTGTTCCTCACCAATTTGTCCCAGTTCTCCACCATCAATTTTGTGATGGTGCTTTCATACACATGCTTAGGCCTATGCGGTTTCGGGAGCCACAGGACCTCTGCCAAGCTGCGGTGCACCACTGCTCTGTCCATTGCCACCCATTGCTTGTTTTGTGTGACCTCACCCTCCCGCAACCAGTCCCTGACGACCCGTAACTGCGTTGCCTCATAATACCGTTGGAAGTTCAGCAATGCCAGACCCCTCCCCTTTCGCTTGGGAGCCACCAACAATTGTCTGCTGACCCGTGTTTTTTTTCCTTCCTACAGAAAACTCTAGTTAATGATCCCAGTTTCTTAAAGCCAATGGGACTGCCTGAGGTATTGCCTGGAAGAGGTACAGCAGAGGCGGAAAGGTTACCATTTTAACCGTTACCACCCTGCCTAGCCACGAAATCGGGAGGCTCCTCCACCTACAGAAATCCCGTTCGATGTCCTTTAACAGTGGTGGGTAATTAGCTCGGTACCAACCTGCCAAAGTCGATGTAATTCTCACCCCCAAATATCTGATTCCCCTCGGACTCCAAAGAAATGGGGTAGCCCCCCTCAGTGATTCTTGGTCCTCCACATTTAGGGTCAAGTTCAAGAGTTCCGATTTGCCAAAGTTAATCTTGAGGCCAGAAGCCTCCCCGAAAACTTCTAGCAATTTCCTGCTTAACTGAATGGACTCTATTGGGGCCGTTAAAGTTAACAGAAAGTCATCAGCAAATGCCGCTATGTTTTGTTCAACTCCACCAAATGGAATACCCTTTATCCCCTCCGCCTCCCTAATCGCCTGTAAGAGGGGCTCCAGATAAATTGCATAAAGCATAGGGGACAGGGGACAACCCTGTTTAGTGCCCCTGCACACTCTAAAGGACCTGGACATAGCTCCATTTACCGCTATTCTCATACTAGGCGTTTGATAGTTGGCCTGCACCATACGCAAGAAATTCCCACAGATGCCCATCTTCCGCATCACCTTAAACAGAAAGGACCACTCCACACGGTCAAAAGCTTTTTCTGCGTCCAAGGATAGGAGGACCGCGGGAGTGTCCGTTCTGTGGGACTTTTCCACCAGGTGGGCCACCCTTCTTATGTTATCCGCTGTCTGCCAGCCCCGTATGAACCCCGCCTGATCCGGATGAATCGGGTCCGGAAGTAAGCCCTCCAGCCTGTTCGCCAGCACCTTTGTAAAGATCTTGGCGTCGATATTAATCAACGCGATAGGCCTATACGATGTTCGCTCCTCAGGGTTCTTATCAGTCTGGCCTCCTCCATGGAGGGAGTTATTTTCCCCGTTACCCCAAATGTATTGGAAAAGGCAGGTTAGATGTGGGACCAGTACATTTGCAAAAGTTTTTTTTATAGAAGTATTATTGAAGGCCGCAGTATAGCCATCTGGGCCTGGTGCCTTATTCAACGGTAGACGACTGATCACTTTCAGTACCTCCTCCTCTCTGATCTCCCTGTTCAACACCTCAGCTGCTTCCCTCCCAATCCTTTACAGCTCCACCTTATCTAGGAACTCTAGCTGCAAACTGTCCCGGGGGGTCTGCGATGTGGAAAGAGTTACATAGAAAGACACCAATGCCTCTCGTATCTCCCCTGCTTCTGTTACTCTTTCCCCGACCCTATCTTTAAGGCCGTGATCGCATTTTTGGACTTCGCTCCCCTTTTGTAATTGTGGGAGGAGAGCATCTGCTTTATTTGCTTTAGCGTAGAAATGCTGGCGTACCCTCGAGAGCCCCCTCTGCCTTTTTGGTTCTAAGAATCTCCAACTGTCCTAATGCTCTATGATATTCCCTCATAGAGGACCTAGTCTGGGCCGCCCCCGCCTTCCGCCTCGCCGTTTCAGCTTCCTCTTTCAACCACGGTTCCAGCGCTTTCAATTGCCTCTCCCTATGGGTCGTTGCCGCTATTAATTCCCCCCTCAACGTAGTCTTGAAGGTGTGCCATCTTATCTCTTCCCTCGCGTCCCCCCTTTGATTGATGTTGAAGAAATTCCTAATCTTCTCCATTTCCTGCCTAATTATCGGATCCCTAAGAAGGTGTCCTGGGGTACCTCCACATCCATACCCCTCTATCCCTGGGGCCTAATTCCATCACCATAGACACCACTTTGTGGTCAGCTATGCCAATGGGACCCGTCACCACCTCTTGTACCCGGCCCATCAAGCTCAAGGATACCCAGATGCAGTCGATTCTGGATTGAGATCCATGGACCCCTGATAGGAAGGTGTATCCTTCTTCCTCCCCCTTAACCTCCTGCCACACATCTCTCAGTCCTGCTCCACGTATCCTATACTTTAAATCCGCCGACATCACTACGCACCCCCCACCCCACCCCCCCACACCCCCCTGACCGGTCCCGATCTCTTTTCCAGGCTATGTTGAGGTCACCTAGTAAGATGATTTGGCCCCGAGCCTTGTCCTCTAATTTTCCCAGGACCCGCTTCAGAAATTGCTCTTGGCCAGCATTTGGTGCACACACTACTGCTACAGTATACGGGCTGCCCTGATATGTCCCGATAGCTATTATATACCTTCCCTCCTTGTCTCGTATAGTCTCAGAGATCTTGAGGTCCACCAAAATTTTGATGGCTAGTGCTACCCCCCGCCCCCGACCTGGTCCCCCCCCTGATGCATGCAGGATCTGGTCAAATCCCCGTAGTTTAAGGCGCCCCTGGTCTTTGGGTCTAAGATGCGTTTCCTGTAATCCCAAAATATCCAGGTTCACTTTTCTCGTAAATTGTTCTAGCTTTTTCCTCTTAAGGGGGGTATTCAGGCCCCTCACATTATGCGTTAGCCACTTAAGAGTAAATTAACCTTGACAGTGTGAATACCCTGAGTTCCCCCGTCCACCTGTATGAGTCCCCAAGTGGCGATGCTTTCCAGCCGTCCCCCCTGATCCCCCCCCCCCCCCCCCCCCTTGTCTCTCATGACGTTGGGTGAGCTCTCTGTCCTCTGGGCCTTGATCCATGCGCGGGCTCTCTGCTGCCCTTCCCCCCCTCTCATGACCCTCCAAACCCCCCGAAGGGCGTGCCCTTCCTGCCTCCCCCTCGCCCCCCCCCCTTCCTCGGGTATACCAACCCTTTCTGATTCATAGATGGGTGCTACCCCTGCCAGTTACACCCTTTGGTGGCCCACCACCCTTATGGCATTTTGAAATTTAAGATTCTTATGCTACCCCTCCCGCCTCCCCGGAGCATTTCTTATTGCTTTCCATAGAGTGTTTACCACTTGGCTTCACCCTCCTTCTCTTCTCTCCCACTGTTGACCAGGCCCATGGCCTTAATTCTGGACCAGCTGCTGCAGTTTGCCTGTCAGAGCTCGTGGGGACATCGTCCAAGTCAAGTCGCAGTGTGCTCGCGCCTTCCTGTAGTGTAGTTATTCGCCTCTGAGCTCCTTCCCACTCGAAAAACAGGCCGAATGGAAATGTCAATCTGTATTTGATCCCTCTCTCATTCAGTTCCTTAAGAACCGGTCCCATTTGCCATCTCTTCGTCAGCATACTGTTCGCTAGATCCTGGAACAGTGCTATACGATGCCCTTGGTACTTGATTGGTTCTTGTTTCCTCGCCTCCCGGAGGACTGCTTCCCTTTGGGCATACCTGGGGAATGCCGCTAGAACATCTCTGGGTCTTGGCTGTGACCCAGCGCTCCCTCTGCCCACTCTGTATTTGATCAAGCTGGATCTCCTCCGGAGGCGAGATCCCCAAGATCTCTGGGAAAATAGATTGTGTTACTTTGTCCTGGACAGTTTCCGGTAGCATTTTAATTCTTATATTGATTCGACGGGACCTATTTTCCATATCTTCCATTTGAATCTCCAGATTGTGCGTGGCTGCGTCCAGTCTCTCAATTGTCTCACTACTGGCCGTCACTTCCTTGTCCAGTTCTTGCAAACTTCTATCCAGGAGGTCCGTCCTCTCACCCTGCTGCCGCAGCTCCTGTTTTATTTCCCCCATAGCTGTGTTAAGGTCCGCTCGAAGGAGTTGAAATTGATCCTGAAATGTCTTTGTTATGCTGGTTTGCAGGGCGTGCATCTCTTCCCCCCCGCCCCCCTGAAGTCTTGCCGTGACATGGTGGCTGTGCTTTCCTCTTCAGATGGTGACCCACTCCTCGCCAGGTCCTCTCTTGCGGTCATGGCCGAGTCCCTCACCTCCTGCATCGGCCAGATGGTAGGGAGAGTACCTGGGGCTTCTCCTAGGGCAGACTGCGCCATCCCACTTTTCCCCTTGACTTTTGTGGCCATGCCAATGGAGGGATCGACTGCGTGGCACACTGCCCGTCTCACCAAAAGCCCACCTCCGCCTGGAACGTCCTGCTTGTGCTTCAAGTAGATGTCGGAACTCTTCTTCCTGTGCTCCGTCCTCGACTACTAGTCCCTTTGCCCTACCAATTTACTGTTCCACCCCACCTTGGGTTGAGGGGGGATACACTTATCCCAATGGCTGTCCGAAAGGGGCCCTTCTGAGCTGGGCGGAGCACCCGTACTTTGCTGTCCTTCTGGTGGAGTCCGGGAATGCCAGCAGGCCCCGGGGGTCGGGATTGCCGCAAGTTCCCCTCTCAAGGCTGGTCCCCCTGTGACTTCTTAAACCATCGCTCCCTCACAAGTCTCCGCCACCGATGTCCCCCTCCTCTCAGGGGCCCTGCCTCAATGTCTGGGAGGACAATCCAGCAGGCCCCCAGTAAGGCTGTCCTCCACCCCTCTCCACCTGTCTATGCTGCCGACCTGATGTGGGGCCATCCGCCAGGCTGCCCCCTCCTCCGTGGGGATCGGGCACCAGCCCAGCGAGGCCCAGACAGGCGCAAGGCCGCCTTCTGTGCTCTTGTGCGGCCTGCTCCGCTATTCCTCTCCGCACCGCCTCCGATGCAGGGAGCGCGGGGCAGGACTCCTCCCCCGCCCCGTGTCTGTCTCGATACTCACGGGCTCCACCGGTGCCCGGGGGGCGCCCCTAGTCTGTGCACCACAGCCGCCCGGTCCCCACTCTGATTTCTTCGGGGCCCCGGCCAAGCCACCCGTCACCACTCTTCTTCTTGAGCCCGGATCGGGCCGGGTCGCCCGTCACCTCTCTCCCTCCTGGGTCCGGGTGGGGCCGAGCCACCCGTCGCCTCTCTTCCTCCTAGGTCCGGGGCAGGTCCCCTCTCGGCAAGCCCCACTGACCCGCATCCGTCCACCTCGCGTGTCTCCGCCTCGCCACCGGGCGCTCCCCAGTCCCTGCAGCGGCCCCTCTTGTCTCGGCGCCGGCTGCCGGCAAGGCTCCGCACCCGCCAGGGACCCGCTACCTCCAACACTCGGGGATCAACGCCTCTCCAATCCCCGGGGAGCTTATGAGCCCGGTTCTCAGCTCTGAAGTCTGCCACAGATACTGGGTGGTGGGCCTCCTCCAGTATCGGGACCCGGGAGCTCCGCAGGTACGTCTATCCCCTACGGGCAGCCAGCTTGAATCCCCTGTTGAGTTTTTAATGACAATTTCACATGATTAATTAAGCTTTGTTTGGTAATTTTCACTAAGCTGCCTTCACAATCTGTCACTCTATCTACCTTTGCTTTCATCAGGATTATATATTTTTGTATGCAAAGTTTTGAGCTATGTGATATAGACACATGGTTTCCAAAGTGGTACTCCTGTTTGGGTAGTATGTGTCCAGTAAATTGTTTTTTAAAATGTCTTGGCTGTTGGGATCATTTTTGGCAATTGTTTCTATGTCCTAATATGATTTGAGAACTCTTTTTCTAGATTTAGCAGGACCAAGATTTAGCCATACTATATTGTCAGATTTTCCATACAAAGCAGTACCGGTTAAACAATCTGCAGCTTCATAGGTGCCACATTCTCTATGGGAGAGCATTTTTATGCCTAGGCTGTACAATTTTTGAGATAGTGTTTTGTCTGATGATAGGTCATTCCAGAGGTCTTGAAGCTCTGTTTTTTCTGCTTTTGTTAAGTAGGCTGTAACATATCGTGCAACTGCAGTGGAATTGTCTGCAATGTACTGCACATCTATGTTTGCATGCCATAAGAGGGCAATGATTGCATTGTAATCATTGATATATTTAGATTCTTCTGTTCTTTTTATGTAATTAGTGTTGTTAAGTGATTTACCTTTAACACTATGTCGAACTGAAGACATGAAGTTGTTCACTTCACCAGTTTCTGTAACTGGTCTAGGGAAACCAAAGCGGCATTTGGTGTAGTGTTTACCTTTTGCTTTTGTATTTGGGACGACAATATTAGCCACATTTGTGTCTTTGAAATTGTACAATCTGTCCATGAAGGTCGCTATGTGTCCTTTGTGAAGGGATTTCACAAGTGACATATTTTTGGATGAACTGCAAAACAGTGGCATCACTGTCCTCACCAAATTTAGGTGCACCTTTGATCCACAAAAGCATGTGGATATGTGGTGCTCCTCTGTCTTGGTATTCTTTTCTCCAAAAGAAGTGTTGCACTTCTCCGAGGGGAGGGACAGTTTTATTACAAATAAAGTGTAGCATAGCAATGAAACGATGGTGGAAATATCTTGAAACATTAACAGGATCTAGAGAGCAAAGTTCTCCAGCTGTTTGTATATCTATGTTGGTTTTGTTGTTTGATATGCGTAGGAAATCATGGAAATCTTCCAATGCATATTCTGCACAACTTAGTGTAACACACCAAGTGGGTGGTCCAAGGTTTCTGATCATGCAACGTACATCTCCGTGCCGTCGGAACCAGTATTCTTTCGTACCACGAATGTTTGCAAACGGATTTGTTATACTTGATTGTAAAACCTCATTTTTTTTGCACTTGTTGTATTCATTGCGTAGCTGACATATTTTGAAAATGGGTTCCAGATTTCAATATGTGTGCAACTCCGTAACATAGGGTTGCTAGTTCACTTTCAAAGAGTAGGTGGAATATGTATTCCCAGATTTAGACAAAATATGGTTCTTCAGAATACATTCCTAATGAGCGATACTCTGATGCTGATCTTCAGAATACATTCGTAATGAACGGTACTCTGATGCTGTTATCTGAGTGGGTCTATCATCGTATCTTCCTCCTTTGCCAGTAGGAAATAGCAGTGGAAAAGCACATGCTTCTATACTTGTTTCCCATATGCTCATTGGTGACCCTTTGGTTTGTCGCATTTGGTAAGTTTCTAGTGCGTCATCTATGCTCTCATTAGAGTGCAATGGTCCAAAAGAGTGGATACTGCAGCAGGATCCAGAAGTTCAAATTGACCAGTTTCTGATGACTCAGTTGTTTCCCTTAAGCTTTCTTCAATATTTATTTCTTTGTAGTATTCATTATTGTCTTTCAGATATTGCAAGGCTTGTCTAACTTTATGTAAGTCCACGAGTTGTTGCCAAATTTGTGTCTTTTGTTGGTACACCATTTACTAAGACAATTAAAGAAGGCTCTATTGGACGTTGCACTCCTAGAGTGTGCACATTTTCTGTCAGATCTAATGGCAAATAAACTACTTTGCCACGAATGCCTTTCACCAATTCAGAGGGAGGTAATTTTGCTGTTTTTGGTTGAAGGCGTATTGCTTGAAATGGGTGAACTGTTTGAATTATGATGCTCTCATACAAATTGAGTTGTTGCAGGGGTTTTGGTAGTGGGAATAATTGCAAATTATTTGTGATAGCACGTGAAGGAGTTTGGTTGTTGTCCAGTTTTGTAGTGCAGTAACTGCAACATATTAGGGGTTCACTTATTTGGTATTTGTTTTCTGCTAAAAGGTAGAGCGCTAATTCAAACCATTTGCAATCTTCATTCTTCTATTTTGTATGTTACGTCTATAGTTTTTGTGTTCCTTTTGTAAAACGTTCTGCAGCAACGCTCACGGTTTGGTACTTCAGCCGATGTACTTTTACATTTTAGTGTTTCTTTTTTGTATGTGTGTAATAGAAGGTTGCTATGTGCAGAATTGTTGCTAGTCTGTTCTAAAACTATTGCATTTTGTAAGTGGCTTTCACTTCCAAAATATTTTCTCTGGATACAGTAGATTTCTTTTTGTAGGTATTTGAGTGTACCATGCAAAAGAGTGTTATTTAAATTGGCTAATTCTAAAGCTGGACTTTTAGCATAGTACAGTTTATACACTAGATTTCTTAAATTTGAATGATGTGTTGATATCCTTTTGATGTCATGGAAGGTGCTTTTGCAAATAGGTCCTGAAATGAATGTCCTTGTAGTCCTGTGTATTTGCGCACTGGACAGGTATCCATATTTTGCAGCACTTTCATTTTGTCTTTACCTTTCACATACTGATTGAGGAACTGATGTAAAGATTTGAAAGATTTGTTAGGAATGTTACACATTGACATGCACGGCCAGTTTGTATACTGGACGGTCTGGTTCAGTCGAATGGAGAGGTAATTCTGAGTTTTCAGGGGATACTTTTGTAAGCAGTGTTTCTTGTTCCATGATGGTATCATTGTTTTTTTTTTTTCTTTTTTCATACCCTCGTCCACTGCTATGGATGACAATTGTGTTTTGTTTGATTTTGTTTGTATGCTTCATTAAATATGGTTCTGTGGTCGTTGTGCGACTCCATTCACCTCCACAAATATTTAAGAAGTTATTTTTGTTGACATTCCGTTTGAGAAGTTTCTTTTGTAGTTTAGTACTTAGTTTTGTTAGTGGTTTCATCCTATTTAACACTAAAATAAATAACTTCCTTTTGAGAAGGATTGCAATGTCTACGAGAGCTTGTAGGATTAATTTTCTGCGGTAGGTTTTAAGGGTTGAGGGTGATTTTGCTCCTCTTCTTATTAGATTCTGAAGGACTCTGTGGCGGAACATTTTTGCTAAAATACTTTTTTTACTATGGGTTTGTGCTAGTATATCAGGATTTATAGGAGCATTGTTAGCAGTACTGGTAGCCGAATTCTTGTAAAGCATTTTCTGTTTCGTGCCACGTTTTGATAGAGGAGCCAACGTTTCTGTAGTTGAAGCTTCCTTTGTTTCCCTAAATGACTATATTAGCTGTTTTGTTTCAACGTTCTGTACAAACTCTGCTAGAGATGGATGCTTACTTTGGACACTTTTATTTTCATTTGCTCTATTTCTACTTTTCTTTCTACGGACCTGGGTTTTGGTAGGCATTCTTTGGGGTCTGTTGGAAAAAAGAAGGCATGGTTTGGTCTGTTTTACAATGTATGTGTACTGTGTGCATGAGTGTATGAGTTCAATGGGGAAAGCTGTTTGTGGTGGTGTCTGAATGTGCATTGGGCAGTTACAATGAGTTGGGAAGGCTATTTTTCTGTTTGTATATTACTACACTGTGCTTCAGATGAGAGTAGAAAGTGAGCTATTGGTGAGGAGAAGCATTAATAGTAAATCTAATGGTATAAAATTAAAACAGCTATTTGTTTTGTATTACTAACATTCTAAGGCTTCTGTATGTTGTTTGTGTTCCAAAAACACAGGGATTTGTGTGCCATTCTGCCTGTTATTCTTTGTTTAATAAATGGGGATTTTTGGGCAGAATGGTTCAGAAATCAATGTTTTTTTGGGTGCGCAAATTACATAAATAACGCACAGTCTCTTTGAGGAACAGTAAGAATCTAAAGGTAGTACGGTACTTACTTTTTTTTGTGGAATGAGCAGGCTTCTTCGGCTATGTTTGCAGTGTAGATGCTGTTGATTTTCAGGAGAGTAGTCTTCACTGCAATTGTAAAAGGAAGAAGTTAGTAACTTTGTGTTTAAAGCAGTGATGTTAATGTACACGTTCATTTTGCATCTTTCGTCGGAGTATACTCGTTTGATATCTCAACACAGTGTATGTGTGCATTTCATTTCACTATGTGCAGCAATTGTTATTTGCAGTATGTTAATTGAACCTGCTTCGCAAATTAGTACAATTTTCAGTTCATGAAATTCCCTTGTTTTTTTTAAGCTGTGTTGTCCATAGCAGAGGGGTTTGGAAGTGATAGGTCATTATAGAGATGGGGGGGGGGGTGGGGGGGAATTTGATTACTTTCATATTATAAGTAGGAATGCGAAAAATCGGGAGTACCTCAGAGGGAGATGTCACCACAGCAATCGGGAACGTTTATTTTTCTCATACGATCGCATTGGAAGTAGCATTAATTTAGGTGGAAGACAGTAAAAAAAAGTGACATTTTCTAATGGAAAATCGAGTTTTGCACTTAAATCGCGAGGGTTGGTAAGTATGTATAGGTTATGCGGGAGACAGTAAGAAGTAGATTGATTTCTCAATGAAAAATCGGAGGTCTTGCACTTAAAGCGGGAGCGTTGGTATGTATTGGCTATGCAGATTTAGTGGCATTCATTTGTTTAAATGGAATCATAAGAGTTGTACATGTTCTCTGAATAAAATATGCATACCTGTACTTTGTACTCATGCATGTGCATATGCATGGAGCTGTAAGTAGAAATCCGTGACATTTGCACAGTAGTTTTTGAAGTAGATGCTTTGCTATGGTATGCGACTTGTATTCAGAGTGAATAGTACATTTGAAGTGCAGAACTCTGATGACACCGTTAGATATAGAGGTCTTGGATGTGATTGGTGGATGGTTGTGTGACTGCTTAGCTGTGTCCACTGAGGGAATGGATTTGCCAGTGATGTGAAAAGGGTAGAAGGACTGGCTAAGAGTTACGTGCCGCACAGACACCGTGCTTGTCCCTGGGTAGGGCGTGCCACATACAGGGTTCTACACCAAATCTAGCATGGAAAGGGGACTGTAGGCATCAGCCAATCGGATGATGACATTCTTGATTTGTGTCGAGAGTGTGTGTAGTGAAGATGGCAGAGGTGGAGACAGTCGGGGTGTTGGTGCTGGGAGATATTTTTGTCCATGGTTTACAGCACTATTCCGAAAGTAGGCATGTGGCAAGGAGTGGAGATGGTGTGGAGCGCTGCGACTGATTGCAATGTAGCAGCAATTCTCCAAGTTTGCAGAGATGTGTAGGATGACCAGTCCCCATGTGGTAGTTTAGCACTATGGTGCTTGTCATTTGGGCTACGTGAGTTCACCTACTTTGTTGGAAGATTTGGAACAGTTGGTGCCAGCAGTCATTAACATCTTTCTAACTGCGAAAGTAATTTTTTCTGGCTTACTCCCTAGAGCAAAATGGGACAACAGTTCTGTTTTTTGTCCTGATCAAAGTATTGGGAGGTGTACCATCAATCACAGCATGCGTGCTTTCATGTTACCAGCTGGTATGTTTTTTCTGCAGCCTCGAGAACATTGTTTCCAGTAATGCGGCTTATTTTGAAGCAGATGGTGTTTCTTTTATCTTTTTTGGGAAATGCCATGTTCTTTTGGAATGTAAGGCTTGCTTTAGAGAAGGTTCTGTGATGATTGTAGGAGTAAAGTAAGAAGAAAAAAAATACATCTGCAAAAAGAACTGCTCTTTTCAGAGCCCACCGAAAAGGGGGATACTATTTAAATGTACAGTCTTCATGCTCAGATCCTGTACGTGTCCGCGGACATGGCGGTAGTCTGCAGGCAGCGCTTATGACCAACTGGGATTCTGGGGTGGAGACGCATGCAAATGAGAATGAGCGAAGATAGGGATTGGTCAGTAAAGTTCAGTAGGTGTGTTCTGAACAGAGAGATTTAGTGATAACGTCTTTTTCCTGAGAGGAGACCAGACAGCTATGGTTCTGTGTGCTCAAACAGGTTATCTGGATTTTGGGAGACTCATGGATACATTGGTTGAAGGTGCATGCAAAAGGTGCGGTATATCTGTAGATCTTGGATTTTCTCATGTGGAAGTGCACTGGCATGCAGTGCATGGAATGAAGTGGCTGGACCTGGTACCTCTCTGTGCTACTTTACAGACAGAGCATCATCCTGATATAATTATCATTCATTGTGGAGGAAACAGTTTAGGGCATGTCTCTGGAATTTCTTTGCAATTTGCAATGAAGAAAGGACTTGCGAAGGTCATGGACATGTTTCCAAATTGCCAAGTAATTTTTTCCCGTATTGCACAAAGACAAATGTGCCTGCGTTCTTCTTCATTTGGTCCACAAATGGAGAAAGCGAGGCGCAATGTCAATAAGGCTGTTTGTGCGTTTCTAAGAGATGTTGGCATGTCCTCTTTCTACAATGAAAACATTTTGTTTCACAGCACATTCATTTTTCGCAGAGATGGAGTCCATCTCACATATGTTGGCAATCGGATTTTTCTTCGCAATGTACAAAATGCATTGCAACCTTTTTTTGGATTGATGGTCACCTATTTTGCATTACATTTTTTCGAAACCATAGTTTTTCAAACACACACAACACCACCAAAAGGCTCTTTTCAGAGCCACCACTTGCTCCCAGCGAAAAGTGCATTGGTTTTGCTACGCTTGCACCCTCCATTTTTGTGCGTCCAACGACTGTCCGCTGACTTTTTGAAAAATGCGCGGGGGCCTACAACGGTCACTTGATAGTTCAATTGTTAAACTGAGAAAGGCAGCTCTGAAAAGAGCCTTTTTTTTTTTTTTAAATTTTGTTTTTATATTTTTTTAAAAATTTTTTCCACACGACGCACTAGGGTTGGGTAAAGGAGGGTAAGGAAGGGATACCAACCACAGGGATAAGAAAGGGCAGGTGGAGAGAGAAAGATGTAGGGTGGGCCTTACTTGGGTAGGTAGCAGTTCTTCTGGTGCTCCGTGACCTTAGTCTCGAAAGCACTTCGAAGACTCCGCCCCCCCCCCTGCAGAGTACTGCGTTGCAGTACATACACAATATTGTGACCCTCGAAAAGGTAAGGGTCAACAGCATCGCAAATGGCTTGTGAGGCAGCTGGAGGGATGCACTCTCCCACAGGAGTGTCTCTTGTGGTGAGAGGATCGGACACGGAGGATGCTGTGGAGGAACTCAACCTACTACATTCACATGGTGCCACCTTGCGAATGTCCGCACTGTATAACGAAGTTAGGTGTTGCTTCATGGTTGCCGTACTAAAGCTGTACGCACCAGGTCTTCCGCGACTCAGCACCAATTTGCACTGGTTACACATGACCTGGTTCGCACGTGCTTTCAACCGCCACACCCACGACTGCCGGCGAGTGCTGGTAGTACAGAATTCCTCCACCTCATTCTCTTCATCCTCTTCTTCCTCGCTCTCTACATCCTCACATGTATATCCCTCTGCAGGCCCTTGGAGAGGTGGAGGTGGTGGCGGTGGAGGGTTTGGGGGTGGTGATGAGGCTGATGAAGTAACAGCAGCCATGGATGCCATTAGGGTTGGTCAGATAATCTTCGCTACAGCAGTAAAGGCAGCAAAACTGAATCTGCTATAGCCAGAAGTACAATGAAGATGAGCTCGGGGGTGTGGCTTTTTTATAGGGGTGTAGGGGTGTGCCTCGTGATCATATTGATCACTCAAAAGCATTGAAAAAGTTCTATAATTTTTGTAATGTCTACATAAGATCTTTTGAAATGTTGCGGAAGCGGACAAAGTGCGCAAATTAGGATACACGCTCAGCGTAGGTGCGGTCACATGATGACGACGTGAACACATCTGCGAAGGAAATGAGTGCCCGCAGGACATCAAATGCAGAGTAACGGTCGTGCACATGCGCGCGGGTATTGTACAGACAGTGTTGGGGTCCTGAAACTAATTAAAAGTGCGACACAAGTGAGACGGACAGTTGCGGAAAGGCGCGCTGTTCGCAAGACTTATGGGTATGCTGCGCATGTGCGTAGATGTTCTGCTGACTCTACGGCCAGGTACAGTGTCCTTAGGTCACCTCCATTTTGTTTGACTACAGACATGCCGGCCACGGCGCCTGTTCTACAGACAGTTGCATCTTGGCTGCGGACGGTACGGACAGGTATAGTGTCCTTGGGACACTCCCTTTTGTTCATTTTTACATCCCGGACACCTGGTGTGTTCTAAGAACAGTTTCATATTGGTTGTGAACAGTACGGAGAGGTATAATGTCCTTAGAACGCCCCCATTCTGTTGATTTACGGACATCTTGGACAGCTGGTGTGTTCCAACAACAGTTCCATCTTGGTTGCGAATGGTAAGGTTAGGTGTATTGTCCTTAGAATATCCATATTTGATTGATTACGGACAGGCAGAACAGGCGCGCTGTCCGCAGATATTTTAACTCTTAAAAAAATTAGATCAAACCACTCCACTAAAAGTAACGTAACATTTTTTTTATTAAACACATAAACATCAATCAAGAGACAGAGGGGGCAAAGCAGACACTGAAACAAATATAGGGGATTTAGGGTTTTACACAGGCTGGTTGTGAGGGGATGAAGGGATGGAAGTTTCGTCAAAACGTTTATGTTGTTCTTGAGGGTTTGGGGATAGTTCACTAGGAAATGGAGAAGGGGGACAGGTACAGGTGGGACAGTGATATCGGATTTTTCCTTTCACGAATTCCTCCACAAATTGCCTTAGCCCATTAAAATTCTCCTTTAGCATGTCCACTTTGCCTTCTATTCGTTTCAGGGTGTCTTCCACTGTGTCCTTTGGTGGTCTATTAAAAATACATATATATGTTAAATGCCCATAACATACGGACTATTAATTTGCTTATGCAGAGAAGTGTGTACCATTATTATCGCCATCTTCTGACATTCCACCATGCGGAAAATTCTCCTCCAGCCATTTCAAAATACTGCACATTTCTGTATCAAAACAACCGAAATATATTATTTGTTCTGCGGCTCATACAAAAAGTATACACACATACAAGAAAAATGAAATTCACTTATTCCTTTCTTGTAATTTGTCTTTGTTGTGTTATGTTCGTCTACTGTCGCTCCTAGCTGCACAGTTTCTGTGAGGTAATTACGTTGGAGGTATATCTTTTTTTGTTATGGTATAATCCATTTTATTCTACATGGTAATTAACTGAATGGGTAATGTGTGAGACTTGTAGGTTCGAATGGTTACTTATTACTACTTATAATGTGTTGATGCGCTCCTTTTTTAAACTCGTGCATTTTTCATATGGCATAATAGAACAATTTCAGATACCCCCTGACTGTTTGGGTAGTGTTGATCTCGTCTGTGCCTGTCCGCAGACAGGCGCTCAGTCCGTGCCCTTCAAATATCATTAGCGAGGGGGTTCAGTATGTTCTATGTTACATGTATATAAAGTAAGGGAATTATAGTACATATCTCCCAAATTCACATGCTGAAAGTGTATATTCAATAAAAGAACTTAGTTAAAGGGATGTTATGATTAAGTTGCCCTACTAAAAACCTGTGAAATTGACACAAAAAACTTTATAAACGGGACATTATGGTTCGAAGTAAAACCGAAAAACCACTGAAATTCGCCAGTTATGGTAGGCTAAGCAACCATAACTCCCCCCACCACTGTGCACTGCTAACACGAACAGCCAGGACATCAAAGATGACATCACAAATGTAATTGATGACCTCACATGTGCATTTAGTTTTCATGCACAGCCTCTACAAGGGAATGTCATTATAATGTTGGCAGAAAGGTATCGGAGATCATTGAAGAACTATCATATATGCCGAATTGTTCATTAAGCAATTCATTGATATAAGTACCATTGCATTACTAACTTCTTTCAATACATGAACAAACTTGTGAAGAAACGTAGGCATCGTCTGCAGCATGCGCCATAGAGGGCCAATATTCAAAATCTTCCCATGTTGGATAGTAAAATGATGAATGCTTTATTTCAAAATGTTGCATATGTGAAACATAAGTACCTACCAATGCTTCACTTTCTGCATAATTGTACTACTACACACAAAACTTAAGAGACCACAATGCATAGAAATCAAAGCATATGCAGGGAAAGTAAAGTAAGCAAAAAAACTGCAGTATTACCAGAAAGTGTTCATAACCTCATTAACTTCATGCACCGAGACGATTCTTGTGTTTCAGGATTCCTTCTTCTCCTATGTATATGTATCATATGATGTGACTGTACCCTAAGGAGAGTAGTCTAACAACATATGAGCATATGAGAAGGGTATGGTCTTCACATATAGTACTTTTTACTTGTTTAATTCGTGCCTGACAATAAAGAAAGCCACCTGGCCTAGATATGTCAGTGAACAAAAAACGAGGGAGCCAGACATGTGATGTCATCAATGACATTTGTGATGTCCTCTTTGATGTCCTGGGTGTTGGTGTTAGCAGTGCACAGTGGTGGGGGGAGTTATGGTTGCTTAGCCTACCATAATTTGCAAATTTCAGGGGGTCCATATAAGACGAAACCCATACGAAGCGATATAGCACATAAGCGGGGAATAATCTGCACCATTACACAACATATAGAGACTCTGAAGTGCCTAGAAGTAGATACGCAGCACTAAAAACCCCATAGCCCTAGACTCCATTTTGTGTTAGGCCTACTCGAGGTAGGGTGCAGGACTGCCCGGCTCACAAGACCTAATCTCCACACCACCTGCTGACCCTGCTCAAGCCTTGTTCACACACAAGTCTGTTTCCCTCCTCTCCCTGCAGTGTTGCGAATCCTCAGTATCTCGTTCAGGAATGTACCCAACGCAGAGCGTGAGACAGTACCAGGTCCAGGAACACGGCTATTCATCTCCACTAAACTGCCATCAAGCATCTGACCCCTACCCAGCCCGTTTGGTGCTGGCCGCACATCACTAACTCCACCCCCCTCCGCCCCCATCCCCCAGGCTCTCTGATGAGCATCCGACCCCCAGGTCCTAACCTCTACATCGTGCCCACCACAGATCTAAAGCCCCTGACTGTATTTCTCCCCAGTAATAACACTAGTCTTCAGCATGCGATACCAAAAAGGGTAAATCGGCGATTAATCCCCAGGAGGGGAGGCACTGGGTGCAGGGACCTCGGTATCAATGGAGCCCTGAATGTGTGGGTCAGCATGACTGTATTTCATACTCCCCTGTCGCTGACACCCCTTTCCTGTGACGCCCAGGTGCCTGCCATAATGAAAGAATAGCATGCTTCAGTTGTTTAGTTTAGCTAAGTAACAGTGTATTTTGACATTTCCCTGACCTTCACCGCGAGGATGAGCCCAGCTGACCCACATAGAGCCAGGTCGACGGAGGAGAGCCAGCCAATTGCCTATTGGCATCCCCTATGGATCAAGCCCATGAATAGGGCGCCTCCAATCTGGAGCACCAAAATGTTCATTATAGAAAATGCCGATTTTTGTGCTTGTAACCCTTTATTCAATGATGTAAGAGCAGAGCACTCTCAGAAGCAGAATCCTTTGCTGGCATTTGTATTTTGTGCAAGTAAAACCTTGTTATTCTTGCAACCGCTATCTCTGGCTTCTTTCCCTAGTGGGTTGTATTTACTCCAGTGTGTGTGTCTCGAAGTCTATGCCTTCAGGGGCCACCCTGCGCTTTGGTGTACATGCCTAGAAATTGACTAATCGCAGCCAGGTAAGATATTTGGGGCATGGACTTTATGCCCATACAATCCTTATGGCAATAGAGGTGTGCGGAAAAAGTATACTCACCCCTGAGTGACCACCTATAGGGTAGTTTGGATCCCTGGGAACACTTACTTCTGCCGTTGGCCCTGTCAATGGAGATCCAGGTGTTACAGGTGCAGTGCCTGAAGTTAGCGACAGTTGGATCGGCTAAGTGTTGATTCTGAACTCTGGTTTGACAAATCCGACAGGATGCGACCTGGACATCCCAGACGCTTGAGGACAGCAGTCCATGATGTGAAGTGGCCTTCAGAAAACAGAGCAGAGTAGCAGCAAAGAAACCACTGGTCTAGTGGCAGCAGGCATGGTTTGTGGTGATAAGAAACTATACCTTACAGGTAGGCTCCTCTTTGTGGAAGAGAGAAGCAATAGCCGTAGTGATGGTCTGAGTCCTGAGATCTATCTTCTAATGCCAATTTGTATAATGTAGATTTGTGCAGTGGAGATGCCCTTTCAGTGGTTTGTCAGCCCACAAGATGGTACCAGGACAGTTCTGGCTGTGGATTTCTTGTGCAGAGACCTGGGCCGGTTGGTGCCACTAGTCTTGAGGGTAAAAGCACAGGTAACGATCGTAAAGAATTGCTGTAAGATCACCAGGGCTTCACCAGGTGATTGCTTTGGCAATGCTGGTTGTCCATAGGAGCTATGTTCCAGGTCGTAGGCTTTCCTCCAGCAGATGATCTGAAAAATTGCTGCAGGGCTCCTTTTATCCTGAAATTGGGTTTTCGGGGTGAGGGACAAGACGAGACACCCACACAGGACTAGAAAGGGCAGGATGTAGGTCAAAGGATAAGATGACCAAAAGGCAGGTCTTAACCTGCATAGTTATTTTGAGTATATGGTACTCCAAACTGCATTATGCAGTTAAAAAGATGGTGCACGTCACTGCACTGGACAACTTCACACAATATGGTTCACTGCCACCAGCATGTCCTAGCCACATCTAAAGGTAACAGAAATGTTACTATAAACAAAGGAAAAGGGGGATCCAAAGTACTGCTGCAGCACTTCACCATGTTGGGAAGGGGGGATGTTCTCCCCAGAACCCCATGCGTTTTTAAATGCGGCAGAGGCCCGGGAGTGTGCAGTAGGGGCTCAGGGAGGTCACGGGGGGGGAGTGGGGTATCAACAGGGGCTGTAGTGTGGGGAGGGTGCTGTATGCTTCAGCTTTAAAATACAGTGAGAACCTGGACGCCATTTTTAGATGTTAGCATCCATATTGGAATTGAGGCCTAGCTTCCCACTACAGCCAGAGCCACATGTGGTTATGAGCGTATGCATGCGGGAATAGAGAATGGTGTATCCTGGGCATTGGTGAGAAAGGCCAGAGCTGTAGAGATTCATAGACATTTCATTGTTTCTTGTTGCCAGCTTTCGTATCCCAGAAGGAATATGCCCTGCAAGGCCACAAAGGGGTTGAGTGCTCTGCGAAAAGCGATCCCATGAGAACGAGGGTTACGAGCCTCTCTTTCCCTGTCCCAGTTCTAAATAATAGCACTCGGAGGCTCCCATCCCAAGACCTTCAACATTCCAAGGTACCAGCCAGTCCCAGACCCTGACCATAAAACTGTTAAACCCCCAATCAATCAGAAAAGCTCAGCAAATGGGGACCAGTTGCCTTGACCATAGGTCACGTGATTTGTGCTGCGAGGTGCCGGGAGGTAAAACATAGCTAAAACCAGGGTGGGAAGCTTTGGATGGGGACCAACATGTCTGGAATCAAGCGATGATATGACCTCGAAGTATCCTCTTAGCCCTTGTCTGCAGTACCAGGTGCACATTAGGTTAGAGATGGAGCATGTATTCTTGTTCTTCACATAATTGCCAATTACTTGTTATCATTGTATCTGACGCACAAGGAGGAGCCGACGTGGAAGGACCGACTGGGCAGGGACTAATGGCCTTGCAACTTGTATGGAGCAGGTAGGGTAACGCCAACCAGCCATTTGGATTTGTACCTGATGTAATTTACGTCACTGATGATGCTGGGTGCCTTAGTGTTGCTCGTACTAACTTTGGCAGTACGCTCCATGGCGGCAGAGTGCTTTGCTGGTGCATTTCTATTTTTATAGGAATAAAAACTATGTTCTCCTTGCAAGAGGTGTGCTGGGCCTTTTTCCCTAGTGGGTTACATTTTTTCTGGTCTGAGCGTTGAGGGGTTACTCTACATTTTTGGTGAACTAGACAAGATCCCAGCGACCTGCGCGTAGACTGAGGCTTCCAGGCCGCATCTCTGAAGGGGCTGTGCCCACCTACAGTGACCAAGTGAGCAACCCGCAGTGGTGTACAGGAGACCTTTTCACAGAATTCCTGTCTGCTCTTCTGAGCGCGGCGCAGCTTCTAGGAGAGTGCAGGTTGTTATTGGGACCCGGTTACGGAGGAGCTCGGGTGAACACGCAGATGTAAGTACGCCTCTTGCGAGAAACAACAGTGGCAGGGATGAATGTGAAGGTGCAGTGTGCATGTGTGAAGGGAGAGTGCATAAGGCCCCGTGGCGAGTTTTTAATATTTTGTTAATCTTATTGTTCAGGAGAGAACGAGGGGAAAACTGTGGTAACCTTTCAGAGTAAGGGGAGATAATGGCGCTATTTTTTGTGTGAAGGGATACAAAACGTAGCGGCTCTGTATAATTGGATAGCTCTGATTCCTGTGCCCAATATATTTCAGGTGGGGGAAGGAGGCAGAGTAGTGGTGGTTGTTTTATTGTATTGAATTAGTATTGTGAATTCAGTGGAGGCCGAGGGAGGGCTTTCTTTTGAACATATCATTGTCAATATGGGGCTAATTACTCTGTTGTAGTATATGTACAGTGTATTGCCATCTTATACAAGGACAAGATGGAGAAGTACCACAACCAGTGGGTGGTAGAGACCCAAGGGGGTGGGGGTGCCACACCTTTGGCCATAGCAGGGTACTAATAACCGATAGATATTACAACATATGAACATGTTCTTAACTGTTCAATACAAGGGTAAACAATTGCAGAAACTAGACTTGTGGAAAATGCTGGAGGATATACAGGATAACGTTGTGTATGCCCCGGCACGAAGATGGTGCCATCCGAAATATAGCAAATGCAACAACACCAGAGGAGGTGCTGCAGCCAGCGCCTCCAGAAGGGCTTTATCCACTTACTGCCCGCCCAGCAACAGGATACACAAAACCAACCTTTGTGCCCACACCTGCTGCCGCCCCATACCGACCGACGCCAAACATTATGCCAAGGGAAATTAAGTCACAGGAAAGTAAGTGACAGAAGGAGTTAGAGAAGGCTTTGGAGGTAACGCAAGCGGAGCCGGCCCGTACGAGGGCGATGAAGATGGAAGTGGAGAGAAACCAGGGGTGTGAGCTGGATAAGTGGTGGGCGGAAGACATTCTGTTTAGATTGGCTAGCACTGCAATAAAAGATGTGCATGTTGAAGAGGGGGAAGGGCGATCATCAAAGGGTGGAAAGTGTAGGTTTTTGGACTGAAAGAGCTGACAGGGACTTGGATATAGAACAGGAAGGAGAGTGAGATACTGTGGATTAATTTGAGGATGACGAAGTGGACGCCCAGGAGGTGCCAGAGATATCGCCCAGAGTAGTGGGGATCACAGTTTAACAACAGATTTGGGCAAGGAAAAAGGGAAGGGAAGTGATGGACAGAAGGAGAGGGAAGGATGCTCAACTACCGCTATTATACAAGGGCCAGGAGGACGCAAGGGGCCTGGAGGGTGCACTTTGTGCCATGGCTCAAATGGCCAAGAATAATTTGATTTAAACGCTCAAGCCCCTTACTGCTGGGGCTGGGAAATGTATATTGTCCTTTGAAAAGCAAACAGCAGGGATCCCCTTATGATGAGGCATTTGTAACACACCTATACACAAGTGTTTCCAGGCGCTTCGAGGAAAGGAAGGGGGAACAGAGGGAGGACCGAGACAACGCTCTTACTTGGCCAAGTGACATTGAGATTGCGCAAGTGCATGGAGGGTGGAGGGTAAAAGTGCCAGGGAACAGGGAGGGGGGCAGTGATGTACATGGGATCAAAACAATAACGAGAAGTGCGGTCAGCATGTGGCGGGTGCAAGGGTAAGTGCAGCAGGTGTCCAAAAGTGCAGGTATGGGGACTGTCGAGTTGCAGATACAGACCAAAGTGCAAAGGTTGCCCGAAGGCAGTGCAGTGTGCAACTGGGCGGGTAGGGACCTGGGCCCGAAATCGGAGGCTAGCTAGGTGACAAGTGCAGTATCAGACAGCAAATCAGCAGGGGAGAGGAAGAGAAAAGGCAGAAACAAAGAGGAGGGTCTTGAAGTGCTTCCAGAACCAGAGATGGTTCTCCGCGAGATTCAGAGTGGCAGGGAAGTTGTTCCATAGAGAGGCCCCAGCAGAAGAAAGAAATCTACCCCCAACTCGTTGCTTGGAGAAGCGACTTACCCCAAGGGAGTTGGAGGAGCGAAGAGCTAGAGTAGGAAGGGATTTACGAAACGAGTTGGAGGTATTGAGGACCCATGCCCCAAAAGGCCTTGTGGCCAATGCAGAGGGTCTTGAACTTATTCCTCGCAGCCACTGGGAGCCAATGCAGAGATTTCAGTGCTGGAGAGATATGATCCCTGGGTTTGAGGCCAAGGACGCGTCTCGCTGTCCTGTTCTGGATGTGTTGCAGAGGGCGGAGAGTAGAAGCAGGCAGATTTAGAAAGAGGCTGTTGCAGTAGTGCAGCCTAGAGAGAACCAGAGCTCTAGGGACAGTATGCTTCTGGGAGACGATGAGGAAAGGAAGAATACCTCTGAGGAGGTGCAGTTGGTAGATTGACTTCTTAGCGATGTCGGAGATATGAGGAGAAAAGGAGAGTGTGGAGTCGAAGATGACCCCGAGGTTCTTAGCCTCACAGTGCTGGAGAGGTACAATCACTGTGCTCTCTTGGTGGGTGACATAAAACGTTTACTGGTCACAACTGTGGGAGAGGAGGCGGGTGACTTATGGGTTAAGGTCGGGTATCCAGGAGTGCAGCTAGATGATGCGCACAATGGAACCCCTTTCAACAATATCAGAGCACAGGTGTGGGACGCACTGCGGCGAGCATACCCAGACACAGCATGCTTGCAGTCCATAATGTAGTACATTTTAAAGGTTCAGGAGATTCGGATACGGTTGAGCAGTGTGACCGATCAGTTCCTCTTTTCTTACTTATTTTATTTTTTAGTGCGGATTACCTAAGGAAGTGTAGAAAGCACTCTACGAGATAGTGGTCGTAGAGGTGAAGGGGTGGGCCGAGATTCAGACCATCATTCTACATCATTGTAAAAGGATGAAAGATGAACAGAAGGAAACTGCTCAGACTGTAGGTTGAGGAAGCAATACTAGTGCACATTTTTATTTATTTTAAATTTTTAGCTAAAATAGCACTTGAATGGCCGGTAACAACAAGTACAGAGACTTTCGGCGGAGCAGCCTGCAGCGTGTACAGATGTGAGGATAGCAGTGTTCTGGCCAGGCGGATGACTGGGACAGCGTGGCGGCAAACTTCAGTATCCTGAATGGAAACAAGGAGGTTGGCATTGATGGGGCGGGGAGGTTTGATGGGGCGGGGCCCTGGGGTGGTACAGCATCGTCTCAGTGTTGGAGCTGCGTGAAGTGGGGACGTTTTGCGAGACAGTTTGGAAGCAAGCAGGGGGCGGGTTACCATCCATATGACCAAACCTGCTCCTGCACCACCACAGCTGTATACCTTCCCACCCCCGAGGTTCACCTCTATTCCCTATGAAATACACCAGCCCTACACCCAATTGCCTCAAAGATCTCGCCACATGTGCAGGCACACCCACAAGCTGCCCAGCAGAATACTTTGTACAGAGGATAAATGCCCACTTCCAATGCAGTGCCAAATGGGATGGTAGTGCTTTATCGGTGGGTCAGTGTCATTGGAGGAAACCCTTTCATGTTCCCAGGTACCAACACCTACCCTGATTAAGACGGCCCACAGAAATTTCTTTAAAGCCCAGTCCTGTCCATTACTACCCACCCTGAGGAGGAACCATTGGTGGGTGCTGAGATTGCTAATAAGCAGTTAATCTTTGTCAACTAAATCATGCATCAGTGTGGGAAACTTCCCACTCTCGGGTAAAACTCCCGACATGCAAGGATTCTCTGGGGGCTGTCGCAGTTCCCTGTGCAGAAGAGGTAGCTATCAAAATAAAAAGAAATGTGGTGCGTGCACCCTTACTGTACCAATTTAATGTTACCTGAAATTAGCATATCAAGGTGCCCTCTAAAAAATGTGTGGGGACTTCTGAAAAAGTGGGGGGGGGGGGGGACTCGGTCCACCCATGTGTACCCTCGACTTGAGCCCTGATTTTATATTTTTTATTTTTATTTGGGGGGCTGGGGGTTTACATTGCTGCTTGGGTTTCGAATAAAGAGATAAGTTTAATCCTTTCCTTTCATCTTGATATGGAACGAGTTTGTATGAAGAGAACGTGAGCAGAAAAATTCAGTTTTGTGTTATATGGTGGTCCACTGTTATAGTGCGTGTGCCATTAGTTGTATTAAAAATTATTCTGACCTGGTTCTAATATTTTATTTTTCTTCTGCCGTTTTAAATCCAAGGAGAGGAAAAACCCTTTGTTGTATTTTTATATCCACCTAAAAATTGAGATGTATAAATTGTTTTTGTTTTTTTTTTTTAGAACCCACATCAATTCAACTTCTATGCGTTTGCGCTTTTTAAAAATTTCTCTTGCATACTGTGGCTGCTGCAGATACATTTTTAGAGCACCCCCGTAACCTTATCAGTGTTGCTCTGAGCACTTTAATTCCCACTCCCCCACCAACCGTGCAGCAATCTATCAAAATAAATTTGAGTCTAGAATGAATCAACAGCTGGTTTTGTTTTTTTTTTTGTTCCAGGTGACCAGACGGGAGGTGATGAAACAAATCCATTTTCCTTCAAGCAGTTTGTAAAAAGCCAGAATCTGCCGACACCAGTGGATAGGTCCGAAAAGTACAAAGTTTCCAAGGTGTTCTATTTTGAGCTTTGAATTCATTAATTTAAAAATATGAATTACCAAAAAAGTGAAAGTTGGTTCTCTTGTTTATGGATCATGCCTTTGTTTAACTGTTGGGAACATTTTGGTAACTTGCAGGATACTCTTAAACTGTACCTTAGTCATTTGGGAGGAGGTGTGGTGGGGAACTGCTGTCAATGAATCTTTTTAGTTTTTGTTTGAGAGACCTTGGGGTTTCTGTTATTTTTTTGTTGTTGTTGCTGTCATTCCATACTACGAAGAAGCCCAATGAATGCAGATCTGTAATACTTGATGAGTACAGGATGTTCTGATTCTACTCAAGACATGGAGTTGAGCATTATTATAATTAACTATAATTGTCTTTTATAACGTGCTTTAATACCAGAGAGGTTTCCAAGCACAGTATGTGAATTCGAACCTGTGTTGTGCTGTCTTGTCTTGTTTCCAAGACAAACGTGTTGCCCCTGAGCTATCCCCCTCACCATTTTGCTCCTCGTTTACTAATCTTGATATCAAAGAAATACAAACTGCATTTCCCAGAAAACCTGAACAAAATGTTGAAGTCCAGTTCATAACCTTACGTCCTATTCCCAAATATGCCTGGCTTTACTGTGAGAAACCACAAAAGTGTCTGCGTTCTAAAATTAGACAATTCTCTGTTTCACAAATTGAGCAGTCTAAATAAATTACTGAAACTCAAACTGAAGACTCAATCTGAAAGCTCTCAACAACCCAAATGATGTCTTCAACTTTTAAATGGAAAAACATTTGGTATTCGTACCCAAGGCTCGAAATTAAGATTAAATTACCAGAAGCTAAAACCAGCTCTGGGGTGGCATCATCCAGTAGGCAGGAGCTACTGTCGCAGAACCAGGAACAAGTATCCAGCACATCATTAATCTAAGATGAGCACACTAACCTTTTTGCTCATTATGTTTTATCCATTATGTTTACATGTGTACTAATTCTTCTTTATTAACATTCTCTGATACTCCGTTAATGTCACATAGGAGTGTTTGTAAGACAGACGTTGGCTTGGGAGCAAAATGTAGCTCCTGTTAGCGGTTGGTTTCAAGCTAACGAGGCTCTCCTAGGCTAGAAGCCGGAGTTAAATAGCTCCCATCTCTGGCAATTTCGAACCTGACAGAAACCAGAAAATGGGCCATCATTTGTGCGGTAAATAGTCAACTAAACGGAAGGCAAGGTAGGGTGCAGGCATAGATCCTCTGCCGGCACCCTACCTGTAGTGCCCTGGGTGGATCCACGTTATATAGCACTCCTTTGCTTCCGAGCTAGGTTTGCGCTTTATAAATCCCAGGATGCTCAGTCTTCGTTCTCCTTGAGATATGAAAAACACCTTGCAGAGAATAAACATTCCAACCCTTCAGAAGGTTGAGTACTGAGTTTGAATTTGGACTGGAGACCCATTTGCTTATGGATCGTACACACCAAAACACTTGCACCTACTGTGCCCCTTTGTATGTAAAATTGTGACTGTCAGAAATCACTGACCTGTAAACACCTACGGTTCTGATCTTTTTCAGTAAGAGAAACTCTGAAGCTAAAGACGCTCACCACTCATGTTGAAATGTGATTGAAGTGCTGTTTTATGCACCAGGTCTATTACTTCCCAACTGGATCTGTAGCTCTGGACTATCATGGCATCAATTAATCCTGTAACATCTTAAAAAGGCCAGGCAATTGCCACGGATAGATTCGCAAAACATATAGCATGAGGGGGGAATGAGTAAACCCATTAAGCTGCATGGGCAGAGCACTGACAGCAGCACGTTGGAGTGTACGAGTCGGAAGCGGCTGGGAGAGAGAGAGAGAGAGGAGTGTCTTGCAGTACGGCTTGACTCGTCTGTTCATCTGAGTGTGGGAGGGCCCCTTCTTCTAAACGTTTCCCTGCAAGGAGTGCGGAAGGCGGTGTGATGCTGTGTGAAGCAAAGCAGGTAGCTTACTGAGCCGCCGGGCAGAGCGGCGGAACGGGAGCGGCTGAGCCTGCAGAGCTGAGGAGCAGCGTCCCGTTGAGGCGGGGTGTGTTACGGCGCTCAGCTGGCTAAGAGACCAATGGAAAGGCCCCCCCCTGCAAAGTGGCTAGTGGTCCGTTTTTGCTCCCGCACCTGATATTTTTGCCTTGATACGCCACAACTGCCTTTATCACTAGCGGTGGCGCCGTTTCCAGTGGTAATCTGGGTGACTGTGCTATGTTAGAATAGGCTAAGTTACCCAACTAGCATACAGCCATCTGATTGGGTGTTTAATGTTCTGGTGTGCTATTGATAACTTACTTAGAGGCGTGTGTTCTCTTTAAAATTTACTTTCCCCCGTGAAGTGGACTACGCAGGAAGCGACAAGGGAGCAGTTTGCTGTTTGTGAGAGCAGCTGGCTGGCTGAGATCACGAGCTGTGCCGTTCATCTGGAATAACATCTGCTGAGTTATTTACCTACTGGTTTCCGATTAACACTTGGGTACAGCCGTGAGACTGTGGGGCTTGCCCTTTGATCACGGCTGCCCCTGTGAGATCAAGGCTACTATAGAGTATCTTGTTAAACTGCTACCTTAAGGCTAGGGACTCCACAGATCCCTGTATCCCTGGATAAGGTAAAGGAGAGTTAACGCTTCTGTTAAAACCACATCTAAGGCAACCTCCCAGAGTTTCCAACAGATTGCGCCCGATAAATTGGGCTACCCATATGCTGTTTCATAAGCAAGGCCAGCAATCCAGCTATAATCTCCGGAAACGTAATAACAACCTTACCCTTAGTGGAACAAACAGTAGAATGGTTAGAACTAAACTAAAAAGAAATGAACCTCACACTAAAGGATCAATTGCTGACTTTTTTTCATCGAATGCTCCTATTTAAGTAAATCCCACTGTAACGGCAAGCGAGGACCCAGTGAGCAACATCGTCTTGACATCCCAAGTTGTCACAAACTACGACGACATAGATAATAACTCGCTCCTTGACCTCTGTTTATCAATGCAGAGGGCTACGACTCCAGCCCAGCCATCCCAGTCAGGAAATCATTCTCAGAACCTACAAACTAGTGTACCAATCTTTCAGAGGGACTCTAATGAAAGATTATCTGCATCCCCTAACCTAGCTCTCCTGCAGGAGCCTTCAGTTCTGGGAAGTACCAGTGAGTCTAGTAGAACCTCTGTGCCGAATACCCCAGCGTTAGTCGAACTGCAATCTTCAGTGGCCTCCCTTCAGTTCGCTTTAAAAATCCTCTTGAAGATGTGCCGGCGCATCCTAGAGACCACTCTTACCCTTGTGGCTAAAGAAGAAGTTATAGACACTGCCGGGGCAGAAGTAAACATGATTCTGAGAACTTCAGATAACGGCCCAGAATACCCAGCTACTGATACAACCCTCTGATGAACCGGAAGTATTTTTCTCATGTAAACAACGAAGATTGGCTAGAAGAACAGCTATGAACATAAAGCCTTGCGTGATAGCTTCACCACTGCCTGCGACCGCCCAGGGGGCGAAGCCCTCTAAAAAGGTTAAAAAGAGAGCTACCAGGGCGATAAAACGGAAAATGAAAGGCCCGGGCACTCTTACAAGCTGGATAATTCCTGATCCAGTGATTGACTCTATTTGTATAGAAGAAAATTCACTTGATCTAGAATCATCCCAACCCAACAACGATTCTGAGAAGATTTCCTCAACCCTGAACAAAAGTACAACTAGGGCCCGTTCGGTAATAAACATTCCTTATCCTGCTATCACTAGTGAGCCCCCTCAAATTGATTGCCTTAACAACCGCATATGTATTATCAAAAATTTATATCAGCAACATGAGAGTAATTGGCTCACAAGATCAGCTCTCATGACTAGGCTCCATTCGGTGCCCCAACTTCGCGTTCTTAATTCTGCAGACTTTGAATATGTGGAGTCACTACATTCCCTAATCCTAATGTCTCTGCGATCCACTGTAAATTTTTAGCGACTGCTCAACTGATGCGAAGTTTTAAACAAGATCTGTTGGTGGTAGATATTGAGATTGACGCCGACCCTGAAGCAGAAGATCACAGCTGTCCACGTAAGGCGATCCCCCTCCCCTGAAAAATCTTCATCGCCTTCAAATCAATCTAAGGCTGACGAAGTCCAGATTGCTGACGTGCAGAAAGCCTTGAGGTGGCTGGCTGAATCCCTCCCTCTACTAATAAATAAGCAATGAGATTATTACATTGCCACATGGAACTGCAGAGGCTTTAGCCATCTCCTGTCAGCGGTTGGGTCAGCGGACATCTTAATAGACCACCTATGCATATGTCTGCAGGAAACGTGGTTGGTCTCCACGGTGATCCTAAGTGGCTATGCGCTTTATCAGTCCGCTGCTAAGAAGGGACTTGGGGGTAGACCTTATGGCGGATTAATTGTAGGGGTCAGGCACTCTGTTCAATCTCGCCGAGTTAAGTTGACCCAACCGGATTATATAGTCGCTGTGGAAATGACTGTTCCCCATGAAACTATCACTGAAAAAATATTATTGGTAACTCTTTATAATCCACCAGGTGCGCTTTGTAGAGATGTAATACAGGAGGCAATCCATTACCTACTTAGCAAATGGACTACGATATCAGGGAACAATTCAGTTATTTTCACTGGTGACTTTAACTGCCACGTCAAGGGATCAGAGGGCACTTCTTGTAACCCTTTGCTCCAATCAAAAGGACTACTTCCTCACAACATACAAGATTCCGAAGGCGCCATGTGGCTATATTTCTTCCCGGATTGGGATTTGGAGCTTATTAACGGCAGAACGCAAAGTGATCATCCTGGTAACTTTACATGGCGTAATGGCTCCTTAACCAGTACTTTAGACTACATATTTGTAAGCCCGAATATAGCCGGCAGAATCAAAGACATAAAGATCACCCCGAATAATTGGAGTGATCAGTCTTTTAACTCTGAATTACCCAGTCGACAGCAAAAGTTAGAGTCCAAGACCCCTGGGAAATATGACGACAAATCGAGCCGGTTCACACATACGTTGGCATGCAAAAAAACATCGATAATGCGGCTCGTTCAGCACAAGCTGTCCTGCTCTCCGATATTCAAGCCTTTGCTAAAGTTTCTGCTAATGACATCGAGAAATGGATTACTGCCTTTGCATCATCACATGCTACCATACCAATTAACATGATGATCCAAGAAGGAAGGAAGATTTTACCCTTTGACAAAAGCATCAGAGATGCCAAACGAGTGTTAAGAGCTGCTATTCGAAAAACAAAAATGGCAACCACTACATATGAATCTTTTGCTGTCCAGCAGGGAATGCTCAAGAATAAATACAGCACTTGGATCAAGGCTAAGCGAAGAGCAGAGAAGCTGTGCCGTTGGCAACAAATGGTCCAAGTTGTATGTTCAAGAAACACCAGAAATATCTGGGGTGTCTTGAACGAAGTGAGGGGGCCTAGAAACTATACAATGGTTAACCCAATAGGTGCCCAGCAATGGACTGAATTTTTATCTGAACGTAACGTTCTAGCAGCACTGGGCGATCATTGTAATAGCGAACCGTTCCCCAGCCAGAAACCATTTATGGTGACTAATGAACTACTCCTTGCTAAAATCAATTCTCTCAAATCATCGAGCTCCAGGACCCAACGTTTTAGCCAACGCAGTTTTGAAGAGTAATCCCGTTTTCTGGGCTAGTCTAATTAAGATTCTATTCAATAACATACTGGAGACTGATAGCATCCCGACTTCATGTCAAACTTCTATACTTATTCCAGTCTTTAAGAGAGGAAACGGACTGAAACCAGGGAATTACAGACTATTATCAATGTTGGACTGCACAGGGAAGCTATTTGCATCACTGCTGTTGGACAAACTGGAGGCCTGGGCCGACAAAGCTCGAATATTTAACCAGTACCAAAGTGGATTTAGGAAAGGGTACACTACTTCCATGAATCTGATGATCATCGATCTGCTGCGGACGAGTGCCAAGACTCGGAAGGGGTGGGGAACCTCTTCTCCATGCTTTGTTCATAGATTTCTGAGCGGCCTTTGATACAGTCCCCCGTGATAAACTTTGGCTGAAATTAAAATTACTAGGCTGCCCTAACGAACTCCTTTTATTATCTGAAAGCATTACATCAAAATACTACGGCTAAATTGAATCTGGATTCTCAAGGCCACATGACCACCCTGATAACTCAGAACAGAGGAGTAAAGCAGGGCTGTGTCACAGCTCCCTTTTTGTACAATGCAGTCACATATGACTTGCCCATAGCGGTATCTGCTGTTCATAACTGCCCCCCTCTGATCGGATCTGAGCACTGTCCAGTGCTCGCATACGCTGATGACTTGATCATCATGGATCACACATTTAGTGGCCTATCCAGATCCGCCTGTGCACTATAGGATTATGCAATCAATAATGACCTGATCATTACTAACAAAAAAACACAACTAATGGTATTTACTGCTAAAACATTCTCTAGACCTAAATTGGTTATACAGGGAACTGAAATGGAATATACACCCACCTATAAATATCTGGGAGTGGAGGTGGATACCAAAGGAAACTATTCCACTTGCATACAAACATGAACTACCAGAGCTGCACAATTAACAGCTTTAACACACCGATTTGCTATCAAAAACGGTGGATACACTATGTGGGGTGTGCGTCAGCTTTATTTGCAGATACTGGTTCCCATGGTCACTTATGGCCTTGAGGCACTGCTGAACATCAATTTAACTTGGCTTCAAGTCATAGAAGGCAAATTCTGGAGGAGAATATTGGGCCTTCCCCAATGTATCCCGATGGCAATAATCAGATTGGAATTGGGGTTAACATCTCTAAAAGCAACAGTACTCAAAAGAAGAGCTGAGTTACATCTAAAGATGACTAACCAACCTCAGAATTGCCTATTAAGATCTTTACGCCAAGAAATTTCCAGGGAGGCGACCGATTACCATCTAAACATACAAATGGAAACCTTGTATAAAGAGATCGGATGGATTCCCGTATTGAGGGGTGACTACGACAAATCAAAGAAAGGCCTGTCTAAACGGATAGATCAATGGGACTGGCTGGAGAATTATGACCATCTGAGTAAACTCACAAAATATCAATTTGTACGATATAGACTATATGAATATCTGAAACCACAGCAGTACATGAACTTGAATCCCTCTAGCAGGCTCAGACGCTTTCTCCTTCTGTTGCGTCTTGATTGTCTTCCGGTGCTAGCCAACAAATGGATTGATAACCATCTAGATCCACTCGAGAGATACTGTCGTCTGTGTAAAAACATTTCTACCAACAAAACTTCCATGCACCTACTCACAGCTTGCCCGACTTTGGCCAAAATCTATGAATTATGCTACGGAAATCTGGTCCACAACATGGAGCACATAGTAGAACCCTGGTTTTGGTATCGCAGTCTAAACTCGACTTGTACTAAAACGCAAATAGCTATGTATAGCATATGGTTGAACGTTGAAAAATCCTTGAGCATTACCATTTAATATATTCAACATTGTAATGATACAATAGTTTACTGGGATAAGGAGGATGGGCTCCTTAATATAATAATATAATAATACAACATGCAACTAACAACATTTTGGAGCCCTACTGATGCATGATGTTAGGTCCTGTGAATTTGATCCATATGACACTAAATCTTCGAGGTTGGACAATGGTGAGGACAGTGACTTTGAGTAATGAAATACAATATACTTTTGGATTATGTACTGTATAGAAATTGTCAAAGGTCCTTTTTGCTTTACGTTTTAGTGAGCATGCACTTTTAAGTTAAACAGATTTTTTAGGAAAATTGTATGTGTAGAACAATTAGTTTAAATGAGGTTACTGCCTTCTGTACATTTTGTTTTTCTTTTTATGTATATATGAAATATGTGTAAAGTTTATACTTAAACTGTATCACATTATTATTAAACTTACAAAACATATAGCATCAAATGGACTAATGCATGTAGAAACTAATATTCTAATTTACAGTATTTATTATGAAGTTTTTAAATGTGTCAACATCTTTCCTGACTTGGTCTTAAGCCATCCTCTTGTTGCACTTGCATCAGCCTCTTTTCCCTTTTAGTAGTTATATGCCTTTTTGTCAGCCTCTCAGAATTCTGATTATGAGAGGGACTTTGTAGTCTAGTCTCAATAGCTTATTCAGTCTTCCGTGGATGTAGGGCACGTGTTAGGCTCCACTGGGTTCTACCTGCCTCTCACTAGGCTTTCCTTTCAGAGTCCTCCAAGCATCTTCACGACCTTGTTTTTTTTGCCGGACTGAGGCCTAGCACCTAGCAGTCTCTATAGCTCTCTCCAATCAATTCCTAAACTGAATCTGCCAGCTAACACTGCTTGGTTTTTCTTTATCCCTAAAGAACTCTCCTCCCGTTCACCTTATTTTTCTTTTTTGGGTTATACTTAGCTTACTTTCTAGGCTTTCTTCGGGTTACCAGGATCGTATGCACCATCCCTCTCCCTCTTGTGCTCTGGGCCTTATGGGTGCAAGATCACCAGGGTAGGTAGACCAAACAAAAGAGGTGCTGGCTGGAAGGCTTTGAAAGTAACTGAACCTCTGGCCTCACTCGGGGCAACCCTCCATACCAGCTTTAGCCTGCCAATCCACTACAGAAAGGGGAAAGATCCTATGCAAATCAGGCTTGGTCCCACCCTAAAACGGGCAATACATCCCGAGTAGGTAGAGACAGAAAGGGATAAAAACTGTGCCCTCCATTTGAAATTTCACTCTACCCTTCATTTCGGATTTCACACTTGCCTCAAGCAGCAGCATACATCCTCCTAGGATTCCACCTCTCCTGAGCTTCCTCTCCTTTGACTGCCCTCTCACCACTGTGGTGGGTCAGGAGGAGGACGCAGACACATTGAGGACATTTCAAAGACAGATTTATGTAAGAATGAGGCCTTACTTTCTCTATTGCTATGGGGTGCTCCCTACTTATCAAACTAACTATGGTGCTCCTCCGTCATCTGTGAATGTCCCAAAGAATAAGTCCATAGTCCAAAACTAACCCTAACTGACCCTACCTCTATTCTAACAACTTAAGACAGGAGAATGACTCCCTTCACCTGGGCTTTGCTTCTTGCACATTTTCTTCTTCCTGGTTCTTCTTAATAGGTGACTTTTAGATAGTCTTGTGTGACTTCTTTAATCAGTTCATGTAACTCTTTTTTGAGATTTGATGAGACTTTTTTTTGTTCCTTCTCAAAATTTGATTTCTTTGACCTTGGACGAATGCTTTATCAATGGGTTTTGCGTAACTTTGGTTCCCTGGTTGGGATTGGCCCTCTGGGTGATTATAATTCACTTCATTCCTGCATAGTCCATCTTGTCTTGTACTAACTCTAGGGGTTTCTGTATATTTAACTCATTGCATGCTCTTTCTTTTAGGTTCCCCGCTTTCATTTTCCAATAAAGGGGTACCCACCCCCACCCCCCTTTTCCCAGGATAGTGATGTCCAGATTATGCAATCCTACCTCTTGGGGTTTTCTTCTCTTATTAATTCATAGTATTCTTTCTTTCTCTTCATAGAATTCGCCTGCTAGTTTATAGCCTCTGTACTTCGACATATATAGCACTCTGCCTTTCTCCACAGGAGTGTCTTAGTTTTAGTCTCTCTCAATATTTATTGTATTCGGGTTTCTCTCATTAACATTCCAATGTCTTACTTTCCATGTTATGCTCTTGTCGATTTGACTGGAAGAGCAGGACCCATAACGATTCCCTGGTGGCCTCCCGGATCTCCCTTTCTCCTTGTTAACTTGACATCTCTTGGACAATGTCTCTGGTGCCTCCATTCGCTCTGGGTTCATTGTGCTCTTCACTTTCTCTGCTTCTCTGGTTACTCTGGTGTCCTGCTCTCCTTCTGGATGGATTGGCAGTCCTGCAGGTTTCCGGATGTTATGGGTTTTTGACCGCCTAGTGGTTTCAGTGTTTTGTGGATCGCTGGTCCACCACGAATTCCCTGTGTTCACACTACCACCATCATCATCTCACACTCTCCTTCTCAAAGGACGCTGCATGTCCAACGCTCTGCTTTCAGCTTCAGAGCAGTTTCCAATCTCGCATGATATGCGGTTTCAGAGTCTCTTCCCCTCTCTGTGTGTAACGTCACCTTGGTGTTTCCCTGGCTGATTTTCACGTCGCTCTTCCTTGGTTTGTCATGGCGTCGCTCTGCTCTAGCCTCTTCGTCCAAGTTAAATTGGAGATTTCCATTTAAAGTAATATACTTTCTTGTTGACAATGACATGTTAGTTCTCTTTATACAAGTCTCTGTATTGTATATTCTTTTGTATGTTTGATATTCCACTAAGTAGGCCCTTTCGAGGTATCCTTTAGGAAGTCCCTCACAGGAACGGGAGTCCTTAACCCCATAAGGGGAGTCTCTCCCGGTGAGATCCTATAGCAAAGTTATCGCCGAGCCTGAATCCTGCCCAATATACTTTCACTATTATCCTTTTGTACCTAGCTGCCGAACTTACCACCACATGCTACTCTGCCCTTATCCAGCAATCATCCACACTACGTGATCCTCGACCGCATTGACATTTCCAAACCGAACGTATCCCTGCTGGCCACTGCTACTCTATTGTCCCACATTTGAGTGCCATTCATGCTTGTTCCTCACCACCTGCACCTTTTCAAGCCATACTGATCCCGGCTACTACGAACTCTAAGCCTGTGGTACCACCTTAATAATATGCCCTGGCGCATGTTACAGTGCAAACTGGTTGAGCGAATCCAAAAGGTTTATTACCTCAGGACCACCCTCTCCACCATGGCTCAAATCGCCCATGTCTGGCATCTCTATCCCAACCTGCGCACCACAGTTGAATGCCCTACTAAGGGTTGTCAAATGGTGTAGGGACCTGATGTTATTTAACTCTTAACTTTGTGCACTGACCCACTACTTGAAATCACTGTATGTTTATCTTGCGCTTTATAAATGCATTTTCTACCCTTATTTATGCCTACATGCGGCTCTTGCCCTCTGTACCTGTGTCCGATTTTCCAAACATTGTAATACTGGGGCTCACCCCACCAACACGCCAGTAGCCCATGCTTTGCCTGCTACGGCTCATGTTATTCCTTTGCTTCGCTGCGTACCACTATTTATTTGTCCTTGGTAGTTGTGCTTTATATTATGAGCTGTTATGAACCTGTAACAAACTTAAAAACCCCTGATACTGTACCCTGCCACTCTGAACCTGCTTCTTGCATTACTATAATCCCCCAGTATAATTACTCAGTACAAGCTCTGTCTTACCTGCTAGATATTTTATTACCAATTGGGCCACACCAGCCTAGGCCATCCACCGGCTAGATCCTGCACCCATACCCACCTTCTAGATCCCACTGCTCATGAGCCCTGCTCACTTGATTGATCCTAGCGTATTCCAGACCCTCCGGTCACCTATAAATAGCCTGCTACCCTCATGCCTGGCTCACTGCCTTGCACTTCAGGCTCATTCACCCAGGCGGGGAATGGCCTTGCTCGACTGTGGTGCCCCCGGCACTATCCTCTCCCAACCCCCTTCCTCCCTAAAGTTCCCTCCTCCCCTCCCCTCCAGTATCAGACCTACTCAGCCACACCCTTTACTACCCACCTCAGCGAAGCTACACACCCCATTGACGATAATTACCAAGCCTGTCTAAAAGCCACCATCAATACAGTTGCCCGCTCACTTCCAAAACATCCCGTAACTCCAAGCAAACTAACTTTTGGTTTAACGAAGAGCTCATTACTCTTCGCCGTCACAAGCATAAAAAGTCCCCATCTTCTGACTCCGCCAACCTATTTCTAATAGCAAACAAATTCTATAAAGCAGCAGTTATAGCACATAAAGTAAACTCTCTGAATACCTGCATAGATAATGCCTCTTAAACACCAAGGAGCTATTCTCCATTCTGAGAGAATTGGAAGCCATCATCCCCGACACCACCCCCGCAACGCGAGCAAAGATTGGTGCACCATCGTCCAATGCTCTTACCTCCAAAATCCTCACTCTTCAAAACAAAACCAAAAGGAACCTTTTGGCCAACACCCCAGCCATCACTGGTGCAGGACACATGCATTAAAAAAATACCACCCAGTTTAGATTCACTAACGTCTCCCAAGACCAGGAGCTGAACACCATCTCCACTTTGAAACCGTCCAACTGTAAAGGCGACAGCTTTCTGGCTCGCCTAGGCAAACTCTGTGCCCCCACTCTAGCACCTATCATTACTAATTTCATCAATGCTTCATTCAACTCCAATTCTGTGCCAGCCAGCATTAAAGAAGCTTGGGTCACAAGCTTGGGTCACCCCTTTGCTTAAAAAACCCTCATTAGGCCCCACGAGGGACGTGGCTTAGGTGCATGGAGTGAATACTTGCCTCTCCCGACCTCCTGACCTGATCCTCCACGAATATGGCCAGATCCACTTAATAACATAAATAATTGAATGCCTGTCAGTAGCAACCGATCCTGCACCCCCGGATGACAATTCCGTTGAAAATCGGAGCCGGCATCCTGAGAACGCAGCCCTCGAACCTAAGCCCCCTGGGACCAAAGATGTCGGCCCTGACTCCGCTCTGAGCCTAGGGAGGAGGAGGGACCACGCGCAGAGCAAGGCAGCATACAGAGACTCTGGGCATGTGGTGCCAACGAGTATCCGGGACCCTGACCCCGGAGCCGCAGCATCAACTCCTCGCCCCATCGGTACCCCGCGGAGAACCAACGGGCCAGCACTCGCTGCCGACATACAGCGTGTGGTGGGAGGAGGAGCCGGAGGCCCGGCCCGTCGCGGGCCCCCCGCGCAGGCCAAGAGCTTTAGGTGAGGAGGCGCACCAAGATCCCCGGAGGCTCCGAGCAAACCAGCTGAGGCCCGGCAGCCAAGAGCCTTCGTCACCGGTCATTACGCAACTCCCGCCCTCAGTGGAACGATGGGTCCGCGGCGCACCATTCCCCAGCCAGAGTGCATCTTGGACACGGCAACCTCCAGGCTGCCCGGACCCCCACTACGCTGCCTCTACAACAGCCAGCAGACTCCTGAAGCAAAATATGTTTGGCAGCCTGCACCCACAGAACTGAACACAGGCCAGTCAAACACGCAGTGCTGGTGAGCTTGGTCCCTGCAAACAGACCTCCCAACAGAACCAAGTAAGGAGGTACACGTCCCCTGCAGGCAACATCCTGCCCCTTGGGAGCATACATAAGGGAAGGGAGTTCACCTCCAACCCCGAGCCGGCAAGGCGGACCTGGTACACAATCGTACCAGCCACGTAGAAGCCACATGTGGTCACCGCAGCTTCTGGCCTTTTGACTGTAGACCGTTTACCTGTACAGAGGCACGTCTACCTCCTGTCTCCTAGCAAATAACGCAGGACAGGGTCTCTAAGTGCCCTGGTCACCAGCCTCTAACGGTGACCCTAGGAGTGCTCCAGGTCAGCAGAGGCAAGAAGGGGGAACGCACCTGGGGGACAAAAGGCCCGCACCCTGCCACAAACTGTACCCAGAAACTTGCAGGGGGGCCCCCACTAGAACATTCGAAAGAGAAGGGAGTTGACCACCAACCCTGGGCCAGCAGGGGAGACCTGACACCCAACCACCTCCACCACGCAAGAGCCACATGGTGATATTGGAGTGCATGAACTTTTCACCACAGCCCAGTGACTAGCTCAGGGGCATACATAACCCCTAACCTTCACGAGGATGGCGCACCGTGGGACAGGGCTGTTCCCAAACACCCAGACTACCGGCTCTTAATGTTGACCTCAGGGGCGCCCCTGGACCCGCCCCACCAGAGACCACAACCACATACAACACAAGGCCCCCTGAAAGCAGTGGGATCGGTGACAAAGACGCTGCAACGAGAACTTTACACAAGGGAATACGGTATTACGTTGCAATTTAGGAACGCTAGACAGCAATTGCCCCTACTCGCCAGTTGCCTCCCACTCCAGACCCCACAATCATCCAGCGTCAACCTCTAGGCGCACACAAGAGCTCTCTCTGCAGCGGCCACCTGTGACCCACGTTCAGAGACCGGATCCCCAATTGGACCCCAGGTGGCATGCAGCATTGCCCCATCCCGCAGGCTGGCTGGCACACCACGAATGGCCATGCCGAACTCTAAAGGCAAAACTAAAAACGCAATCGTGGAGTCATTCACCGCAGGCAAGTCCAAGGAACCGGACCTACAGGTCAAGGAGCCCTGCCTGGGATCCACAACACCTGAAGAGACGGATAAAGATAACCAGATATTAGAGGCCGTCAACGGGCTGCGCTCCTTTATAGATACTAAAATCGGGGAGGTGAAAGCAGACGTGATGCTGATGCGCCAGAACTTACGCAACCTTACAGACCGTGTGACCACCACAGAGGCGGCGCAGAGGGAGTACACTGAGACCCTCAAAGATATGCAAGGTAGAGTCCAAGAACTCGAGAAACGCAACAAGTTTCTAGAAGAGGGGGCTGAAGATGCCGAAGGGCGTTCCAGACGCAACAATGTGCACCTACTCTGAATTCCTGAGGGAATGGAGGTCCCCAACCCTACGAACTTTATAGAAACTCTCATACAACAAGAAATGGCCGCTACTCACCTTTCACAAGGCTTCGCGTTCAAGCGAGCACCCAGGTCCTTAAAGAAACCACCACCTGGATCCCACCCATGCCGAATAATAGCCAGAATCCTGAACTTCCAAGACGGGGAAATAATTTTGCGCTTCTCGCATGAAGGAGGAGAAATCAAGAGAGGCAACGCTAGGATCGTCATCTACCCGAACTATATGCCTCTAGTACAAAGGGCGAGGAACTCTTTTGTCCCAATCATCAAGCCCAGACTACGTCAGCTAAACATTAAATATATGCTAATGTACCCCTCGAGGCTCAAGATAATACATAAAAGCAGAGCAATTTTCCTGGAATCGCTGGCGGCAGCTACCATGTGGCTAGAACATAACAACTTGACGGATGGTGAGAAGGCATCATGACCCGTGCGCCGAACCCACAAGTCAGGACCACCCAACAACAAACAGACGGCATGGATCGAGTCACGGATAGCATAATAAAAGGCAGGAGGGAGCCAGTCCACCAGACCGACCTAAAGCACCCCCCCTGCGAACAAACTTGCGTCAGCCGTGTGCGGTCGCATCACACCCGCTCAAGATGACCTGGAAGGGCCCTAACCGAGCGGGGGCACCCGAGCATCGCAGAACCTGCACAACTGCTGGGTGCAGTTGGTCCACTTGGACAAGTTTGGTTGTTTTATTTTTTTTGTTTATGGTCGATAGGTCCCGCAGTCTTCAATATAACCATTTTACGGAGTCGGGAGGCACATCACAATGGGCCGGGATGGCCAACCCTATAAATATGGCAGCTGACATCAAGGTACTGACATGGAATGTCAGGGGGATGACCACTTATATGCGCAGAAACAGGATAAAATCCTTCCTGAGAAGAAAACCTATCTCTATCGCAATGCTTCAGGAAACGCACGTCATCGCTGAAGTCGACTCTCGGATCCCAGACTGGTGGGGTGGACAGGGCTTCAGAGCAACGTTCTCTAAGTACGCCCGAGGAATGCACACATGGATAAGTGGTACTGTACCCTTCAAACTCTGGTCTAGGGAGGCAGACCCTGAGGGCAGATACCTCATACTCCGTGGAAGCATCGAACAATGTGAAGTGTGCCTAGTCAACACATCTCCCCAATTGTGGAACCTGAGCTTATCTTGCCAAACTGCAACTGAAGCTAGCACCCTATAGAGACTGCTTTTTTATATGGGGAGTGCACCAGGCAGGGATGTCCCCTTCCTCCAATGTTATACATCCTTGGGCTAGAACCACTAGCAATATATATTAGGAAAATGTTTTCGATGCAGGCATAAAAATCTGGTCTATACCACGTGATCTTGCTATATGCGGATGACGTCTTACTTTACTTGAGACCCACAACTTAACATACCCACAATCCTGGAGGTACTAAGAAACATTGCAAGAGTATCAGGCATATCATTCCATCCAGAGAAGTCTTGCATATTCCCACTGGCGGGACTGGTTGGGACCATAAAAACAGCACTCCAAGAAGTTGGGATAAATTGGGAACCACACACATTCAGATACCTGGGTATCAACATCTGGCAGACCCCCGAGCAGACACATGGGGGGGGGCAACACCCTAGTGACAGTACAAAGGTTAAAAAAAATCCACAAAGTTCCGGTCCAGGCTTCCACTCTCTATGATGGGCCAAGTGGCCATCTCTAAAATGATAGTACTATCACGTTTCCTGTACTTCCAAAATATCTACTACTACATACCGGCCGCCTTCTTTCGGCTGCTGGGCACACTACTGAAGGACCTGGTGTGGGGGAGCTCCAGACACAAGCTCGCCCTAGACACACTGATGCTACCATATAAGGCAGGCGGAGTTCAGCTACCATATCTAGAAAGATACTTCTTGGCTGCCCAACTCACTTTCGTGGCCAAATGGCTTGCAGATGACTCCACCTCGGAGACCAACCTCTTAAGCCAGTTAATAGCTCTGGTGCGACTGAAGGAAATCCTTTGGGTCCGTTGGAAGCATTCAGCAAAAAATGTCCACGCTTATTCAGCTGGGCCGTAAAGTATAGGACAGAGCACTGAAGTTGCTGAGGACTGAGAATCCATACTCCCCAGAAACACCACTGACCGCCGACGCATGCTCTAACAGATGAACTGGCGCTCATCTATGGGAAAGGCACAGCATCTATACCTGGGGAGATATGTACGATGGAAACTCCTTCAGAGAGTTCTACTCCCTAGAAATGAACGAAGGACTCCCCAAAGGCCAACACCTTTGTTGCGGAAAAAAATCAGAGAAGTGGCGAAACAAAAATGGAGCGAATGGCCAGAGGAACCAGTAGCAAATCCGACCCTAATGCACAACCTGGTAGACAGTTGGAAACCAACCTCCAGGATATACGCCCAGCTCACAGATAGGCCTAACCCCAAGAGTGCCACCCTAAAGAGCTCATGGGAAACTGACTTGGGAACAAGCATAACAGAACAGGAATGGGGAAGAATCCTACAGTACCCCAGAGAAGTATCAAGAAACGCAGGATTCAGATTAATCCAACTAAACGTTCTCCATAGAACATGCATGACCCTCAGCAGAATTGCTAAGTTCAGCAGATCCCGACCCCGTTGTGCCCCCGGTGCAAATCAGAGGACGGAGGAATGATGCATATGTTCTGGAGTTGCCCAAAGATACAGCACTTCTGGGCCAAAATCGAACAATCGTGCAGAAGAGCAGGTTTGACCCGTTACGAGTGGACACCGAAGGAAAGCTTGCTGGGGGTCCTATCCTCGGATAAGCAAAATTAGGCACATCGTCAAATTCATGGACATGGCCTGTATACTGGCCAAAAGACCTATCCCCATGACATGGAAAACTCTGACCGGCCCCAGCTACACCAAATGGCTTAAGGAACTAGAACACTGGTCAGAAGTGTAAACCAGGCTATGGAGAGAAGGAATAGCCAAGACTGGGGAAGGTCCGAACATGACCTATGAAGCCTGGAAATCTCTGATATGGGACATGTTCCACCCGTCTGATGACAAACCCCCGTGAACAATGCCTATTTACCCGCAAAATGTGGATACACGCCTGTACTAAAACCTATGATAACCCGACCTGCCCCACCCAGAAGACGCAACACTCCTCTGGAGCGGACATCACACCTGCTCTGCCTCGCCGCCAAATTAACTCCAGAAGCAGACATGGGACTGTGACGACCTTTGTTGTTTGTTCAAAGTTACGTTATTAGTTACATGTTTTCTCTTTTTCCCCTTCTTTTTTTTTCTCCCGTTTTTTCCTCTTCTTCCTCTTCTTTCCTCTCCTTTCATTGATAAATGCTACTTATAATTCGACCATTCTTAATGTATTCCTAAAATGCCAATAAAAACATTTTAAAATAGACCCCACCATACCCACAAATACTGTCCCATCACAAGTGTTCCTTTTCTACTGAAAATAGTGAACAAAATAGCCTACTCCCAAATCCAAGATTACTTGGTAAGTAACCTGTTGCTAGGAGCCAGACAATCTGGCTTCTGGCCCAAGCACAGTACTGAAACTGCCCTTTTAGACCTCAAGGTCCAGATGGACCGCATAAGAGATTTGGAGAAAATATGTATCCTTCTCCTACTTTACCGCTGCTTTTGATTTGGTTGGCCATGACGAGTTTTGCAACGCCCTCGCTGAGAAATTCAACTTCTCCCCAGAAGGCACTCTTTGGGTAAAATCATAAATAGCGGATTGATCCTCAAGAGCTTCCATCGGTGCTGAGGCCGTCAACCCCATCCCAGTCCCCTTTAGGGTCCCGCAAGGCTCATGCCTCTCTCCCACCCTCCCACTCTCTATAATACCTACACAAAACTGTTTGCAGCACTGGATACCTTCGGTGTCATCTACACCAACTTTGCAGATGTCACCCAGATCCTCATCCCCATTTCGGGAGACTACGAACAAGACTCGGCTACCATCAATATGATCTACACCATTTTCCAAAATTTTGATGGCCACAAATAGTCTTTCGAGGGGATTGGGTCCTCCGACGTATTCCATATCTATGACATGTAATCACCACAGCTGTGCTGCTTCGGAAACTTTTTTCTGCGTCCTGTGTCAATGACGTCGATGCGCCGTCGTCGAGGACCTCCTCCGACGTCATCCGATGTGATAAGTAGGACGCACGACGCCCGTAGCTTCAGTTCCGTTTTTTCCGCGAACGTGTTGCTTCGTGAATCTCGGTTAACGCCTCGACTCTTTGGAGTTCTGTTCGTCTCAGTTCTTCGAACCTGTTCGTTTTTGTGAAAATCGTTCGTGTGAAGATGTCTTCTACTTCGTCTTCGACCCCGCGTCCGGGCTTCAAGAAGTGGGGGGAGTGTGGGTCCAAGATGTCAGTGACGGACTCGCACGACGCCTGCCTCTGGTGCCTCGGGGAGGCCCACGACACGGATGACTGTATCGACTGCCAGTCGCTCACGTCCAAAGCCTTACGCGAACGTAAGAAGTTGTCGGTAGGTCGGGTGTCTAAGCCCCGGAAGTCGAAGTCTGCGGGGCTTTCGACAGATGATTCGAGGGGTGACTCTCCGCGTCATCGTCGGAAGTCTCGTGGGTCTCCTTCTAGGAGTCGGTCTCGCCACTCCTCAGCCTCTTCGAGGCATTCTTGGAAGCGCTGACACCGGTCGTCTTCCAGGTCCTCTTCGGAGGACTCTGCCCGGCACGTCGCTTACCCCACCAGCCGTGCGACACCAGAGGAATGGGCTTCCTTCGGGAAGAAAATGCTGGCGATTCTTGAGTCGCAGGGTACTAAGCCGTCCGCGCCCCCGAGTGGGGTCGGTCGTGAGAGGTCGAGAGACACCGCTCGCAAGAGTGGTCGGCACGAGTCACGGGAGAGGTCCCGTTCGGACAAGGAGACTTGTTCTCGACGTACCCGGTCCAGGTCCCGGTCCTCGACGGGTTCGAGACCGTGTGCACCTGTGAGGTCTTCGAGGAAGACATCGACGTCTGAGGCGTCGAGGGCGTCGACAGGCTTTCTCGAGGCTCCGGCTCCGAGGAAGTCGTCGACGCTCAGGTGGTCGAAGGACACGCTCAGGGCTCCGGCTTCGAGGGCTGTGTCGACGCCGCCGATGCTGGCGGCGCTGCATCGGACGTCGACGCCGATTTCCTCGACGTTGACGCCGATCCTCTCGGCGCCGATGCCTGTTCTCTCGACGCCGGTGCCGATTCGCTCCACGCCATCGACGCCTTTCGTGTCGGAGGTACCCCGTGGCACGGGAGAACCCCCTAGGAAGGCTCTGGTTGAGAGCAAGCACTCTCGGGTGCCTTCTTTTCGCCACCTGGAATATATTTCAGAGGCGGATGAGGATTCTGATGGCCTGGTTCCTAGTCAGGTTCCAGATGAAATTGTCTCGGGCCATAATCAGTTTGACGATTTGAGGCAGTCACTGCATGATGCCAGTGGACTGGACACCTCTCCGGAGGTGGAGTTTTGTAGGCCTGAGCCTGGCTCTCATGCCGATTCCTCGTACCGGCGCCTTATGGCTAGGGTTTCTGAGTACTTGGGATGGTCTGCTCCCCCAGGGGAGTTTGTGCAGGATGATCTAACGGACATCCTTGATGTTGGTCCCCCAACTGACCCGGTACTGCCGTTCCATATGGCTTTACAGAGAAGGGTGGCGGCGGCGGCTTGGACTGCTCCGGAGAGTCTCCCGGCGGTGGGCAGATCCTTGTCGCGAAAATACCGTCCAGCCAGTAGCGACCCCTGCTACTTGACCAGGCACCCCACTCCGGAGAGTTTGGTGGTGCAGGCGGCCACGGCCCCGGCGAAGCAGGCGTCGTACCCTACCATCCCTCCTGATAGGGACGACAAACGTCTTGATGGCTGGGCGAAGAAAGTGTTTTCTTCTGGTGGTATGGCGCTTCAGGCGGCCAACTCCATTTGTGCCTTGTCTCGTTTCACACACACTCTGTGGAACTGTGTTGCGTTAGCGGCTGAACATATTCCCGAAGGGGACGAACGGGATGGTTTCCTTGCTATGGTCCAGGATAGTAAGGATGCCATGTGTGAGTCCATTCAGTCGGGTTTGGACTTAGCTGAATGCGTCAGTAGGTCCATGGCGGCGAGGACTGTGATACGCAGGTTTGCGTGGTTGCGGAAGTCGGGGTTTGCTCCTGATGTGCAGTCCCGGCTCCTCAACATGCCCTTTGATGGTGAACACCTTTTTGGCAGCAAGGCTGACGAGAGCCTTGAGAGGTTGCAGACCTCAATAGCTGCAGCGAAGTCGTTGGGCGCTGCAGTTCGCCAACCTCCGCCTTTTCGTCCTAGGAGACAGCAGTGGAGGGGTGGTTCCTTTCGCTATTACTCGTCCTTCGGTGAAGCCAGAGGAGCTGGCAGTCAAAGAGGCCAACACAGGGGTACCAGAGGTGGACGACAGGGTACCCGTGGTGCCAAGGCCGCTCGGGCAGTTGCCTCTTTGCCCTCAGGTAACGCAGCAGCCGCTCCCACTCAGTCATGAGGCCATGTCCCATGGTTCGCCGGTTGGGGGAAGGCTGGCGCAGCATCTTGTAGAGTGGCAAGCCATTACTTCAGATGTGTGGGTTCTGGAGATCATAACCCACGGCTACTGTCTTCCCTTTCGGCACAGGCCTCGCGACAATCCACCGGGGAACCTCTCTTTGCAGAGTCCGGATCCGCTCCTTGCGCAGGAAATTCAAGCCCTGCTGGAGAAAGGCGCCATAGAACTGGTGCCTGTAGCGGAGAGGAACAAGGGATGGTATTCCCCTTATTTTTTGATTTCGAAGAAAGACTGGGGATTGAGACCCATCATGGACTTGCGCGGTTTGAACAAACTCCTCAGGAAGGACAAGTTCAAGATGGTTACTCTCTCAAGTCCTCCAGGCCCTTCAGCTTCAGGACTGGTTGGTGTCACTCGACCTCAAGGATGCTTACTTCCATGTGCCGATCCATCCCAAGCACAAGAAGTACCTGAGGTTCGCGGTTGGCGACTCGCACTTTCAGTTTCGGGTCCTGCCGTTCGGATTGACCTCCGCCCCGAGGGTTTTCACCAAGCTCATGGTGGTGGTGGCAACGCATCTCAGGCAAGGGGGGATTCACGTCTACCCCTACCTGGACGATTGGTTGATCAGGGGGAGCTCTCCCGAGCAAGTCCTGGATCATCTGTCCGTCACCTGCCACTCCCTTCACAGGCTGGGCTTCTCCCTCAATTTAAAGAAGTCCCATTTGACGCCAACACAGCGGCTCCAGTACATCGGAGCAGTGCTCGACACTTCCCTGGGGCAGTGTTTTCCTCCCCAGGTGAGGGCTCTTCACATTCGGCAGATGGTGCACAAGTTTCAGCATGCCCAGACGCTCCCAGCGTTCGAGTTCTTGAGGTTGCTCGGCCTCATGGCATCCTGCATTCTTCTGGTGCCAGAGGCTCGCCTGCGGATGAGATCTTTGCAGTGGGCACTCGAGACGCAATGGTCGCAGTCCTCAGGCAGGATGTCGGACCCGGTTCAGGTGCCACCCTCGGTCGCCCAGGACCTTCTGTGGTGGGCCGTCGTAGGCAACTTGATGAAGGGGGCTCCATTTTGGCTTCCCTGGCCGGAGGTGACTATCGTGACGGATGCATCCCTCGCGGGATGGGGAGCTCATGCCAACGGGCTGACAGTCAGCGGTCGTTGGTCTCCGTCGGAGTCCTGACTCCATATCAATCTGTTGGAGCTGAGGGCCGTCAGGCTAGCCCTGAAGGCTTTTCTGCCGACTGTGCGAGGAAAGAGTGTCCTGATCCTGACGGACAACACGGTGGCCATGCACTACCTCAACAAAAGGGGGGGGGGGGGCAGGGTCACTTCCTCTGTTCAGGGAGGCGATGCAGCTCGAGTTCTGGGCCATCCAGCAGGAAGTTTCGATCTCGGCAGTTCATCTGGCCGGAGACGAAAACGTGACAGCGGACGCTCTGAGCAGGCAGAGCGCGATCTCTCACGAGTGGGAGTTGGCTCAGGAGATTCTCCTGGAGATCTTCGCCCTATGGGGGACCCCTCAAGTGGATCTCTTCGCCTCCAGTGTCAACCGGAAGTGCGAAAGGTTTTGCTCGCGGGAATTTCCTCCAAAAGGAGCCCTAGGAGACGCGTTCGTGGTGGAGTGGTCATTCCTGCTGCTGTACACGTTTCCTCCAGTCCCCGTCATCCCGCAAGTGCTGCGGAGGTTACGGAAGTTCGGTTCCCGGATGATCCTCATTGCTCCTGCGTGGGCTCTGAGGACGTGGTACCCGGACCTTCTCGACTTGTCCATCTGCCCTCCACGTCGTCTTCCCTACCGAGACGATCTGCTCTCACGGGAGGGGGGTCGGGTTCTCCATCCAGAGGTCAGATCCCTCAACCTTCACGCTTGGCTTCTGAAAGGTTGAGGTATAAGGATTGGGACCTCCCTGAAGACGTGATGGAGGTGTTGCTTTCGGCCCGAAGGCCAGCAACAAAGTCTCTGTACCGTTGCCGTTGGCTTAAGTTCTGCGACTGGTGCAGAGTTCAGAATGTGGATCCTTTTGCATGTGACATCCCCAAGGTTCTGTCCTTTTTACTTTCTTTGGCCCACAGGGGCTTGCAAGTGGGTACAATTAAAGGTTACCTGGCGGCGCTGTCCATCTTTAAGCGCTCGTCTGAAGAGTGTTCTTACTTTAAAATCCCTTTAATTTCACCGTTTCTGAAAGGGCTCACTAATGTGTTCCCTCCGTCACCTTTCCTGGTGCCCGGTTGGGATTTAAACCTTGTTCTTAAGTTTCTTATGAGTGCTCCGTTTGAGCCTTTACTTTCTTGCCCTTTGAGGCTGTTAACTCTGAAAACTGTGTTTTTAGTTGCGGTTACTTCCGCTCGCAGAGTGAGTGAGTTACAGGCACTTTCAGTTAAGCCACCCTTCACTGTATTTCACAAGGACAGGGTTGTCCTTCGAGTTCGTCCTTCTTTTCTTCCGAAGGTAGTGAAGGAATTTAATTTGGCCCAGAAGGTTGTTCTTCCGGCATTCTATCCTCCTCCGCATCCTGGTAAGGAAGAGGAGAGGCTCCATAGGCTTGATCCTAGGAGCGCTTTAAGCTTTTATGTTTCACGCATGTCCCGGGTCAGAGTGGACGATCAACTCTTTATTGGTTACGCTGGAAAGCGTTTGGGGCAAGCTGTGACGAAACAGTCTTTGTCTCGCTAGATTATTTTGGCCATCTCGGAGCGTTACCGCTTGGCGGGTAAGGACCCACCGGCTGGCTTGCGGGCCCATTCTACCTGGGGTATGGCTGCATCTACTGCCCTGCAGAGGGGTGTTCCTATTCGCAACATCTGTGATGCAGCCACCTGGGCTTCAGTACATACATTTGTACGTCACTATTCCCTCGATTCCATCCGAGCATAGGATCTGGCCTTTGGCAAGGCGGTCCTTTGCTCAGCTATTTGATTGGCTAATCTAAATTTTGATTCTAAATTCTTTCCCTCCTCCTTGCTCTGGTCTGCTTTGGGAATCTGTCATAGATATGGAATACGTCGGAGGACCCAATCCCCTCGAAGAACAAGTTACTTTCTTACCTGGTAACGTTCTTTCGATGGGATGGTCCGACGACATATTCCATATCGCTCCCGCCCGGCCTTCCCCGCTGCAGAATTTCTTTTGCGATTGCAGCTTACGTTCCGCAAGGCTTTGTGTCTGACTGGCAGTTGACTAATGTCACACGTTCTGGGGGAAAAAACTACAACTGAGGCTACGGGCGTCGTGCGTCCTACTTATCACATCGGATGACGTCGGAGGAGGTCCTCGACTACGGCGCATCGACGTCATCGACGCAGGACGCAGACGCCGAAAAAAGTTTCCGAAGCAGCACAGCTGTGGTGATTACATGTCATAGACATGGAATACGTCGTCGGACCATCCCATCGAAAGAACGTTACCAGGTAAGAAAGTAACTTGTTCTTCTCTCAACAATGAAAAAACAGAGATCCTCCTAATGGTTCCCCCTTCCCGATTTTAAAAACCCTCCATGCCAACTACTCAACCATCACCATCGACGGTACTCCCATCCCAGTACTTAATCATGTCAAAACCCGAAGCGTGGTTAACCGTCCAACGATGCGGACGTGAGCCTCTTGAGCTCCAGTGACCGCCAACATATCCTGCCTTAAAATCCTGCACAAGTGGCACAGAAATCAGCCCTGAAGGCACCAAACGAACCGCCAGCCGATGCGGCAAAATTGTATGCATTACCAGCACGAAAATCCACTCGAGCTGAGATATGCGGAGCTAAAGAATAGCGGGCAGCACTCGGCTGCAGACAAGATGGCCGTCGGACCCACGCTACCCTAAAGGACCACGCGAACCCTGAAGAAGACGCCGGTTCCAGGGGGAAATGGTCAGTGGACCGCTGTTCTTGGCTGACTAAAACAAAACTGCACCTGTGCCCAGCCCTGAAGTGAAGGAAAGCATCCCAAACCCGATCGACAGGGAAGCCGCAGCCCGGCAGGAGAATCTGTTGGAGCGGCTGGTGAGCTCACTGAGGTCAGTGCAGCAGTGCATCGCCCGGATACAGACAGCGGACCAGAGAAACAAGTAAGTAGCTTCCCTGGGCAGACGGTGCCTTTCGGGCTCCTGTTGGCTGTGCAGGGCTTCGACTGAGGCGGCCTAGAGGGTCCTGGCGGGGGTGCTGGGACTTCGGAGGGGACCGGACTTCAGACAACAGTGGTGTGGCCCCGGTGCCTGTGGCGCAGGGATGACGGCCCTGAACCGAAGAGTCCTGCATCAGTTGAGGCCCCACCCCCCCACTAGACTCTGGATTTTCGAGCGCTGCAGGGCCCCCAGCAGGGTCCAGACCTCAACAAGTAAGTGTGCGCTCATACATTGCCGGGATTCTGGGCACAGCATAATCTCATCGGAGCGGCTCCCAGGCACTGCACATAACGGAAAGCACACCATGTTGTGCGCACCCCACTCTTTCTAACCATTGTGGGCACCCCAACGTACCTGGAGACCCACAGGCTCACACCAGCACTGTACTTCCTGACGGAACTCCTGAGGGTGAGCTGGACGTGGGAGGCACAGAGCACAATTTGGGCCAGGAGAGGCAGTACGCCACAACACCGCGAGACGTACTGACCCCCCGCCACCCCAGCGGGGAGACAGACAATTTCGGCCTGAGTGGCGAATAGTGATAGGACTGGCAAGGAGGCAGCGAACACCGCCGTGTAACAAAAACGGACCCACGGCTTGCCGGTCTGCTCCTCGTGTGTATGTATATGTGTATATATATATATTTCCAACAACCCCCCCCCCGGATTGGAACATCTCCCTGGTGCCACGAACTCTGTGATATGAGAAAATCCAATTAGCTGGACCTAGGGTACACCACAGGGGCGCCAACTGGCCTGCATACCCAGATGCTGTGCGCCACTGTCCAGGAGCTCCACAAGAGACGAAATAATTATTTGCCTTATTCATGCCCCGAAGTCATAGCCCGGTCGGTGACAGCGAGAGACGGTTCCATCCGCTCGCTACTTTCCCTATGCTGTAATAGAGCCACATTGCGCCCCGGGATGCTGGCCTGCTGTAGCGCTGACGGGGCTGACCAGGGAATCCTGACCGAGATTGTCATCCAAAGCCACACTCTCCGAGCAGGCGCTGGTGCAACAAAGGACAACAGACAATAGCTGCCCAGCCGTCTGCCTCTGCGGGCCCGACTCCGGAGTGGTGCTTGAAGCCCCGTGTCATTCCGGCTGTAAGGCTAACGCTACTGCTGGAGCCGAGGAGAGGTCTGATCCTCCCTCCTGTGTTCTTCCAGGGGACCATCGTGTGATGGCCAACTGGCATCGTGTGATGGCATCGTACACGGGAGACATCTACCAAAGGGCCAGAGATAGCCCAGAAAAGACAGTGGCTCTGGATCACTAGTGGTGACAACCGGCCGCAGAGAGAGAAGTCCAAGGGAAGGCGGAAAGCAACTTCACACCCAGATCTGACAATTGTAACGGATTGCTCAATCGCCTTCTCCCGGTGGAGTGAAACCAGTTATCTGAGGGAAAGGGTTACCAATGTGGCAAGTGCAATGAGCAGTGGAACTCACTTATCCGTCCAGTGAGCACTGGAATTCCTCAGTCAACCCAGAAGGAAAACCTGGGACACCGGTTCAGTACACAACTCCTGCGGACAATAACGCACAGTGGACGTCGTCCCGGCTGCCCACAGTGGCGAGGCCGACTGAGATGGGAACTCTCGTCTGATAAACAGTGGACGGCTCCTGGGCCTATAAGACGCGGTCATTAGCTGAAAGGGATCCTGCCCCGGTCGCCGACAATCGCATCCTCCAATGAGATACAGTAACAGTCTTCTACATGCTGACCCCCTGGTTTTACGGCCCTTGGCAAACCTGCATCTGCCGTAGCCCCAGAGTCATTGAGACAAAAGGCATGGCTTCCTACCCCCATAAAATGGGCAAAGATGAGCTGCGGAAAGCGACGACACAAAGCAAGATGGAACAATATGCGATCACCAACGCTCCTTTGCCGACGGATCAGGTGCAGCGGCCAGTCTCCTCCGATAACGAGGACATCCTCACTGAAAAATGTGATGGCTGCCATAGCCAACTCCCTCTACTCTATGGAGATAAAGATGGATAGCATTGCAGCAGATATTTCCTTCCTCTGCCACAATCTACAGAAGCTTACCTCCCGCACAGCGGAAGCAGAACAGCGTATTTCAGGCACGGAGGACAATATAAGGGGTATCAATCGACAGCTGTCTCAAGCTCTGAGCCGCCTGAAGACCCTGGAAGCCCGAGTGGATGAGGGAGAGGGCAGGTCACGCCGCAACAACGTGCGTTTCCTCGGGCATCCGGAGGGGGAAGAAGGGCCCAGCATGGAGCTCTTTCTGGAACAGTGGCTAGCAGATATCTTTGCGCCCCATTCCTTTTCCAAATTTTTCTTGGTGGAAAGGGCCCACATGATGCCCTCTGGCAGACCTGTAGCAGGACCGCCGCCCAGAACAGTGATTGCCAAACTTCTGAATGACTGTGACAGGGATGCGCTCCCGCAGATGGCTCGCACGAAAAGAAAGATGACCCATAATGGCTCCCGGATAGCCTTTTTCCCTGATTACACCCGAGAAGTGCAACGAGCGAAACAATCCTTAGAACCATTAAAAAGTCAACTATCCTTTATGAACATAAAATATGGATTGTTGTTTCCAGCTCGGCTCAAAACATACCATGGAGTAACCATGTTGACTTCAACGATCCACAGGAGGCCTGGAAATGGACAGGGTGGGGGGGAGATCCCGGCCCGGCCAGATTGTGCACCACATGGGAGGCGCCTGGAGGGTACAGGAACTGGCAGCCCCGGAACAAGCGGCTGCCCTCGGCAGACAACAGCCGGGATGAATCCAGTGGGAGACAGCGTGGACGACTGCAAAGATGGGGAATTACTGACTCCTCGGGCTCTTCCTCTGGAGTGTAAGACTGAATAAGCCACAAAACCAATAGAAAGGCGGCACAAGCCACGAAACTCGGGGGCGGATATTCTTGCTGCTTCTTCTGTTCCCTTTGCTCTTCTACTGCCTTATTTTTTCCCCTCTGGTTTGTCCGACACGGTTTATGCCAATAGAGGACTCTGAATCGAATGTTAGGGATACTAAATTTGTGCTGACGCCATAGTTGATGATTGTCGGCAATGTTCGGGCGACAGATACTTAATTTTGGGGCGGAGTATGGGGTGCGGGAGTGAAATAATGTTGTGTTCAAAGTTGTTTTCTTTTGTTATGCACGGATCCAAGAGCCACATCGCAAACATCTCTTTAAAGGCACATCACATTGCGGGACTGCCACGTCACTACCTGCCCAGAAATCTCACTATAATGGTTACCAACATTCACGCCGTTGACAATTGGGTCACCTAACAATGAAGTCAGAACCCTACACTTTCTGACTTGGAATGTCAATGGGCTAGGTAGTGGCATCAAAAGGCGACTAGTCCTGCAGTTCCTGACTAGACATTCACCAGACATAATACTTCTCACTGAAACCCACCTGGCAGCCACAACCTGTTATTGATTTAAGCATACCAACTATCGCACAGTGATCCACGCCAGTTTCACCATGGGCTCAAGGGGAGTACTCGTACTACTACACAAAAAGCTTCCTTTCACCCTCTCCAACGTAACACAGGATACAGGGGGCAGGTTTGCATACATCGCAGGTACACTATGGGACCAGACCATTGCTGTGTTGGCGGTGTACTCCGCCCTCACTGATGCCCGCACTAATAAATGACATCAGACCAGTAATTACTAAAGATACGTTGGATACCCTGATTCTGGGGGGGTGACTTCAATGAGATTATGGACGTGGAGATGGATCGCCCACATTTAAGGGGCAGGAATCCTAAAATTCACACCAGACTTGCCACCTTTACCACTGCATTAGGACTGAAAGATGTGTGGCGAGACCTACATCCCAATACCCGAGAATGCTCATTTCACTATGGGGTCCATGCATCACTTTCAAGACTAGATTACTTCTTTCTCCCAGCGACAGACATACACAAAGCAGCCGCGTCGACCCTACTCCCACGGGGAATCTCAGACCACTTCCCCCCCGCCCCCCCCCGCCTGCCACCCCCCTCCTATTGCTGGAACTGAAGACAAGGCCAATTCCTCGCCCCCCCCCAATCATGACGCCTTAACAACTACTACCTAAGATTTCCAGACTTTATAGAACACGTCCAAACAGCTACGAAAGCATATTTTGAATTAAATACTGGGTCTGTGGGAAATCCAGGAGTGCTATGGGAGGCATACAAACCGGTGCTAAGAGTGGAGATCCTCTCATGGACAACTGCACACAAAAAGACACAAAAAGCATTGAAAGAGGCGGAGTCGAAGGTGAGACAGGCGGAAGAAGCCCACCTTGCACTTGACCTGCATGATGCAAACATGTCAATGATATTAGCCCAAAAACACCTACAGAACTTAGCCTTAGACTGTGCCAAGCAGGCGCACAGGGTGATGCGTGCCAGAGTATACGAAACGGGCGAAAAAGCAGGCAAACTGCTTGCGTGGCTGGAACGCAGGGATGAAGGACACACCCAGGTCAGGGTGATTTGGCCGGACGATGCGGATCCACTCCTAACTGATCAGGCGATAACATAGGGCTTTGCAGCCTGTTACGCTGAATTGTACAAGGCTCTAACACTCCCATCGACATGTCTGCTAGATGAGATTAACCTCCCCTCACTAAGTCCCGACCAAAGAACCCTGCTGAAAAAAGACATCACAGAAGAGGAACTGATCCTGGCCATGTCGCGACTCCAGCCGGGGAAAACTCAGGGACCACGGCTTCCCGATTGAGATGTGGAAGAGGATAGGGGTGAGTGAGGTGGCTCCACACCTGCGTATGTATACATGCTCGAGAGAACAAGGCCACCCTCCTACAGACCTAAGGAAAGCTACCATAATCTTATTACCCAAAGCAGACAACCCCCCAGATAGATGTAGTTCCTACAGACCAATCTCCCTCCTATACAGTGAAACCAAACTACTGGCAAAAGCACTAGCAAACTGATTGCAGAGGGTCATAATGACATTGATACACCCGGATCAATGTGGTTTCATGCCGCGAAGGTCCATGCGCATGAATATACACAGGCTGCACCAGGCAATTGAAAGAGCACCCGCTCTCCGAGGCTCACTGGCACTATTGGCCACAGACTTCGAAAAAGCATCAGATTCAGTTTACTGGGAGGCACTATGGGAAGTAATGCGCCGAATGGGCTTTGGGGATCAAAATATGGGTTGGATATGACTCCTTTTATAACTCCCCTGAGGCGGTGACTAAAGTAAACGGATGGCCATTGAGACCCTTTAAACTAGGGAAGGGAACGAGACAAGGTTGTCCCCTATCTACAATGCTCTTTGCACTGGCAATAGAGCCCTTAGCCGCATTACTCAGAGAAACACAGACATGTTGTGGCTTCTGGTGGTCCGATGATTGGGAAGACCAAATCTCCCTTTATGCAGATGACCTGCTAATATACCTAGGAGACCCAGTCAACTCTTGTTCCATAGTGACACGCCTTCTAGAGAGATACAGATCTTTCAGTGGGCTGAGGGTAAATTGGTCCAAGTCTATATCGTTTCCGATTAAAGGCACAGGGGATGTTGTCCTTCCGGGTGGAAACAAGCCACTTTCGTTATCTAGGAATACAGGTCACAAACAACCTGAATGGCTATGTGGGCAAAAACCTTCACCCGATTGTGGAGCGTTTCGCAGAAGACGTACGTCACTGGGTATCAGTGCCTCTAATGCTGCTAGGAATGATGGCACTGCCATGCTTTTTATAAATTTTACAGAACGCACCACTCCATCAATTGAAATGGTCTCGCAATATATCCTATATGTGACCTCATGTTTTACTTCATCACCAACACTCCAAAAAATGTATTGCTACTACCGCTATGTGCTAATGGCCTTATAGACTTCAGGAGGTCTCATAATTGCTTGGGATATGACCCATCACCAACTTGCGGCCCTCTGCGTGGCTTCTCGCCATAACTTGGTGGCCATTATACTGCGATAATTACCCCTCCCCCAGATTGTAAGGCTATAGTAATGGTGGTCCGGAGAGTGGGCAGAATGAGAGGTCTTCAGCTAGGAAAAAACTAGCCGCAAGCAGGTGAACTGCAAGACTGCTCAGTGTAAAGTGCCAGGACGTCCTCTGAACCTGCGAGTGGGGGGGTGCACATTCTCTAGCCTCTGATTTTAAAGTTCAACTTTGGAGTCCTGCAGTCCACAAGAAGGGCAAGTGCCCTTGTTCTGACATTCAAGTGTGTATGAGGCGAAACAAATGTTACACCCGATTTCTTTGCTTTCAAATTATGGCAAGTTGCACGTGAAAGCAGCAATGGCCCAATTGGATGAGAGAAAATCTGAGCACTAAGATTTATGTTTCAAAACTTTTAACCTGCCACATGACCCAGATAACGCCATTGTGCTGTCTGAAGTTAATGATGAATTGTGCAAGCCTGTACCAACATAATACAGAAAATCTCAATTGTTTTAAATGTAACTGCAGACCGATGAAATGGACTAGATATTTGTGCTTGGCACTTTATACAAATGCCATGATTAGATTGGACACCGTGAAAGAAAAAACAGTGTCTTAATTTTAGTCACGAGTTTCAAACTTTAAATTGTGCTAGAATTTACTATACATGTGAACTAGTAAAATGTCCTCTTTCCTGGGAAACGTGCTTTTGTATTAAACAGTGATTTAAAAGGAATGCAATGTAAAAAATGCATTTTGCTGCTGAGATGCTGGAGCACCTTTTTTGAGTTGGTATACTATGTAACCTGGGACGTTATAGAATTTCTATTTTGATAGCAGATTGTAAATATAACACCATAAATAAGGACAGGAGGGAGTACACAGCAGTGTATTAGAGGGTAAAACCACACTTTTTGGTTCATTGGGAGCAGTTGAGCAATATGAATTAAAGCACTTGGAAAGCGCAGTCTGAACCAGAGCCCTGACTGGGACTGTGGAATTGTCATTGAAGTATGAGAATTAATCTAAGTGCGTAAATCTCAAATTCATGTTTAGTGTAAAGTGGGTGGAAACAAAGACTTGCACTTATCAAGCCTGCCTATGCCTGTCGAGTCTGCACATCTACCATGCCCTGTTTTTGCCACATGTACATGAACTCTAAATTCAGTCACTTTGGAGTAAACAACTTAACCTCTCCCCCACAGTCGGCAGTCAGTGCATAGAGAAAACCTCTGTACATACTTTAAAATTTCTTCTTTTGGGAGAACCTTCAGTGACAGCCCTAAGAAGAGCAACTCTCCCACCCTCTGACTTTAATTAAAAATCAAAGTCCTCTTTATTGATGCATGCATCTTCCTATTCAAATGCTGAATGCAAATTACATCAGTGTCCTTATTATAGGTTATTTCTTAGGTATACTATGCATCACAGAGCCCTGGCTGAATGGCTTCCCCAAGTTCTATTCTTTTTTACATGTATCCTCGACATTATAATCATACTTTTTTTTTCGTCCCTGCTCTGTGTCCCACTTGTTTACATTAAATTAAATGGATGAATCTGAGTGGTGTGATGTATCTGATGATATCACTCCTTTCCCAGAGTTGACTCTCCTCATGTGGCCAGGGGACAGCAGGTGCTCCTGACCTTGGGGGTGGCTATATAAGGAAAGACAATATGGCAGAAGGCGACCCTCCGGGGATGACACATCCTCATCAGAGGAAGTCACATACCCCCATTCCCTTTAAGGGATGTTCCCTCACTAACACTTGATGACATATTATAACACTGTCTCTCAACCACTTGCCAAGTCTACTTCAAGTATTTCCCAATATCGCCCAAAGAGTAGTTTATCAACAACTGAGACGGTGAAGAGGCAAGGGGCGGTGATGATTACTCCCAATGAGATCCAACATCGGCTTCCCCAATATCACATATAGAACAGTATGACAACTGAGACTAGGAAGAGGCGAGGAGCAATGATGTCACCTATTCCAAAATAACTTACACGGGCTATTGTGACCCCTCTTCTAAAAAAAAAAAAAAAAAAAATCACTGGATGCTTCCATCTTGGCTAACATTTGCCCCATCTCTCTTCTTCCTTTTTTCAGGAAGATGTTGGAATCCCTGATGTCGCCCCTTCTTTCCTCTTTTCTTGAAACTTCATCTTTCTTCGGCCCCTTTCAGTTGGGTTTCCGGCCGGGGCGTGGAACGGAGAGTGTCTTGGTGTTTATAGTTGATGATCTGGCAGTGCTGGTTGACCGGGGTGGAGAGGGAGACCTGGTACTGTTGGATGTGTCTGCGGCATGCGACAATTATAACCACTTCATCATGCTGTCCCGCCTAGCCTCGGCGGGCCTCTCCAGTCCTGTTCTCGCATCGGCTTTCATCCTTCTGACTGACTGGGGCCAATCACTTTCACTTTCTTTCTTCTTGTCTATCCCCTCCTCACTTGCTCTCTTGTGGTGTATCCCAAGGCTCTGCCTTGTCCCAGATGCTATTTAACATCTGTGTCAGGCGCTGGTTGGTCTCATCTGCTCCTGCAGCTTTCAGTGCTATTCCTATGCTGCCAACACCCAGATCTTGGTCCGATTAGACGTCGGCCAAGCTGAGGTGTTGTCGAGCTTGTGTGAGTGCCTGGTGGCTGTGAGGGGCTGGTTAATAGCAATTGGCTTAAGCTTAATAGGGACAAGACAGAGGTTCTGGTGGTTCTCCCCCTTGATCCTACGTTGTGGACCTTTTTCTTTCTGGCCTTCTGCTTTGGATGAGTTACCCAGTCCAGTGACGGCAGTTAAGACTTTGTGAGTCCATTTCTTCTCCTCACGTTCGACTGCTCCCCAGGTGAGCACAGTTTGTAAAATGGGCCACTTCCTTCACAAAGTGCTCCATTAAAGGGGCTACCATTCCTGCCTACTCATCTGCGACCTCTGGTAGTTGCATTAATTATTGCAATGCCCTGTTTCTAGCTCAACCTATTTGTATCGTGCACCGGTTGCAGCTCCTACAAAATCGTGCAGCCTGGGTGACCACTTCCATTCCATATGGCTCTAACATTAGTCCTATTCTCCATTCTCTCCACTGGCTTCTGCTGGACAAAAGGATTACATTTAAATCCTTCTATTTGGTCCACCGGGTGTACTATCACCATGGGGCTGGCTAGCTCCAAGACAAACTTCTTCCTTGTATTCCTGAGTGGACTCTCCGTTCCAGTAATGCTCGTCTAGGTGCCATCCCTAAATTTCATCTTTCTAGGGTAGGAGGATGTGCGTTTTCAATCTCTGCAGGGAAATTGTGGAACGATGTACCCGTCGCCCTTGGGTGCACAGAGCACCAGCTTCAATTCTGACGCTCCTTAGAAACGTTGCTATTTTACGCTGTAGTTTGCTGTGTGTGTGTGTCCTAGCGCCAAGATGCCCTTGGGTGAACGTGCGCGGCATACATTTTACTAACATAACAGGATTACCACTATCGGCGGTCTAGTCGCAGGGGAAATTTGATTGGTCCGTCATGGTTTAAATCCATGCCGGGAAGAGAAGCAGGAAGTTCTCCAGCTCAGGGCAAAGCAAGGTACCAGCAACGACGCAGAAGTCGAAGCAGCTACACAGAGCGATAGGGCAGCCCGATGAGCGGCACGCTCAGGGAGGCTCCGCAGAAACCGGAACAAAGCGCGAGGAAGCAAGTCATGCTTCCTGACCGCTGCAGAGGCTGGAAAGCCAACCGAAGCCTGAACGCCTACTGGAGGTGCCGGCAAGGGCAGAGAGATGCAGGAGTCGGAGAAACATCTGACTTGGAGCAGAGAAAGCACAAGAGAAACAGTGAGCCCAGGGAAAGTGAAGGGACACCGAAGCACTGTCTGGCGATATAATGAAAGCCCTAGACAGTGGAGCTGGGGTCTGGGACCCTCAGTACGAACTTGGGGGAGTCATTCACAAAAAATATGGGGGGGGCCAGAAAAGAGAGTTTACAGGCAAATGCCCTTACTCTATGAACTCCGTACCACGAAAAAATAGGGCAATTGCCAACTGTGATATGATTAAGTTAAAACCAAACGACGTCTGATTTCCAAAACCAGGCAACCAACCTGTTTTTTTGGATAAAACTACTGTGGTTGAGGACAGAGTTATTTTTTGAGGCAACAAAGAACTGCTGTGGATTTAACCACCAGCAGAAAAACAAGGCTGATGGGGAAGACGGAAAGAGATAGAATTGAATTTCTAAATATCCCTTCCTCCTACCCGAATCTGTCCCTGTGTAGCGCTGATGTATCGCCTACAAACAGGGGACAGGATAAAAATAAACTATTTACTTCTAATTGTTGTCAAAAACATTCAGCCTTGTTTAAATCGTGCCCCTCAACCACTCTCTTTTCCACTATGTGTCTGTGTTGGAAGAGACAAATAGCCAGATATAACAATCGGTGGTATAGTAGTTGGGTGTACACACATCCACTGGGTTATACAAAACTTTAATGACCCAGGGATTGTGTGTCAACTACATACACTGAGGTTTAAAAAGAGACACAAACACAAATGATAAACACTCAAATTCTGTTGCAGACCAACATAAAGAAAATACACACTCCACTATGCATTTCCCTAGGTCTTGTTATTACTGCATCTAGTGTGGTGAGGTAAAAAATTGCTCATATATAGAAAATTAAATTAATATTTATTGATTGTAGCAATTAATGTCTACCGGTTTCAGCGGCAGCATATGTGTTGTGGCCACTTTCTTCAGGACAGTCTTTTGGTGTTCAACAAGAAGGTAGTTCTAGTTAGTACTTGCCAAAAGATGAATTTCAAAATAGAAGGCGGGAATATTACTTTACCACCTACTTAGTGTGTCTTGGGGCTGGGACCGACGGGTGACCCTGTGTAATGAAACAAAATATATACACGTCACCGTTTGGTTATAAACTGCCAATTAATGGCTTTCGAATAAACAGTTTTGTTAGTGCTATTCATGCTCTAGATACACAACAGGAGGTATGGATGGTTCTTGCCTCTTATCATCCTCAATCTGATGTTCTACATCATTTGCCTCTGATCCATTTAATCAGGGGCTGACTTCAAAATAAAACAAAGACCTTTTTCTGCATATTTTAGCCTGCAGATGTTAATTTCTAATCTATGCATTCTGTTTGCAATGTAGTGTTCAACAATGTCCAAAGTTCATATCGTGTAAAAATAGAGACCGTGAAAGTCACTGACCTGAATGTTGAAATTGGATGGACATAGTTGTCTCGTCTAAGTTTATGCAATAGTGTGTCCCTGAAGGTCAGGTAAAGAATCCTGATCCTAGTAGGAGAAATAAAAAATGACAAGGCTGCCATTTACTTTCTATATGTGCCGTAATTTTTGCACCCTAGGGGTCAAGGTGTTGTAAACAGCACGGGGCGAAGTGATCGATCTAGCCAAACCCAGGGAGTATTTGGAGCGAGTAGCATACTGCTGGGTCGAATCCGCCCCGCATTTGAGTTTCTTTTCAGCTCGTGAGTTCTCAGGCTTACCTGACTGCTTGAGATGCGCCGGCTATGTCCTAGCTCTCACTCACGAACTGGATCCGCAGCGCCCATGTGCATGACCGTTGTGTAATGGGTCACAAGTCATGTGATGGCTGCCGGAAGCGTCACGTTTTATTGGTTAACGCGTGTATGAGTCACCCGGAAGTCGGGCACCTTTGATGTTAATATACGGGTGTCGGGATGGTGCAATTTCGGCTCGCCCTTCACTTGCGGTTATAACAGGGGCATTTGATGATTAAAAACGGATGCACTCCGTTTTTCAAGGCGAATTACATTCCTTGTCCATGTGTTGTTGAATATACCGTCTCGTAACCGGGAAGTAAAGGAACTTCCATGGGGGTCAGCGGTCTTGTGGCCTGAAAGTGCAAAAGCTTCCACTACTTTCATGGTCATGTGCATGTAAGATGTTCTATCCGTGAGCTTCCGCAATTTGCATTTAGATATAATGTGCCAGGCAGGGTTGCACATATTATGTATATATGAAATGGACATAATTCATGTTGTTTTATGAGGCACATCTTGGAGATATCCCAAAAGTGGGCTACATTGCATCTATCCCCTGGACCTCAGCTGGTCATGGCTAGAGTTTGCCAGGGGATAGTCTCCTTCAGCCCTAGTTGGTCTGATTTGTGGCAGAAAACCCATTTTTGCTCTTTTTTTAGTAGAAATTTGGCCATGTCCCCACCTCTTCTCGGACAGGTCACTTTCTCTATTATTGTCCATGTGATTTCATTGGCTTTGTGTTTATGTAGTTTAAAATGTTCGACCAATGGAGCATTTTCCCGTTCAGTTCTTATGCACGACTGATGCTCTTGTATGCGTTTTTTTTACAGGTCTGGTGGTCATGCCTATGTATTTTTTATTGCATGGCAATTAATACACCGCGGCCAAAGAGGAGGCGGACGTGGCAGGGGACAAATACAGGGATCACCCCGAGTAACCAGGAGCAGAGGCAGGGACTTACAACAACACAACTACTAGTTATGAACCTGTCGGATTATACCCTTTCCGATGCAGAAACTAGGGTTTTGCAAAAGGGACTAAGTTTTGTTCCAACAACCCGACATGATGCGTTCCAGACCAGAATTGAAGTAGCCAGATTAATGAGGAACATCAGATTACGACAACACTTTGGACAATTAGAGTCAAATACAGATGCCAGAAGGGAACAAGACACCACAGTATTACATCCGAAATCAACCTTTTATCCACCAATTTTATCTACAGAGTCAATCGTATTTGAGAAAGCTATCTTTAAGAAACTAGAAGAACTGGAAGGAGAAGAAAAATCCAGCTTTCAAAACTTGTCCAAACTTGAACGAGAGGTAATGTCTGAAAAACAACTCGGCAGTGATCATCAAACAAGCCGACAAAGGAGGGGCCATAGTTATCATGAACTCATGTGACTATGACCTAATGGTAACCAAACTCCTGAATAACCGGAACCATTACAAAGTCCTAAGAGGGGATCCCACCCACAATTTACGGCTGACCATCGCAAATATCGTGGAAGAAGCAGCCTGCGAGGAACACATAAGTGCCAAAGAGGCGGCATTTCTCACTCCAAGATTTCCAAAATTACCTGTTTTCTGTGCGCTATCACCCCCGCCGGGAAGACCGATCGTAGCAGGGATTGAATCCATCCTGGAGCCTTTATCACAATTTGTGGATTTCTTTCTGAGACCTGAGATCCCAAAAATGCGCTCCTACCTGAAAGACACGATGAGTGTTTTCAACATGCTCCACGAGGTCACTTTTGATCCAGCAACACAATTCCTGGTGACACTAGATATTGAAGCACTATATACTAACATTCCACAAACAGCTACATTACAAATTGTGGAAAAAGTGCTACGAGAATTGGAGACTCCGCCGGCAGTGCCAATAGAAACAATTATGCAAATGGCAGAACTGGCACTTACTCTGAATTTTTTTCCTACACGAAGAGACCTTCTACCAACAATGCTCGGGGACCGCCAGGGGTGCCACTTTTGCTCCATCCCTGGCAAACCTTTGTGGCAGAATTCGAGAGCTACACACCAACCAACCCCTTCAGATCACAGGTATCCCTGTGGACGAGATACATTGATATCTTGGCAATTTACACAGGGACAAAAACCTCCTTCATGGAATTCCTGGACTGGTTGAACCCCCAAAACCCTTTCTTGAAATTCACTCGCTGCATCTCGAAAGAGGTGATACATTTCCTAGATGTGGAAATCAGAATAAATGAGGGACAACTGTCCACAACGGTCTTCAGGAAACCCACAGACCGCAATGCCCTATTGGACTACACAAGCTTTCATCCAAGGAGCTTAGGCGAAAATGTGCCCTTTGGACAATTTTTGCGCTACAGGCGTAACTGCTTAAGCTTACAAGAATATGACATCCAAGCATAGACTCTGGCTAATAAATTATCAGAACGAGGATACCCTACTTTTTACAAAGTACGCCCAATAGGTGAGAAAACAATCACAGCAGTGTTCAGTTATTTCAACAAGGTGAACCAAATAAAGGGAGAAATTGTAAAACTTTGGCCATTATTAAATATGGGCCCGGTGACACTCCCTTTACCACGTTTTGCCATTAAAAAGAGGAAAAATTTGAGAGATACTCTCCTACTCCTTTATGCCAACCCAGGAAATTCCTACAGACTACACTTTGGGAAACAACACCGGCATTTGGACACATGTGGCCAATGCAATGTATGTTCCCTAACAAAAAGATCCCAAACATTGGACCTTGGTCTAACGACACCATGGCGACAACAGTCGCTGACCAACTGCAACACTTCGAATGTTATCTACATGATTAATTGCCCATGCAACAAAAAATACATAGGCATGACCACCAGACCTGTTAAAAAAAACGCATACAAGAGCATCAGCCGTGCATAAGAACTGAAAGGGACAATACTCCATTGGTCGAACATTGTAAACTACATAAACACAAAGCCAATGAAATCACATGGACAATAATAGAGAAAGTGACCTGTCCGAGAACAGGTGGGGACATGGCCAACTTGCTCCTAAAAAGAGAGCAAAAATGGGTTTTCCACCTCATATCAGACCAACTAGGGCTGAAGGAGACTATCCCCTGGCAAACTCTAGCCATGACCAGCTGAGGTCTAGGGGATAGATGCAATGTAGCCCACATTTGGGATATCTCCAAGATGTGCCTCAAAGAACAACATGAATTATGTCCATTTCATATATACATATGTGCAACCCTGCCTGCCACATTATATCTAAATGCAAATTGCGGAAGCTCACGGATAGAACATCTTACATGCACAAGACCATGAAAGTAGTGGAAGCTTTTGTACTTTCAGGCCACGAGACCGCTGACCCCCATGGAAGTTACTTAACTTCCGGGTTACGAGACGGTATATTCAACAACACATGGACAAGGAATGTAATTTGCCTTGAAAAACTGAGTGCATCCGTTTTTAATCATCAAATGCCCCTGTTATAACAGCAAGCGAAGGGCGAGCCGAAATTGCACCATCCCGACACCCGTATATTAACAATCAGAGGTGCCGGACTTCCGGGTGACGCATACACGCGTTAACCAATAAAACGTGACGCCTCCGGCAGCCATCACATAACTCGTGACCCATTGCACAACGGTCATGCACACGGGCGCTGCGGATCCAGTTCGTGAGTGAATGAGAGCTAGGACATTGACGGCACATCTCAAGCAGTCGGGTAAGCCTGAGAACTCACAAGCCGAAAAGAAACTCAAATGCGGGGCTGATTCAGCCCAGCAGTATGCTACTCGCTCTAAATACTCCCTGGTCTGGCTAGAGCGATCACTTTGCCCCGTGCTGTTTACAACACCTAGACCCATAGGGTGCAAAAATGATGGCACATATAGAAAGTAAATGGCAGTCTTGTCATTTTTTCTTTCTCCTACTAGGATCAGGATTCTTTACCTGACCTTCGGGGACACAATATTGCATGAACCTAGACGAGACAACTATGTCCATCCAATTTCAACATTCAAGTCAGTGACTTTCACGGTTTCTATTTTTACACGATATGAATTTTGGCCATCGTTGAACACTACGTTGCAAACAGAATGCATAGATTAGAAATTAACATCTGCAGGCTAAAATATGCAAAAAAGGTCTTTCTTTGTTTTATTTTGAAGACAGCCCCTGATTAAATGGATCAGAGGCAAATGATGTAGAACATCAGATTGAGGATTATGATAAGAGGCAAGAACCATCCATACCTCCTGTTGTGTATCTAGAGCATGAATAGCACTAACAAAGCTGTTTATTCGAAAGCCATTAATTGGCAGTTTATAACCAAACGGTGACGTGTATATATTTTGTTTCATTACACAGGGTCACCCGTCGGTCCCAGCCCCAAGACACACTAAGGAGGTGGCAAAGTAATATTTGCGCCTTCTATTTTGAAATTCAACTTTTGGTATGTACTAACTAGACCTACCTTCTTGTTGAACACCAAAAGACTGTCCTGAAGAAAGTGGCCATAACACATATGCTGCCGCTGAAACCGGTAGACATTAATTGCTACAATCAATAGATATTATTTTAATTTTCTATATATGAGCAATTTTTTTACCTCACCCTACTAGATGCAGTAATGACAAGACCCAGGGAAATGCATAGTGGAGTGTGTATTGTCTTTATGTTGGGCTGTAACACAATTTCCGAGTGTTTATAATTTGTGTTTGTCTCTTTTTAAACCTCGGTGTATGTGGTTGACACACAATCCCTGGGTCATTAAAGTTTTGTATAACCCAGTGGATGTGTGTACACCCAACCACTATACCACCGATTGTTTTATCTGGCTATTTGTCTCTTCCAACACAGACACATAGTGGAAGAGAGTGGTTGAGGGGCATGATTTAAACAAGGCTGAATGTTTTTGACAACAATTAGAAGTAAATAGTTTCTTTTTATCCTGTCCCCTGTTTGTAGGCGATACATCAGCGCTACACAGGGACAGATTCGGGTAGGAGGAAGGGATATTTAGAAATTAAATTCTATCTTTGTCTTCCCCCACAGCCTTGTCTTTTTGCTGGTGGTTAAATCCACAGCAGTTCTTGTTGCCTCAAAAAATAACTCTGCCCTCAACCACAGTAGTTTTATCCAAAAAACAGGTTGGTTGCCTGGTTTTTGAAATCCGATGTTTGGTTTTAACTTAATCATATCACAGTTGGCAATTGGCCTATTTTTTCGAACTTGGGGGAGACCAAGAAGGGATGTTTGGATAGCAAGCTTAATTATTATATTAAAAGTACCCAACAAACATTTTGGAAGAAACTGCATACAAGTGCTGGCAGGAGAGTAAACCAGGCAAAGCCAAGTGTGTGTGACGAACTGCAGTGAATCTCAAGTAAGATTCATGTCCTTTAGATTGTGAATTGTTGTAAATGTGGAAAAGAGCCTGGCAGAGAAGTATGACGGACACAAGTGAACACAGTTCAAGGGTTTAGTTTATTTTGTTTATTTATATAGCGCAGCCAAACCCTGGGGTAACAGGGCGCTTTATCGTTAAGTGGCAACATGGTAACAGTGAGTTGCACATACAGGAAATGGCAGTGGATGATAAAGTACAATAAATAGCAGGAGGACTATGGTACAGAATGATCCGTAGTGAGAGCATGATGAGAATGTAACAGGTTACAGGTTAGTCTGTTGTAGGCGCAGCACATATTTGCTGCAAGAAAACTAGGGTGCAGGATTTAGCTAAGTGCAGGCTAACAGTCTATTGCTGAGTTATGAGCAGTTCCTTCACATTAGCTCTGAACGACCAGATTGAAGTGTCAGCTCTGATTGTCATTGGTAATGCATTCCAGCATTTCGCTGCTAACACTGGGAAGTTTGCTCCCACTGCCGTTTTCAGATTGAACTTCGGATATCAAGTTGGTGTAAATATGGGGATCTAGTTGGTCTGGTAGAGTTATGTCTAGTGCATTTATCTGATAAGTAGCGTGGGGCTGTGAGATAGAGACATTTCTGTGTGATGACAAGTGCTCGTGGTTTGATTCTCTCACAGATAGGGAGCCAGGGAGACTCTTTTCTGAAGGTAGAGATGTGGGCCTTGCAGGGGAGATTGAGTGCATGTCTGAGGGCGTTGTTTTGGAGTATCTGGAGTCTGTTCAGGTTGTGGTTGGTGGTGCAGAGAAAGAATATGTTGCAGTAGTCCACTTTGGACAATATGAGGGCTCTGGCCAGTGTGAGACAACTGTTGGTGGATAGGAATGGTTTGCAGGCATTTATAAGTTTGTTGCTATAGGCCATGGAAAAGATGGTAGCGTTGATTTGTTTTTTAAGTGAAAGAGTGGCGTCAAGATAGACAGCCAGTGTTTTGACTTCTTTTGACACTTTTATGATGTTGCCATCAATGGTGAAGGATTGGTATCTGGTGTCGAGTTTGTTAAAACGAGCTTGGGAGCCGACGATAAGTTGCTCCGTCTTGTCATTGTTTAAGCAGAGGCTGTGGGTCGCCATCCATGCTTGGATTTCAAGGTAAATCTCGTTTAGCTATGCAACATCGTCCTCCTAGCTCACCGTGAGTGCGATGAGGACCGGTGTATTGTTAGCATAGTTAGTATATGTGACACCCAAGTCATCAAGGCGGTCAAAGAGGAGCTTTGTGAAGATGTTGTAGAGAGTGGGGGAGATGCATGATCCTTGTGGGACTCAAAATTGAATTGGGTCAGGGTCCGCTGCAGCGCCGCCTGAGGGGGGCGAAGACCCTAGTTCTATCCGATAGGAAGACCAAATCCAATTGGTGGCATTCTGGGAGAATGCAGCAGCTGCACAGAGGTGTTTGGTGAGTATTTGGTGGTCGACTAGATCGAAGGCTGCAGACAGATCTAACGAGTAGGATGGCCAGATTGCCCCTGTCTTTGGCTTCATCCATTTGGATTTTTAGGTCCAGGAGGGACGTTTCCATCCCATGCCTAGGTCTAAAGCCAGATTGTCACAGGTTATTGTCTTCCAAATGTTGTATTTGGAGGTATGCTACTCTGTCTAGTATTTTTAAAAGAAGGGGGGTGGTCGTGATGGGCCTATATTTTGTTGGCGTGTTAGGGTGTAGGTTAGGTTTTTTGAGAAGAGGTAGGACCCATGCCTCTTTGAGGTTATTCGGGACGGCAGAATTCTTGAAGGAGGAGCTAATCAGGGCGGCGATAAAGGGTGCTAGATCTCTAGCCCCATCCTTGATAACTGAGGCAGGACATAAGTCGCCTAAACAGTTAGGTTTTAGGCTGGCAGTTATGTTGATTACTTCATGCTCTGTGAGTGGTAAAAAGTGGAAGAGGGGATAGACCAGATGGGGAGAACTATGTGTATGTGGTATGATCTTTGGCTGTGAGGTTGGCTTTTTTAGACTCTATTTTTGCTTGCAGGAGAGCTATTTTATTGTACAGGGCTTGTTGGATGTTGCTGCACCAGCCTTTGTCCTTAACGCAGTCATCTGAGGGGGGCACAGGTGATTCCAATTCTCTTAGGATGGAGAATAGCTCTTTCGTTCCAGATTTGGCGTTGTGGATTCTAGTGTTGAAAGTCTCTTTTTTGGCATTCACAATAGCCGCTTTGTATGTGGCAGCTGCTGAAGAGAACTTTTCTTTAGTGGAGATGGAGGGGGCTTTTCTCAAGCTAGGGTGTTTATTAAACTGTATAGGTAGGTTGGAAAAACACCTAATCTAAACCTAAATCTAAGATGGGAACAAGCTACGACCATCAAATAATAATAAAGCAGTCCTAGTGGCGTCTTGTAAATAAAGAAAACGGCCTATACTTAAGAAAAAAAACGCTTGCCAATCCTTACAACTAAATACAAAAAGGAGTTTGGGATAGTGTTCACAAGAAAGAAGTGTTCACAAATGATAAATCAGGATGTGGTAGCCGAGGGTCTCCTTTCCCCACATTTTGAGCATGGGGCATGGCAGGATTCCTGAGCACAGCAAACTATTGAGCTTTCTTTGCACGAGACGACAGTTCCTTTCTCAAGTATCAGGACCTTCGGTGGTTGTCTCTTTTCTACGAAGTCTTTTGCCTCTGAGGACCTGATTCGTTCAAAATAATAAACCAAGTTCCTTTCCGCATGTATGGGGATGGCGCTAGAGAGCCGACGAAGATGGTGGACTCCTGTTGAGCTCAGCACGAGGGCTTTGATAAATCCTGAATCGTCCACATCGAGGCAGCCACAATATTCCATCTGATGTGAGCTGAGAGGCCGTGTACACCCCTCGCCCCCCCCCCCCCCCGAATTGCATAGCCCACTGCAACCAGGGATCTGGATATGGCTGGTTTATAGAAGTGGCTGTGCAGTGTGGATGGTGGGCCATTGCAGGCCAGCGCTGGTGTGTGTCCCGTGGTTAGCTCCCCGAGCCGGAAGGACAGTGGGGTGAATTCTCCCCGGGTTAGCTGGACGGTCTGCTCCAGGGGGACAGTGGGACTACCGGAATAAATTCTGAAAGGGCTGTAGCGCTGAGCAGTGCAGGCTGGTAGCAGAGGCAGTTTGGAGCCCGCCTCCGACGCCAACAATGTTGATTGGTGCTGTTCGGAGCTGCCGGATGTTGTGGTTCGCGGAATACTACAGCGGAGAGCCCAGGCGGGGGCGAGCTGGCTCCCAAGTGAAGGAGCCAGCAAGCAGCTGCTAATCGACATCAGAACGGTGCCTCCCCAAAACTTAGTAAACAGGCAGCTGTAAGAGCCCCAACGTGCTGCTGCTAGTTGTCAACGGTGAGTAGGTACAACGCTGTGCAGCGAGGGTGCAGAGGCAGTGTGGAGCCCGACCCTGGAGCGAACATACCCGGTGAGGCAGGGACCCAGCCCGCAACCCCCTCCTGATTCTTCCCCCCCTCCCACCCCACAGACAGCAGAGAGTGCGGGAGACCATTGGGAACATTAAAAACAACCAGGTGGACAGCTCTGGATATAGGCTGGTGGTGATCAACCAGGGAGTGAGACGGGGCTTGGCTTAAGGGCACAAGGCCCACGTAATTGTGGTCCCCGGATAGCCCCCCAGACTTCCTTGCTAACTGGAACAGTGGTGACACACCATTCCACCATTAACTCTGTGGTCAAAATAAAGAAAGAGGCTGGTTGGGAGGACCCCGGTGCACCTCATCTGAATCAGGGGCGGGTGGGAGTCAACCCCGAGAGACCATCCATCTCCTTAGATATTTTGCTAAGGCCAGACTCCTGCTGATACGAACTACCCCCTGTGGGGCTGGTCCATAGGGAGCCGGAGGAGCTGTACTGTACTGAATCACCTCCCCTCCTTTGTGGGGAGTTGCTCTACCATTGGATCTCTTGGCTCCCCACAATCGCATTGTACCGCCGACTGAGTCCTTCATAGCCCCAGCCTAGTCCCACCTCTTTCTGGGGCATACTGCGTGGTCTGACTCTTGGCAGATCCCTCCGTGAAGGCTCTGGCCCGAATCTGCTTCACAGTCCCAGACCTTTGGGGAGCCCCGTAGGGGCCTACTAATTCCTGATACTGGGCACTTCAGTTCGCTGGCATACGCACCTCGCTGACAATCTGGGCCCGCAGTGGGCTTCCCTTACCATGGGGAACATCAGACAAAATACAACAGAAGCTCACCTTCAAGGGGGGGCCCTACTCCTCCAAGACGCCCAAGCCACAACCACAGCTGCAGGTATCCGAATCAATGGAACTAATGGCGGACGGAGCTACCCAGATGCCGCAATTGGACATCAGGGAAATACTATTCGACCTCAAAGTGGGCATTGGTGGGTTGGACTCCAAACTCAACTCACTTTCCTCAAAGGTCGACCTAGACCTACTGCAACACCGGCTAGATGAACATGGCGATCGTCTAGACGAGGTGGAACAGTGTGGGTCTGGGCTAGAGGACGGATCGACTTCACTTGTCGGCACAGAGTCCACCCTCGAGGTACAGATCAGGTCGGTGGCCATCAAGAATGAGGACCTGGAAGGAAGGGCCAGCAGAAACCATATCCGCCTGGGGGGCATCGGGGAACAGCAAGGGCAGTCCAAGATGGAGGAATTTGTGGAAACCCTGTGTAGGGAGCACTTTGGGGGCGTCAGAGATATCTCCCCTGTTCGTGGTGTAGAGGGCTCACCGTGAACTAGCTGCTCGACCGATACCTGGAGCGCCCCCACCCCGTCATTGCTCGCCTCCTGAACTATAGAGATCTGGCCAGACTGAAAGGAGACCTCCAATACGATGGGGATAAAATCCAGGTTTTCTCAGACTTTTCAGCGTCCGTTCAGGCATCAAGACGGTCCTTTGCCAGAGTAAAAACACGCATCAGAGAGAGTAATATTCCTTACTCCATGCTGTTACTGGCAAAACTTTGCATTCAACATGATGGGGGGGGGGTGGGAGGGAGATGCAATTCTTCACGTCTCCGAAGGTGGCTAGCTCCTTTTTAGATGGGATTGGGAGGCGGCTCCCCCACAACAATCCAAGGCCCCAGGATGAAACTGGAGACCGGGCTAGGGGGGGGGGGGAAGGGCGGTGGATCCCGGAAATGGGGCTCACACAATCGGTGTAATGGGAGTATAGGGCGGCTGCAAAACATTGGAGGGGCCGCTGACCTCTTTGTTACATAGTTCAGGCTGCCTCAGTCATATGTACCCCACCCACAGTTGGCAGAGCTTCACAGGCTTGGTTGGGCGCTATCGCCCCGAGCACAGCACTGGTTTTGGCTTTTGGTTCAGGGAACATTGGGGGGATCTAGCGGGTGGGTTGGGGGGTTGACTGTGGGAGAGGTAGAATGGGGGATTACAGGGGGATATCTGGGTCAGTTTTGGGCGGCTCATGGAGTGGGGGTGGCAGATTAGAGTTAAGTCACCAGGAAGAGGGGTTACTGAGGTTAATGGGGGTGGGGGGAGTCTGGTTTTGTTCTGGCTGTCAGGAGTCCGATCCTCACATGGCACCTCAATCTCACCGACATGTTATTCAATCACAACTCGATCCCGCAGGGCGGGTGGCGAACTTATGGGTAAGAGGTAGCTGTCTCCAACCTTTGAATATTCTCTGGGCAAATGGTATTCCGGGTAGGTACATGGATCATTGGGGGGGGTTAAACGTAAATGGGGCACCCACCTGGGGGTTTGCCACAGGTTTTTCTCCTCCCACTCCTCTGACGCAAGGGTGGTAGCTATCCTTATCGGAAGGGGAGTCAAGTTTTGCTTGATCTCAACGGCAAGGGATGATGAAGGGAGGGCCCTACTGGTGTGTTGCGCCCTTGAAGGTGTGCTGGTGGCTTTGGTGAACTCCTACGGTCCCAATATAGACCATACAAATGCATTTGACTGGGTCATGGTGAAAACGGCCGGGTGTCAAGACGCCACCATCGTGTGGGGTGGGGACCTGAACACCATGATAGACCACCTTGGTGATAGATCCGGAACAGGTCAGGGCCTAGTCACGAAGGCAAGCTTGCAGGTCTAAGATATGCCAAACATACAACCTTATGGACAGTTGGTGATATCGGCATAGAAACGTTTGGGACTGCACCTTCCACTCTTGGGTTCATGGTTCCAGCTCCAGGCTGGATTACCTATTGGTGTCCCTTCGAAGGGGAGTTCACATGGGGCGATAGCCGGATATTCCCTCGGACCCTGTCAGATCACTCCCCTGTGCTTTTGGAATGTGGGCTGGGAAGGATGGAGAAGAGGGGCCACTCCTGGCAATTTTAAATCTTGATGCATTGCATGACCTGGTATTCTGCCAGGAACTGCGGAAAGAAAATCAGTCCTTTTTTTCCAACCCAATGAGGGCTCTGACCTCAATAGGGATGTTCTGGGAATTCTTTTAATGCTACATCAGAGGGATGTATATGAGTAAAGAAAATGAAATCCTCCTGGGCATTATGAGGGACCTCATGGAAGGGGATTCTCGGATCAAGGATCTGGAAGTAGAATATGCATATATGGCGGACTCTAGGACTCTTGCGAAGCTCCGACAGGAGCTTGACAAGTTCAGGACCAACGCCAATCGGAAATTCGGTTCCTGAGCCAAGGACACCAGATACGCCAGTATGGGGAGGGAAAGAAACCAGGGGCCCTACTGGCCCAACCTCTGGCAGCCGATAAATGGCCCCCACATGTGGAATACCTTCGAGACCCCCAGGGCGGACCATTGCACACGGAGGAGAGCATAGCTGCGATATTCCGAGTGTTCTATAGGGACCTATACAGATCCAAGAACACGCATGATTCGGAGGTCCTGCGGCATTATCACTGGAAGAAATCCTAACTGTAATTAAGGAGCTCCCGGGATCTAAATCGATGGGGCCCGATGGCTTAACCGGAGAGCTCTATAAGACATATGCCCCCATTCTGGCTCCAGTGCTTCTGCGGGTGTATGAGGAATCACTGGTGACCGGGATGCTCCACCCCCCCGGCACCCTGAGGCAAACATGGTACTGCTGCGTAAACAGGGGAAACCACCCCCAGACTGTGCCTCATATCGACCGATCACTCTGATCAATGTCGACAATAAAATACACGCCGCGGTCTTCGCAAATCGGCTGCTCCCGATGATGCCGAACCTGGTGCTGACGGACCAGGCTGGGTTCATCCATGGGAGAAACGCTACTTACAGTCTTTGTCGCCTCCTCTGTTATTTAGGCACTTGAGGATACGTCCCAGGTGATTGCTGTCTTTTTAGATGCTGAAAGGGCCTTCGACTGTCGAATATCCCTTCCAGTTTGCAGTAAACCAAAAGCTGGGACTCGGCCCTTATTTCATCAGTTTGGTTTCACTTTTATATGTGAACCCCTCAGCAAAAATTGTAATTGGGCAAGCAAGATCAGATGGCTTTGAGATGGGAAGGGGAACTCTGCAGGGATGCCCCCTCTCCCTGCTCCTATTTCCCCTCGTAATGGGGCCACTGGCGGCAAGCCTGCGAGAGCGTCGCATTCAGAGGGGACTAAATCTTGGCCCACATATTCTGGTTATATCTCTGTATGCCGATGATGTAGCCCTCTGTTGATAATCCGGTGGACAACCTAAGCCCCGTGATGTGGGAGTTGCTGAGGTTTGGGGAATTCTCAGGCCTGCGAATCAATCATAGCAAGTCTGTGGTGTTCCCCCTCACGGAGGAGACCAGAAGATTTGAAGAGGAGTCTGGCCTTAAATGGGAGACTACAGAGTCCGCTACCTGGGGGTGCTGGTGTCTCGGAATCGAGATGACCTGTATCGTGACAATTACGGGAGGACAATTGGGAAAACTTCAGGAGGCAGTGGCGAGATGGCGATCACTCCCGCTACTTGGGCGGATCTCCATCGTTAAGATGATTGTACACCATACATTTCTATACTGTTTTCTCAATGTTCCCTTGCTCTTATCAAGCGGCTTTTCCCAGCGTTTGTGCAGGCTCATCCTAGATCTACTATGGGCCGGGAAGCCGGCGAGGGTGGCATATACAACCAATGGCAAAGCAAGCTGCGGGGGGGGGGGGCTTGGCTCTACCAGTTCTTGAGCAGTACTACTGGGCAGCGCAGGCACACTATCTTGGGAACTGGTATGCTGCACATTTTGTAAGGCTACATATACAGGTGGAAAGAACAATTGCTGCCCCAGACCTGTTGCGTGCAATGATTCTTGGGGCATCTTGAGTTTCGCCCAATACCCTGAATGTTGTTAAGATAACCTGCATGGTTTGGAAAAAAAAATGCCAGTGCAACTGGGTCTCCACACTCAGTACTCACCTCGACTTCCAGTATGCCACGTGCCCTGGTTGACCATAACTAGTGAGCTGGTCTACCTGCTGTGGGCAAACAAGCTCTGCATCGAAACCCTTGGAGATCTGTTTGTTAATGGTGTATTCCTTTTGGTTCAGCATCCAAGAGCGGGGGTGAGGGGTGACTCGGCGCTCGATATTTTTCTGTACTTTGGCTTACGACATGCGCTTAAAGCCATGTTCACCTCATTCCCCGCACAATCCCCCATGTGGCCACTATTGCATGGGCTGATCCAGTCGTAGGGAGAGAGCTGCTTGGTCTCGCAAATTTACAGCAGTATTATATCAATGGGAGGGAGAAGCCCTGGGGAAAACCATAGAAGATGAAGACTGGGCATATGTGCTGATACAAGCTCAAAGTATCTTTAAATTCTAAATTCAAGCTGATACATTTGTATATCACACTCTGGCCAGATTCCAGACACTTTCCTACTACCCCAGCTGCGTGTGCCAGGTGTGATTTTTGCCCTGGCAGGATTTCATCTGGCCTGGGAGTACCCACGGGTCTCCAGGTTCTCGAAAGAGGTACTAACTAAAATCTCGGATTATTGGGGAGCCATTGGAGCCGGACCCTGTCTTGGCTTTATTGGGATGTACAAGGTTCCTAACAGCCCGCAATGATGCGCCTGGCGGGTCTGTTATTTGTGGCAGCGTGCAGAAGAGCGGCTATGGCTTCGGGTAAGGGTCACCCTCCCAATGTACAGGGATGGCTTTGGGATGTTGCTCACTGCTGTGACGTTGAAACTGCCTTTTCCGGACTCTGCCATTGCATGCTCGCTCGCCAGAGGTCTTCGACCCGTATATTCAATATTTAATTACAACAGCGAACTGACGATAGAATTAATGTTGTATGTGATGTTATGTATTTTTACAGAGTGGGCTATGTCCCGAATAGGAATATAACTCATAATCATAGACGACTCCAGCGGGTTGTTGAATGGGGAAGTAAGAATGAGGGAGAAATGGCGATTGTGTCCTTGGACGCGGTAAAGGCGTTTGATTCGGTCAAGTGGCCGTGGCTGCTGGCGGTCCTGGCGGGGTATGGAATGGGACCTGGATACATAAGGTGGGCGAAGATGCTATATAGTGAACCGCTGGCTAGGGTTCAAACAGGATCAGTGATATCTGAGAGTTGGCAACTCAGCAGAGGCACCAGACGGGGGTGCCCATGGTCCCCAATGCTTTATATACTAGCCATGGAGCCTCTAGCAATATACCACAGACAACAATACAATACGATACTATAAGTATCGAGGTGGGGGGATGACACTTGATCTCCTTATATGCAGATGATTTGTTGCTGTACTTGAGACACCCGGAGGAAAATCTCCAGTACATCCTAGAGGTGATGGAGAGATATGCGGGGCTGTCTAGGATAGCGGTGAATCCTCAAAAGTCTAGTATTTTCCCGTTAGGCAGCTATAAGGGAACCCCTGTGAGGCGGTTACCGGTGTTATAAATACCATGAGCGGTTAACACGTTCCGGTACCTTGGGATAGATGTGTACCATACGGTTGAAGAGGAACATAGGCACAATACCGAGATGGCCATTGTGAAAATCGAGAAGTGTATGAAATTCTGGGTGAAGTTGCCCTTGGCAATGATGGGACGAAGTGCAATGCTGAAGATGGTGGTCCTACCTAGGCTCCTGCATTATTTTGGGAATATCCCATACATGATACCTAAAATGTTTTTTGCTAAACTGACCAGCATGTTAAGGGATTTTCTGTGGCATGGTACCCAGAATAGAGTGGCGCTATGGAAGCTGCAGAACTTTTATGAAAAAGGGGGAATAAAACCGCCTAATTATGAAGTTTATTATGTAGCAAGCCAGCTGCAATATGTTGCCAAATGGCTCTCAGATGAAGCGACCCCCGAATCCAGGTTGTTCGGACATGATTGCACCCCATTTTTATAAAAGAGATGATCTGGCTAGCCAAGACAGAAATGAGAGCGCGCCCTAGGATGATGGTGCTTCCCCAGATTATAGAAACTCAAGCATGTTGGTAAATTAAAAGATCTAGCATATGTGCTCGCAAAAAGGATTGCCATGGGATGGAAGACATGTCACAGGCCATGGGTGGAGGTATGGTGGAAAGAGTTGCAGAAATGGGCGGAGGCAGATGCCATGGTATGGCAAGAGGCAAGCAATATAGGGGGAGAGGAGGAGGCGGGAACCCTGATGGCATGGAAATCATTAATAGCGGAATTGTTTGGAACAATACAAGACCTGACAGAATCCACGGAAAGTGAGACCCCACCACGTGCAGCAGATACAGAGGGTGTGGAATAAAGAGGCTCAAAGTGGGGTGGGAGGGGGAAGCAGTGACCGGAATTAAGCAATGAACAATTGAACTGTTGATATATGCACTGCGTGTTTGGTTGAATAAAATCAATAAAAATCTTTAAAAAAATATATATATTTTTACACAGTGGGTGGCGGCAGGTGAAATCGTTCTCATGTATGTATGATTTTGTTTGTTTGGTAAATAATAAAATAAAGTATTTAAAAAAATATATGCTGGGTGATTCTGGATCCCCCTCTTCCGGGCTCAGATCTACAAAAAGTTCCTCGTGATATCAGGACCTTCGTGTCGTTAGATCTCTTGCTTTCGAGGGCCTGGTATGTTCAAAATTATAAACAAAAGTTCCTTTCTGATTGTACTTGGTTGATGATTCTTCACCCCTGGGTCTCTCTCTTCCGGGTTCAGACCCTTTTGAATATCAGCCTCCCTCCGTCTGGTTCGCTCTGACTTGTATTCAGAAGATGTCTCTGTTGCATTCACGTGTCGGCGGGGGGGGAGGCTTTTCCCCCCTCTTCCGGGCTCGGGCCCTTCTCGACTGTTTGCCTCCCTCAGTCGGGTTAATTATGGCTTTTGGCCAAACTATCAACTGTTGCGTTCCCAGGTTTTAATGTCTTTTTAAACAATTCACTGGACTTCCCCCTGTCTAGTTCACTCGTGTAAACACAAGGTTCCTTTTGCTTTCTCACTTTTCGGGATTCATCTCCCTTAGTTTTCCAATGGTTTGTCGGTCAAAGACTCAACTGTACAGAGGATTTTGCTAGACCCCTGTATGACCACTTTGACCTTTCCCTTGTGGCTCTCCTATGGCCTTCTGGTATCTGTAGTTTCAACAAAAGGGAGATTAACCAGAGTATCTTGAGTAAACACCCTTGTGGTGCCGGACTCCTCTTCAGCTGGCTTTACCCTAATTTATTAACAGTTCTTTGAACTTTCCTTCATTTGCCATATGCAGCTTTCGTTCAGCATAGTTCGGTTTCTTATCAGTTCTCCCCTCGACTCACCAGCTGTGATGAACTGCTTAGCTTTTCTTGTCTCTGGAGTTAAGGACAATACCACAGTAGCAAGTGTCTCTCCCTGTCCGGATTATCGGTGTAAGAGGGCTTTGTGTACCGTTGACATCTGCTGCAACACACGCTGGTTATTGTTCGCAGTCTTATGATTCCTTTCAAGGAGGTGGGTGGGTGTGTGTGTGTGTGTGTGTGTGTGTGTGTGTGTGTGTGTGTGTGTGTGTGTGTGTGTGTGTATATATATATATATATATATATATATATATATCTCTATATATCTGGTCAATTGCCTGACCCTTGTGTTGGAACTTGTCAAGTAAACATCTCTGGTGTTAGTCCGTTGTCTTTCATGGTGTGCGACGTGTTTGTGTCAGAAAAGGGGCGGGGGATAGAGTGTTTGAGTACCGAAGGTGACAGGATGGGAAAAGGTGCTAGAAGGGGGATACCACGTCTCACCCGTCGGGTGTCCCACTTCCCGAAGACCCCTCATGCAGGTCATCCTTCCTCACTGGTCCACCCCCAGTAACTGGTTCAAATAGCGATGGCTGTGTCCTGGCCCCCTGGATGATAGATGCCTGGGGACTAGTGAATGAGAGACGGATCATTACACACACCTGACTTGATGATGATAGGTTATTTATAAAGTGCTTAATACCCTGAGGTTTCTAAGCGCGGATCCGGGGATCAAACCTGTGTTGCTTCGTGTCCTCTTGTTTCCAAGGTGCGCATGTTACTGCTGAGCTATCCTCCCGGGACACTCCCCCACGCGGATAAAAGGCTGAGCATGAAAGCACACTCTGAGCGAGACAAAACACATGAGGATACAGCATTTGCAAGATGGCAGTTTAATATAAGGAGAAAGACTAGAGTGGGTTGCAAGGAGGGAAGTTACCTTGGCCTGTAAAGACCATTACTTTCGTGAGCCTTAGAAAGTAAGCAACGGAAGACCAGGAACTAAGGCTGATCAAACCTGCACAGTGTGTCGGAGGTACCCCAGGCTCTCCCTGATCGATAACCGAGGCGGGGAGTAGCGATTGCCACCGTGGTACTGTCCTTGGCTCCTACAACAAAAAGTCATCTGAACAGTCTGTGAGTCGGAGAAACTGTTCTCTTTACACAATGTTGCTGCTTGCAACCTTGGTTCAAAACACAAGCTGGTTTGGTATCAGTGTGTGAGGCGTTTGGGATGAGCAACGCCAATACAATTGGAAGTAGTTGAAATGTACAATTGAACTTTGGGAGGCCAAGAAAAGATACCATACACAGTGATTCGGATTCGAAAGCCCCTGTTATGTATCCAACTGATGCTCTGTGTGAGAGAAAGAAATATTGAGATCTAAGTGGTCATGCAATGGGTCAAGCTAAATCCCATGCACATTCGAAAGTAATCGATCATTTGATACACGTCACAATTGGTCCGAGCCCGGCTGAGGGAGACTAATTGAACAAAGGAAAGGGATCTGAGTTCGGCAGAGGGGATCCTGGGTGAACCGTGAGTCACCCGAGAAAGAATTGTCTGAACCCGGCAAAGTGGGATCCAGGGTGAACACTCAAATTGAACATCGTGTTAAAAAGAAAATTAACTTTTGTGTGGTGGTTTTGGTACTGCAGGCCCTCTGTCGAAAGACTTGCAAGAAGTCAAGAGACTTGGACACGGATGGCCCTGAACTGGGAAAATAGAACTGTATCCTCGTGCCGCAAAGGCCAGTGTGTGCTTTGCTTGAGTGACCCGCCTTTCCCCGTGCTGAAAACGTGGGGAAGAGAGGCCAGCCCAGAGCATCCTGACCTATTATTTTGTGAACACGTCTTTCTTTTTCATGAACATTACCCCCACATTATTTGTAAATTACTGGTGAGGATTGGCAATAGTTTTTTTTAATTTTTTTTTTTTTTTAGTATAGGCCTTTTTATTTTGACAAGACGCCACTAGGACTGTATTATTTGATGTTCGTAGCTTGCTCCCATCTGTAGATTTAGGTTTAGATGGGCGTTTATCACATTTTTGTGAAAGTTCAATAAACACCCTGGGGTCACTTGTCCGTCTTACTGTTGATACCATGCCTTCCTTACACATTGCACTTGCTGATCAGGCTTCTTTTAATCATTGGGCATGGGGTGGGATGATTGACTATTGCCTTATGAGTAAGCGGCAGATAAATATCTCTCTATCAAAAAGATTTGGGGCCGTGAGCAGTATTTGGGCAATGGCAAAATGTCACCCCCACAATGCGAATTTTTTTTAAACACCACCCCCCTTACACCACATATATTTGTGGGGGGTTTATGTGATATTATAGTAATATGGGGGTATTCAGGGGGTCTTCCCCTCCCCCCGCATATGCATGTGGTGTAAAGGGGGATACATACTTTTTGTTTTTAAGTCCGCATTTTCGGTCATCGCATTTATGGGGGTCTCGGCGATCATAGATCCCAGTATTTGGACCTCCATTTGAATCCGAAAGAGAAGGGTTTATTTTTCGAAATTAAGACTTGGCATTTTGCTGCTTGTGTGATACACTTGAAAATGAGGGGAGAATATGTCCTCTGTGTTTCCCTGTTGTCTTGCTCCAGTTGAGGATGAAAAGCAGGGTTTTGTTTTTGTCCTGCCTATGCAAGGGAGATTTCGCATTGACTGAAGTCAGTCTGATTGCGCCTAGATGTAAGATCTGCATTTGCTGCGCTTGAATGCTTGAAATGTGGCACTTTATCAGCAGAAATTAAAGCTATTGTAGCAGGTTTTTTTTTGTTATGCTTTTAGGGATATCACTGAAATAATTTACTATTTCTATACTTGCAAAAAGAAAAACAATTTCTTGAAAACCAATCCATTGTTCCCTTGTAGTTACACCCACGCTTAATAAGGACATTAATAAGTCCTGCTCTGGCTTAATATTAGACTTTATTTAACGCCAGGACGTTTTGGTATTTTCTGCCCTGCTGCTGACTCCAGAGCCTGCCAAATGCTTTCACCATGTTCCCTCTTTTTCCAATCAAGAGGAACTTGTAGGCAGATCTTAAACTTGCTACATTTCCCGAACTTTTACCCTCAATATTTTTGAGTGCTTTTAAAAGAGCAGCCTTGGGGGGGGGGGGGGGGGGGGGAAGCAGCTGATACCGCGGCTGTATCGTGGAGCTACGGGTGAGAAGAAATCCGAGCGGGCGCCAACCGGCCCGACTTCAAGATGGCCGCCGGGGGTGAGCGCTAACTCTGTGCCCGAGAAGCGGAGCTGTACAGCAGGGGGACTCAACTTGCCGCCTGCCTGCTGTCGACATCGAGGGCAGGCGAAGCTCCGACTTGTATGCAACAACTGACCAGCCTGTCGGAAGAACTACAATCCTGCGCACCTCTGCTGGGGAAGACACCCCGAGCCAAGGTGGCCTTGATACACGGCCCATGCCGGTGGAAGGGGGGTGCGAGCCTGCCGTCGTAGTGAGCGGGCCGGCGGATGAGAGAACGCGAGCAGCCGGCTGCACTCGCTCAACCGCAGGCCAGGAGGGTCAGCGACGAGCGGAAATAGAGGTGCCCACCGGGGGCTGGCTGGGGCAGAGTCCCAAAGCACAGCAGCAAGCACACCAGCACAAAGGACACCAACGGCACCCCCCAAGAACAGTGAGCCGCACCGCCTTGCAGCCTACCGGAAAGCTGTGAATCCGATGCTCCCCCGCTGGTGGGGGTTAACCGGGGCTAGGGTGGCACTGGACTGCGGGAGGCCACCCGCAGCAAGGGCCCTAAGCACAGCAGCACACTCTCCGCCAAGAGGACGGGGCCCTGAGGCCTGCATCGTGGATTCCAGGAGAGCTGCACTACACAAGACCAACAACCGCACCGCCTGTGGCGAGGGCGTGGGCACCCCGAGAAGAAGCTACATCTCAAACAGGCGAGCGGCACTGGAGAGCAGATGTGAGTAGCAGTCCCGCAGCCCCACCACTCGCATCGGCCAGGGCAACAGGCCAACAATCCGCCGGGGGAAGGGACTCGCCAGGCTGTGAGGCGGCCATCACACGCTCCTCCACCCCGCAGATAGCAACGGTGCGTGGCCCGTGGGACCGAAGTGGCGGAACTCACTGGGGCCAGATTGGGCGGGCAATCCATGACCAGTCCCGACGCCGGAGCAGGCCAGTACGCAACACAGAGGCAACAGCTTATTCCGGTTGCTGCACAGCGATTTCCGCGCAAAATCCAGACCCACTAGTAGCAGTAAGAAACATGGGGAAAGACAGATCTAGAAGACTGCCCACGCAAAGCAGCATGTACCAATACACAATTCCTCCTTGCAAGCTCCCGACCTCCACTCGTTGTCCTCGGAGGAGGTGGAGACAGACAATACGATCTCCCTCAAAGACCTAATAACCGCCACAGCGGAATCCCGCACGTCCATGGAGCAGAAAATAGATGGAATAAGCATGGACGTGTCCCTCCTCAGACATGACCTCCAAGAGCTAACGGCACGCACGGGAGAGGCCGAACAACGCATCTCGAACACAGAAGATGGGATTCACAACATGAGACAACAACTCCAGAGTGTCACGTCCAAGCTCAAGGTGCTGGAGAATAGAATTGAAGATGGAGAGGGGAGATCTAGACGCAATAATGTGCAAATACTTGGTATCCCCGAGAAAGCAGAAGGTGCCTGCATGTAACTGTTTTTGGAGCAGCTGCTCGCTGACCTGTTCGACCCGGACTCGTTCTTCTCTATAGAGCGAGTGCACAGAGTGCCCACCGGCAGACCAACGCCTGGGGCTCCAACGCGCACAGTAATTGCAAAGTTTCTAAACTTCAGGGACCGAGACGCATTACTGCAACATGCACGCACCAAGGGCACGATTACCTTTAATGGTTCCAGGATCGCCTTTTTTCCCTGACTACACTAGGGAAGTGCAGAGGGCAAGACGATCCTTTGATCACCTCAAGAAGCAACTACAATCAATGGGAGTGAAGTATGGGCTGCTCTTTCCCGCGCAATTAAAGATCTACCATAAGGGAACCACGGTCCACTTTAATGACCCCAAAGAAGCATGGCGCTGGGCTGAACAGCATATAGAGGGCGACTGGTCGTCTTCGCGCGGCAGAGGGGGAAGGAACCGCGTGCCCCTGCCTGCCCATCAGCGTGAGCCCCGTCAGCCTCCAGCACAAAACCCACCGGAAGACATAGGTGGCTGACCCACGCCTAAACCTCTATCCAGTGCCCCGGTACTCAACAGTAAGCTTAAACTGTAATATGGCACCATGCGAAATACCGCAATACCCATCTTAAGGTAACACACACTTGAATGTGGCGGTTGAGGCAACGTCTCACACACACGCTTTGTAGGGCCCCCCCTCGGCTAGTAAGTTTCAAGTTAAGCGCTAAAGGTGTCACCCCCCCCCCCGTCATAGTTTGTAGGGGGACCACCTGAGCCTTAGGCTGCGATTGTCTTATGTAAGCTGTCCAGTTGACAGCCGGTAGTGTTAAAGTTTGGGCGACCGATGCTTCTAGTTGGGAGAAGTATAGGGAGGGTGGGGTTGGGATTGTTGAGTTGTTAGTTGCAGCGCACACTCCATTGGCCACGGATAGATATGGCATCACATAATACAAACACAACCAGAACACTGAAATTTATGACCTGGAACATCAATGGCCTCGGCAATGTAATAAAACGACGATTGGTGGGGCAATACCTGAACAGGCACGCACCGGATGTCGCTTTCCTGTCTGAAACACACCTTGCAGGCACAGAATGCTCCCTATTCAGATGCACAAATTATAGACTCGCAGTCCACGCAGGCTTCACAATCGGCTCAAGGGGGGGGGGGGTCATGATACTGATACACAAGAATCTCCCTTTCCACCTGAACACAGTAACCCAGGACACTGTGCCAGCCACATATACGTATCTTCCTCCAATCTGGGAGCAATCTGTCCCACTACTAGCGATTTACGCACCGCCCACTTTGTTGTCACCGCTACTCGCCGACATTTCCCCCCTGATTAACGCAGACACCTCTAACATCATGATAACAGGAGGGGACTTCAACAAAGTCATGGACATATCCCGGGATCGCTCACACCTTCGAAATAGAAACCCCAGCGTGCCTACCAAACTTGACACGTTCACGAACGCCATGGGCGTGTGACGCATGGAGAGAACTCCACCCTACTATCAGGGAATACTCCTTCCACTCGGGGGCTCACGCCTCGCTCTCCAGATTGGACCACTTCTTTCTCCCAGCAACTGACCTACACAGGGCACATGAAGCATGCCTACTCCCCAGAGGCATCTCCGACCACTCCCCACTGGTGATGCAAATCACAACATCCAGGCCGACTCCCCCGCCCAGCTGGCGGCTGAATAATTACTACCTGGGCAATTCAGACCCAGTGTCACTATTGGAGTCCTACAAGGCAGTACTGAAGGGTAAACTCCTCTCATAGACGACCGCACAGAGGAAACAATACCTACTCAAGGTACACGAAGCGGAACAACGGGTGGAACAAGCAGAGGTAGTGCACATAAACCAGAACACGCCCGACACAAACCGGGCCCTACTCCTGGCACAAAAGCAGCTCCAGAACACTGCACTGGATAATGCCAGACATGCACACTTGACAATGCGTGCAAGAGTTTATGATAAAGCTGGGAAAATGCTAGCGTGGTTAGAACGCAAGGAGCAGGGACGCAGCCATGTCCAGCAGCTACAGACAAAGGTCACAACCCCACTTGTGGCAGATCAGGACATCACGAGGGGCTTTGCATATCACTATGCTGAACTGTATAAGTCACCTAACACCCCCGCAAAAACCTCAATCATAGAGGAAATTAACTTCCTCACCTTGAGCATAACACAACAAGAATTGTTGAAAAGAGACATAACGGAGGATGAGGTCTCGAATACCATGTCCGGCCTCCAAGTTGGCAAGTCCCCAGGTCCAAACGGCTTCCCGATTTGAGCTGTGGCGGAAAGTGGGAACCAACGTGAATGCTCGACACCTACTGCAAATGTTCCAACATGCAAGAGAACAGGGCACCCTTTCCCCAGATCTTAGGGAAGCCACAATAATACTACTACCCAAACCGGACAAACCCCCTGAACACTGCAGCTCTTACAGGCCCATTTCACTTATAAACAGCGAAACCAAAATACTTGCGAAGATCCTGGCAAACCGGCCACAACAAGTCATCCCCTCCCTGGTCCACCCTGACCAATGCGGCTTTTTTGCCCGATAGATCGACACCCATGAATCTCTACAGGTTGCACTCAGCACTAGAAAAAGCCGGCAGCATACAGGGTCCACTGGCTTTGTTGGCAATAGACTTTGAAAAAGCTTTTGCTTCGGTGAAGTGGGAGGCCATCTGGGACATAATGAGGCACATGGGTTTTGGCGCAAACTTTATCGGCTGGGTGAAACTACTATACGAAGGTCCAATAGCCAGAACTAAGGTCAACGGCTGGCAATCGGACCCTTTCAGATTGGGCAGAGGAACGAGGCAAGGTTGTCCCGTCGGCCATGATTTTTGCACTTGCCATCGAACCACTGGCCATCCTTTTACAAAATACCCCACTCTGGGAGGGTTTCCGGTGGTCAGAAACATGGGAGGATAGAGTGTCCCTCTACGCGGATGACATGGGAGGATAGAGTGTCCCTCTACGCGGATGACTTGCTTATCTCCTTGAAAGACCCACGCAACTCCTGCCAAAATGTTACCCAAATGCTGAAAAGATGCGGAGCCTTCAGTGGCCTACGCGTGAACTGGTCAAAATCCATCCTATTTCCCATAGGAAGCGTAGCTGCCACTTGCCCCATAGACTGCCCCTACCAAATTGTTACTGATCAGTTCAAATACCTAGGGGTGAAAATCACGAAGCACCTCCCAGACTACACAGCTCTGAATCTACAACCAGTCGTGGCGAGATTCGCTGAGGACACCCGCCATTGGAGCTCCCTGCCACTGACACTGATGGGCAGAGCTGCCCTATTCAAAATGATCGCCCTTCCCAAGTTCTTGTATGTTCTGCAAAATGCACCGCTGCATATCCCGCACCAGGAATTCCTCAAAATAGACCGCATCCTCCGGAAACTGCTTTGGAGTGGAGGGCCACCGCGGATCGCCCTCTCCACCCTTCAGAGATCTGTCTGGGAGGGGGGGGTGTTGGGCGCCCAGGCTGCAAACTTACTTCTGGGCCAGCCAGATGGCGGTGGTGAATGACATGCTTCATGGGGAAAGGAACCTGCCGCATATCAGAAGGTTTAACACCAACAGCAGCATAACACCCCTGGAACTTCTATACTGTGGCATGGGCCGCACATCAGCTCCTACTATGGAAACGCACATCACACGGATCTGGGCGGAAGCACACTGGCGTGTAGGCTGGGAATCGAAACTGACGCTGCCCCAACCATTGTGGAACAACAGGCTTCTCCCCGAGTTACAAAAGCTGCCGAAATGGCCCGCCTGGGCCCAACGTGACATCACCAAAGTAGGAGACGTAATAAAAGAGGAGAAATTGGTCCCCTTTGAAACACTGCGTTCGGAATTCGCCCTCCCATCCTCGGAAGGATACCATTATACGCAACTGAAACACGCACTGCACGCCCATCAACAGATCATCAGCGACACGCTAGAATGTACCCCACTGGAGCCTAACATAGTCCAGGACCAAATAAAAAGAAAAGTCACTTCAACCATGTATAACGCAATCACATCCTTTGCTACACCCGAGCTCGTCAGCTTGAGTGCCAGGTGGGAGCGAGATGTTGGCCCTCTACAATCGGAAGACTGAATGGAAGCCTTGATGTACCCTCGTGAGGTGACCATTTCATTGAGGCTCCGACTGGTCCAACTCAAGATCCTACATCGTATTTACTATCCGAGAGTGGCACTCTTCCGGTGGGGGCAAGGTCTCGGACCCGCGATGCATACGATGCAGGCGCGAGGAAGGAACCTTCTTCCACATAATATGGGAATGTGACAAAATACAGCAACTATGGCAGAAATGCTGTGACAAACTGTCAAGAGTCTTGGGCAAGCCAATACAAAGGGGACCAAAGCAACTCCTGTTGGGGATCTCCGATGAATGTGACCTGACCCGGTATGAGAAACTGCTCTGGTCAACCGCTACAGTGACACTGAGAAGGAACATTGCGCACCTATGGGGATCGGAAAGAACACCTAGTTATGATCAATGGATCACGGACGTGGACATCTGTGTAACAATGGAGCGCAGGGTATACGCAGCAAGGGGATGCCCGCAGAAAGCGAGCAAAATCTGGCAGAGATGGGAAGACGATGGCTAAGCCCCCGAAGCAGCGTCACTGGCAATGGGAGCGTTAAGAGCAAGGTGCCCACACACTGGCGGGCCTGGCGCACGGGGACTGTGTCCTGTGTTCCCTCATCAAAGACTAGATGGTCCAAGGGGCAGAGACCCCTCCCCAATTTTGTTTTGACCCCCCCCCCCTTATGGTTTACCCTCTGTTTCTTCCTTCCCCTGCAATGCACAGTTATGTGTAATGTTTATGTATGTGTGGAAAATTTTATAAAAATGTTTGAGAAAAAAAAAGAGCAGCCTTGGCTGATCTGCACCCCCATCAAACCATCGCGCGGCTTAGCAGAAGTGTCAGTCCATGTAACCCTTCTCGTCATCAATGGGGCTACCCTAGCAGCCACTATACTATAAAAATCATTCTGGGAAAATGAAGAATTATGCTGAGAGAAATCCACTAGCACCGGGAGCAAAGCCTTGTAAATTGAGGGATGTAGATTCCTTTGAATCGCAGATGAGCAGCACCGTGACCTGCAGATAACAGGAGAGTCACTCAGGCCACCCCCAAGCATTTTTGAGCGGTAAACATGCCACAAAAGGCTCATGGCCACTCTCAACGCATTCCACTACATTGAATGCAACCAAGACCTCCCAGTGAAGCATTGATATCCAAATATAATCAATATGGCTACTCCTATTGTGGGTACGAAAAGTCACATAGGCAGGGGCATCCTCAGGGAACCTCCCATTACATGCTCTTAACCCATAGGAGTACAAAATAGAGCAGACTTTATCAGTATAAGGATAAGCAGACAGAAGGGAATGCACCAATGGTGCAGGAATACCCCAGTTCATCTTCCTCTATTAAATAATTCAAGACTTGGCTGAGAGCCTCTATCAGACAGTTAAAATCACTGACCAATAAACAGCACAAGTCACCATTCCCTGCAACCAGAGCACTTACACTACTTAATACACTCTCCAAGTATGAAACACAAAATGTTCTTAAACTCAGGAAATCTTTTTACATGCAAACTGGTATGAAGGAACTCTACAGGGATACTATTATTTTGATGAACAGGATGATGTCCCTTTAAACAAAATTTACCAATCCTCTCGGACGAGTATGTGTTATAACACAACATCAAGTAAGTAAGGCGGGGAGAGAGAGAGAGAGAGAGAGAGAGAGAGGGGGGAAAACTCGCTCCAACAGAACAAGATCTCTTTTGATAAGGAAGGTAACAGCCCTCGCAGGACAAGGCCGCAGTGTTGAGCGACGCAGGAGACGATGCCCGACTATACGTAGCATGCTTCGCTATGTCCACGCTTCCATGACTATAAGAACCAAGGTACGGACCCTCTGCAGCAAAGCCCTCACAGGACAAGGCCAGGGTGTTGAGCGATGCAGGTGTTTGGCGGTGATAGGGTAGCGGTGTAGACGCCGAGTGCGGACAATCTCACTCTCCTGTCTGCGGCCGCCAGGTAAGAAGGTACTGGGATAGTTGGCTTGCTATACTCCACGCAACCCACTGACCTGGTGCCCCTTCTCATTCTTGCCTCGCGTTTTTATTCCCCCGCAGCCTGTTCTCACCCCCCCTTTCCCCCTACTAACTTACGCTCTGTTGCATCTTAGTCTGTGTGCGCTACCTCGCAACTCTAGGCCCCATGCGCTTTCTCGCATCATAGGGTGGATGCACAGCAGCTCCCTCGCAACTCTAGGCCTCGCTCACTCCCTCGCAACGTAGGCTGCGTGCGCTCCCTTGTATTTTAGGTCACGTGCGCTCTCTACTCGGCCGTGTGCGCCCCTCCTGCCCTCAGCCGCTGCACTCCCTGCATTCCCTGTAAGCCCTTTCTATCCCCTCTTCTTAGCTCCCTCCCCTGACCTTTTGTGTACTGTTCTAGACGTTTTGTTCTCCATGGTTGTTGGCTTAGATTGCTTTGCCTGCATTCCTGCTGTGTTCACACTTTACTTCTAGGTTCCCTTGGTGATTGATCTGTTCTTGTCGTTTGTTTCTCCAGGGTTGTTTGCTTACATGGTACTGCCTGCATCCCTGCTGTGTTCATTCTTTACTTCCTGGTTCCTCTGGGGATTGACTTTTATCTATGCCTTGCATCTGATTTTCTGTCTGCCGTTCTGTCTTTTGTTTGCCCCTCCTCCTTCCATGTACCCCCCCCCCCTAGTGTTTCCCACCCGCCTGCTTGCTTCCCAGCGCTACCCCTCCCAGCTTGGGCACCCCTGTTCTCTCTCCCCCCGGTCCTTTGACTCTGCACCCTCTATGGTGCTCTCACATATTTTCTTTAACTGCTTTTCTATCGACTATCCTATCCCTCTCACTGAGTCTGGCAAGAAGGTCAAAAGGGACAGCCTGGTCTCCAACCCAGGCCTCCCTATCACTTATACCTACACCAGTGCTTCCTCCAGACAGACCCTTACCGACATCCTCTTTGTCGTTCCTTCTCCAGGCCTATGGACCCCCCTCCTTTATGGTCTCTGTTATCTCTCCTTTTTCCTCTTCGCCCATTAATGGTGGCACCCGGTGGGAGGCCCCCTAGCCCCCTTCCACTCCTCCAAGACCATCATTGATGTCTATTTAAACGGCACCCTCTTGGTCAAGGCACTCGGGCCAACCTCCTCCTTTTTGATGGACGTTTCCTGCGCCTTCTCAACTTCCTTTCTTCTCTGGCTGTCCCTTCTTCCCCTCTCTGGCTCCTCTGCTGCCTCCATCCTCTGCCACCCCTCTGGCACCCACCTCCACCTCTCTGGCTACCTTGTCTTCTCCTCCTTCTTCCTCTGCTCATCCTCAGGCACCTACAACACTTCCGCAGGGCATACCTCTGACCTGTACCCCTCCATGGAAGTCCTTCAAAGGGGGCAACCTGCTCCACATTGCTACTCTCTACTCTCGCTCAGCTGTCAAACGCTCCTGACATCTGCCGTCTCTTGGATGAACTCGATCTGGATGACTCGCCCAGCTCGGTCACAAACATTGACACTCTCCTCCCTGATTGCTACAAGATCCTCTCCAAACCCAGAACCAACCCTCACGGTGTGGGTGTAGCCTTGATCTTGCCAGTGTTCTAGCATTCCTATGCAGGACGACTACTACTTTGGATGCCTGGTCTGCAGGCTTTCTCTTTCTCTCTCTCCTGACCTGTCTCTCTCTTGTCTCTCTCTCTTGTCTCTTTGTCTCTCTCTCTTTATATAACTGGGGGGTTGGTAGCCGCCGGAAAACTTAGACCATGCTTGAATTGTAGAATGTTGTGTTGCTTATAGGGAGCTATGGTGGCGTTAAAGATAATCACCTTCTTCCCAGCATGTAAGTATTGCAAAATATACTCACTTTTTAAGAAATTAGCAGTATATATTAGAACAAATCAAAACGATTGTTATAAACCCCTTACTTCAGGGGACATATATTTATTTACATGTGTTGTGAATGAAAATCAAATGAACAAGAATAAATGCACAAAGAGGAAATAATTGTCCTTATGTGTAATCAAGGAATGGAAGCAACGTTTAAAAACAGATTTATCCACACCTAAACTAAACATATGCTTTAGGATAAGAGTGGAAAACAATGTTAAGCAATTGTTTAGCAGAAGAATACTCTCTACATGAAAACCATTCTTAAAAGCAATTGATTCTGAATATTTAAACCAGAGGAAGTAATCGTAGGCAGTTTTGCTAATTCTGCAACCTTCTAATAAAGCATAGTTGGGTTATACTTCATCCTGGGGTAAGCACAAACTGATTGTGAAACAATGTTGACAAACAATTTTTCAAACAGAATCCAATGCGTTTGTTAACCATAAATATGACGTTTTGGTTAGGCAAAGAAGGAAGACAAAGTTACAAATACATTGTTTATGGAAAGAACAGGGTCTAGCTCTTGCGGTTTGTCAAGCAAGCAAAGTTTTGTTAAATATGGTAATATCTTGCACATTAGTTGGGTAGTGGCCAATCCTTGGTCTACGTCGGGAAAAGAACTTCCCTGATGTTGGACTGCCGGCAGGTTGGGACCTGCTGCAGTGACGTTTCGGCTTAGAAGTGGACAGCCTCCTTCTGGGCCAGTAGGATTGTAATAGCCTAAAAGAATGTGTAAGAAGGGAAAACAGAAGAAACCTTTGTTTTAGATGGAAAACCTGCTAGTGTTTATATGTTAAACAGCAAGTGGTGCTGGGTCAATAGTTAAAATGAAAGGCACAGAAACACATATAAATGTGTATTCTGGCATAGGAGGGATAAAATCAACTAACCTTGGGGTGGTCCGGGCTGGGGGAATGTGGGTCGGAATCAAACTTGGACTGGAACATGATAATGGCGATCCGGTGTCGGTACACGTATAGGACCTTAGTATGGCATTCTTAGGTAAAGTCTGGTCTAGGCAGCAGAGTCCATTGTATAAACTGGTGATCTAGTACACAAAAATAAAATAAAAAATTGAATGAAATAAAATGAAGAAAAGAAAAGTAAGATGAATGTGCTGCTAGATACTTGTAGTGCTAGATAGCCATCTTGAATCTGGCATTGGGAAACAATAATACGTGCCCAGTATCTTACCAAACAAGAAGAACTGGTTGTTGTTGGGTAGCGGGGGAGGTCAGTCCTCGGAAAATAGTGTGGCCGCGTAAGGCCAAAGTGTGTGCCGGGCAGGTGGAGCTGTTCGCTTTTGAAGTACTGGCTCCTGTGGAAATACAAAAAGGGCACGTCTGAAGTAAATGGCTGCAATGCCATGTGGTGTGGAGACCAAAAGAAAGGAAGCCTAAGGGAGGCTGCTGTAAGAGTGCGCTTACCTCCAGTAACATGGAGAGAGAAGCGTAATCAATCGCTTCTCTCTCTCAGCCTTTCTCTCAGCCTTTCTCTCGGCCTTTCTCGCTCTCGGCCTTTCTCGCTCTCGGCCTTTCTCGCTCTCGGCCTTTCTCGCTCTCGGCCGTTCTCTCTTTCTCTCTTTCTCTCTTTCTCTCACTGTGGCCACTATCTACAGGACGCCTGGCCACGTCACCCCCTTCTGCTGTGAGTAGGCTGACATCTCCTCTCTCCTTGCCCCTAACTCTCAAGTTCTCCTCTGACTGAGACCTTAACATCCATCTGGGTGCTACCTGCCCTCCTTCAGGGCTCTTTCGCAACCTTTGCGACTCTCTCTAGTCTTCCCTCTGGCCCGACTCACTCTGCAGGGCACACCCTGGGTGTTCTGATCTCCGACCTCCCCTTCTCCAACCCTCTCACCATTCGTCCAACCTAGTCACCCTCAAACACAAGTGCAAGGTGGCTGAGAGCAAGTGGAGGGCATCAGCTGCACCCTCTGACAAACTGACCTGCTGCCTGCTCCAAAGGCAATGCAAACTCTGTCCTCACCAAGAAGCAAGCCCACATCCAAACCTGCATTTCTGCAGCATCTAACAACTCGGCCAAACTCTTCCAAATCTGCAAGGAGCTGGCCAATCCTGCTGCAGACTCTACTTCTCCTGTTCTCTCCCAGACTCACTGTATGGCTTCTCATTTCATCACTAAAACTCAGGACATCCTGTCCACCCTCTCCTCCTCTTCTGCCTCCTCCACCACTCCTGGCCCACCTGTGGCCATCTCTCCTCCCTTCTCTTCCTTTCCCTTGTTCACCCCGGACGATGTTGCTAGACAAGTCTGATCTATGAAAGTCTCGTCAAAACAGATTCTCCTCTGTTCATCTAGAACCATCAAAGACCACATTGACACCCTTGCTCCAGCCTTCGCCGATTTCTGCAAATCACTCCTTTGCCACTGGCACCTTTCCCTCCCCCTTAAGCACTCCCTTGTGCACCCCCTCCTAAAGAAGCCCTCTGCCGATCCTTTCTCTCCGGCTAACTATCACCCGATCTCCATTACTCATTTCCTTGGCAAACTCTTGGAAAAGCTGGCCATCTCCCAGCTAAATCTGCACACTGAATCTGTTGGCTGTCTGCATGACCACAAGTCTGGCTTCAGAGCTGCCAGAAGCACTGAAACTGCTCTCCTGAACACCTGTGAAGACCTGCTCTCTAACATTGATTCTAAACTTCCTTCTGTCCTTGATCTTTCTTCTGCCTTGATACGGTCACCATGCCATCCTGCTCAATTGCCTCTGTGATAACTTGAGTATCACTGATCAGGCCTTGGCCTGGCTGACCTCCTCTCTCCGTGACCGTCCATCACCGGTCCAAGTGGGGTCTTTCCTCTATTCTGTCTAGCTCTCTACTTGTGGTGTTCCTCAGGGATCTAACCTTTCTCATTGGCTTTTCAACCATTACCTGGCACCTCTTGCCCACCACATCACTGCCTTCTGCTCCAACTTTCAGTGTTTGCAGATGACACCTAGCTCTCTTTCAGGCTCCCCTCAGCCGACTCTTCTCCTTCTCTCATTCTGATGGTCTGGCTGCAATTCAGGAATGGGGTGCCACCAATGATGTCTGCCTTAATGCCAGTAAGACGGGGACCCTCCTCATCGGAAAACCAGCTCCCTCCTTTCCTCTCGCTCTCTGGCCACCCAATTCAAGCCCTCTTCCTGCTCCTACCTGTGAGGCTAAGAACCTTGGGGTCATCTTCGACTCCACTCTCTCCTTTTCTCCTCACATCTCTAAGAAGTCAAACTATCAGCGGCACCTCCTCATAGGTATTCTTCCTTTCCTCACTTTCCCCAAAAGCTCACCAGAGCTCTGGTCATCTCTCAGCTGGACTACTGCAACAGCCTCTTTCTAAATCTTCCTGCCTCTACTCTCCGACCTCTACATCTTATCCAGAACAGGACTGCAGGACTTGTCCTTGTCCTCAAGCCCAGGGATTGTATCTCTCCAGCTCTGAAATCTCTTATTGGCTCCCAAATGCGGCAAGGATCAAGTTCAAGGCCCTCTGCATCGTCAACGAGGCTTTCTGGGGCCGCGGACCACACACTACCTTCAATTCGCTTTGTAAACATCTCCCTTCTCGAGCTCTCCGCTCATCCACTTCCAACTCTCTAAGGATCAGAGGCTTTTCAAAGCAGAGAGTTGGGGTCAGATCTCCATCTTCGGCTGGGGCCTCCCCCTGGAACAGCCTCCCTGCCTCTCTCAAACTTGAGCAGGACCACCTCCGATTCCGGAAGCAACTCAAGACCTTCCTCTTCGCTTCTGCTTCCTCTCCCCTGCTGATGTCCTGACTGCTCCACCCACTGGTCAACTGTCTACCGTCTGAGCTTGGGCCCAGGCTCCTGCATGTCGAGTTGCACTTTGCACTACCTCCTGGTTCCCCCAGCACTTGTGGTTTGCATCTGCAACCCTACAGTCCCTTCTCTCTGCACTTATGAGCCACCCGTTGGCTGCATTGTTTGAGTTACCTGCACTTCTCCACCCTCCACCCCTCGGCACTTCTCCCCTTCCACTTCCCTGCAATTGCGTGATCTGAATGAGATGGAGCCTAGTAAGATTGTCTTTTTGTCATTCCTTTGTTTCCCCCCTCCTTGTCTCATCGCGCCTAGAAACCCTTGTTTACAGGTGTGCTATAAATGCTATATAATATCATAACTGAGTACCAGTGGCGTAACACAAAATGTGGGGGCCGCCCTGCGAGCCATGCTGAGGGGGCCCCCCCAATTCGGCAAGAAATCACAGGTCGTGCTACACTCTGGGCTGGCCTAGATTATTACACTTGCACAATACCCTTGAACGTGCTGCTGAAGGGGTATGCCGCACACAGTACTAGGAAAAAGATATAAATATGTGTTTTAATGCAATATACAGCACACTTTCTGAGAAAAAATGGCTAAAAAGCCAAAATGTTGGCAATTATTTTGTAGGGCAACACCAATCCAATTCATGCAAGTCACCAACAGTACACAGGAACATTAATGCCATGCCACTTTGAAAACATGTCTCACTGGCTGCACAATGTAGACTAGTGTAGACATGTAATAACATTACATTAAAACATGCCAGGCCACATTAAGACCTACCTAGACTGGTTGCACAAAAATACCTGTCGAAGAAATAACACATCAAGAAGAGAGCACGCATTGAAGCCCGCGTCTCTGTGACCTCTAACATGGCCAAACTCTTTAAAATCTGCACAGAACTGGTCAATCCTGTTTGGTCTCCACCTCTCCTGTTCCTCCCATGCCCTCTGTATGGCTCTGGCCTCTCACTTCTCCGCTAAAACTCAGGACATCCTGTCCACTATCTCCTCTTCTTCGCCCTATTTCTCTCTCAGCCCCCCTTTGGCCATCTCTATCTCTCCTGCGCCTTTCTCCTCTTTCGCTCTGATAACACCTGACAAGGTTTTAAGATAAGCCCGATCCATGAAAGTGTCGTCCAAACAGGCGCTCCCCTGCTCCTCCAGAACCATCATGAACCATATTGACACCCTTTATGCAGCCATGGCCAATTTTTGTAATCACTCTTTCACCACTGGAACGTTCCCCTCGCCCCTTAAGCACTCCCTTGTGCAGCCACTCCTCAAGAAGCCGTCTGCTGATCCTACCTGTCCGGCAAACTATTGCCCAATCTCCATCACCCCTTTCCTGGGCAAAGCTAGCCATCTCCCAGCTTACTCTCCACATTGAATCTGTTGGTTGTCTCCATGACCATCAGTCTGGCTCCAGAGCTTCCAGAGGCTCGGAAACCGCTCTCCTGAAGACCTGTGAAGATCTGCTCTCTAACCTTGATTCCAGCATTAAGTCTGTCGTAATCCTCCTTTATCTTTCCTCTACTTTCGACACAGTCAACCACGCCATCCGGATCAATCAACTATGTGAGAACCTGGGCATCACAGATCAGGCCCTGGAGTGGCTGACCTCCTTCCTCTTGGACTGCACTCCAGATCTAACTTGGCCCCTTTCTCTCTGCCACCTCTCATTACCTGTGGCATTGCCCAGGTCTCTATCCTGGTTTTTCAACCTCTACTTGGCCCCTTTGGCCCACCTGATCTCTACCTTCTCTAACTTTCAGTGTTATGCGGATGGCACTCTGCTTTCCTTCAGGCTCCTCATCTCTCGCTCATTCCTGACTGTCTATCCAAGATTCAGGATTGGTGCACCTCCAACCATCTCTGCCTTAATGCCATTAAGATGGAGATCCTTCTCATTGGGAACCCTGCCCCTGCTTTCCCTCTCTCATTCTGGCTGCCCACCTTGGGCCCCATTGCTTCGCCTTCCTGCGAGGCAAAAAACCTTTTGTCTCATCTTCGACTCCACTCTCTCTTTATCTCCTCGCATCTCGGACGTCGCCAAGACATCCCACTACCTACCAGCTGCTCCTCCTCAAAGGGACTCTTCCCTTTCTCACTTTCCCCCAGAAGCTCACTGTCTCCAGAGCCCTGTTTCTCTCTAGGCTGGACTACTGCAACGGCCTCTTTCTCAAGCTGCCTTCCTCTACTATTAATCCAGAACAGGACTGCGAGACTTATCCTTGGAGACAAACCCGGGATCCTATCTCTCCAGCCCTGAAATCTCTTCACTGGCTCCCGGTGGTTGCAAGAATCTAGTTCAAGAGCCTTTGCATTGTCCATAATGCTTTCTGTGGTCGGGCCCACACTACAACCAACGCTCTCTTCCAAAATACCTTCTGTCTCGAGCCCTTCCCCCAGCTACCTCCAACTCTCTAAGAGCTAGACGCTTCTCCAGGCAGAGAGTGGGGGGTAGATCTTTCTCCTCTGCAGATGCCTTTCTCTGGAATGGCCTCTCTGCCCCTCTCAAACTTGAACGGACCACCTGATGTTCCGGAAGCAGCTCAAAACTTTCCTGTTCTCCCCTGCTTTCGTTCTCTCCCTCCCCTGCTGACCTACCTGTCTGCTGTACTGACTGGTTGCTTAGCTACCCTCAGTCTCACTGAGTCCAGGCTCTTTCTTGATCAGTCACCTTTGCACTGCCTCCGGCCTACCGTGCACTTAGGGGCTGTAACTGTAACCCTACAGTCCCTTGTTCTTCTTGCACTACCGAGAGCTACACTGCCCTGGCTGCACTTACTCAGAGCATTACTGCCCTGTTTTCCCATCCCTTCTTCCTTGCACTCCCCCCCCCCCCTCCCTTTCCCCTTGCATTTCTCATTCTCACACATGCACGATCTGAATGACACAAGGCCTAGTAAGAGCATTTGTCTTGTCCTCCCTCTATTTTCCCCTCCCTTGCTTGTCGCGCCTGGAAACACTTGTGTACAGGCATGTTATACTAGACTTATATCATATCATTTTATCACAGAAGCCCAAAGAAATATACAATGCCGCAGTAAGAAACAGCAAGACTGGCAGCACCAAAATGCAAGTCTAGCCAGGTAATTACACTTAGCAGGACTGCTTTATCAGAAATGTACAGTTAAAAAAATGTCATACCAAACTGACGAATAACTAGACTGGCTTCACCAAAATGCCTCTCTGGCCACTAATACCACATAACATGCCTGTTTAGCCTGGACATGGACAACCATTATGATTTATCGCACAATCCAGCCCCATCACATCCCTTCTCCCTCCCACACCCTACCCCAACCTCCAAAATCAGCCCCTTGGCCCACAATTGCCTTCACGTCCCTCTTCCTTGTCCCAGAGCTTACGTTCGAGGCTCCTTGCCTCATAGGTAAGTACTGGGATGAGGAAGAGTGGGATTAGGAGTAATGAAGATACAGGTAGCTAAGTCAGGCATTACCTCATTTACCTCTACCTCATCCCAGTACTTGTGTATGAGGCATAATGCCTCATACACAAGTACTACCTCATACACAAGTACAGGGATGAGGAAGAATAGGGCTAGGAATAATGGCGATTACCAATAAGTAGTTAAGTCATTAAACACAAGTAGAGGCTTAACAATATTGAGTTGACTGGGCTGCAGCCCTCACCCCTAGAAATGTTGACTCAACCTGGCTGTACTTCGGAGCAGTTGCCGGACAGAACAGGACACAGATGTTAAACGACACCTGGGTTTTGCTGTTAACAAGGGCCCAGCAATTACTAAGGTAAAGCATTTCACTGTTAGTACCTGCATTCAAAGGCCACATGTTTTAAGCAATTTAAATTGTGATGTGGGTTTAGTACTTTCATGCCAGAGCAGTGATTGTAAGAGTAGAAAGGGAACAGGAGACTGTTCATTCTCACAGCAGTTCGTAAGTGGGTGCTTCCACACTTAAAGGAGAGAGTTATCTGCTTGTAAAATTGAAGCTGCACTAGAATAGTCTCATTAAAATGTGCAAAGAAGTTTGATGCCCCCACACAAATAAGTTTGCCCCTTCCCCACCGCCTGTGAAGTTAGCACTTCTCCCAACATTTGAAGGATCAGCACCCCGATATGTAGGTTTTGTTGCACCCCTGAACACAAGAACACACATCGTTCACCATATACACGCACGCACACACAGCCATCCATACATTTAAGTGTGCACCCTTTCACCATACATGCACACCCAGCCACCCATACATTTGTGTGCACCCTTTCACCATACACTCACACAGGCAGCCACCTACACATTTAAGTGTACACCCTTTCACATTACACTCACGCACATCATGGGGTTGAAGCGAGCCCTATTACTTCAAAAGAAAATGGTTTCTTTTTGAAATCACCCTGACTTCATAAAGAAATTATTTCCATTAAGGACCGAACCATAACGGAAATAATTTCTTTATGAAGGCAGAGTGACATAAAAAAGAAACTATTTATTTTGAAGTCATAGGGCTCCCCCACTCCATGACATGCAGGCCTCCACCCTGGGGTCTTCCATGTCATGGGGTGGGTGGAGCGCTCAGACTTCAAAAAGAAAGTTTCTTTTTGCAGTCACTCTGCCTTCCAGAAATAATGTCTTTATGAAGGCAGAGTGATTTCAAAAAGAAATTAAAAAATATATATTTTTTGAAAAAATATTTTCATTTTTTTTGTCAAGTGTGGCCCCCTCCCAGGACGTGTGCTAGCAGGGTCCCCCGCACCACAGGGGTTGCGGGGGCCCCTGTTAAGCCAGTGCTGAGTACATGAGTGATGGGTGGCCTCAAGGAGGGGCTTGTTATGTTGTGGATCAAACTCGTCGCAGATGAATTCGAAAGCACCATTTATCTTACAAGTCAAGCGAAAGCATGAAAACCCAAGAGGGGAGATTATTGAGAGCCAATATTGTGAGCGAGGAAATGGTGATTTCCCTACCCTGTATAAAGGGGAACGACTGAAATAAATTGAAGCGTGATAGTGTGAAAGCTTAAAGAATACCATGGTAAAGGGGGAAAGACTCTGAAGTAAATACAAAGTGTGATGGTGTGAAAACCCAAGCCATACCCTGGGAAAGGGGAAGACCTTCTAAAGCAAACACAGTGTAATAATTTGAGAATCCAAATCCTAGATAAGAAACGGCTACAAGTTGTGCCACAGATATAACGTGGGAAAGACCCAACTGAAGTGAACCATACTCTAGTGAAGAGGAAAGCATACTTCAGCCAGGAATATCAACAAGTGTACAATGAAGGATACCGTGAAGGAGCAAACCTGTTTTAAGTCTACAAACAAAGTCCCAAGATGGAAAAGAAACTTCTTAAGCTCGTTTGAAGAATTACAGAGACTGATCAAAGAAATAACGAGAAAATGTGTTATTGTGATTTATACTGCACTATTGCCATTTTCATGTTCTCCAGAAAATCCTATATTAAAGGACAGAGTGATACTACCAGTATCTAAGGGGAAGAGAGTCATTCCCCAAGCTTAAGTTAGTTTTAATAGTGGTAGGGTCAGTTAGGATAGTTTCTACAGAGGATTTCTCTATTGTTGGACTTCCGAGACCAACTGACTTACCTTCGTAATTTAGGTAGGGAACTCCCATAGTGATAGGGAAAGTTAGGCATTGAAACTCCTAATTTAATAAACCATCCTGACAAATGTCATCTTAGAGTCTGTGTCTTCCTTCTGACTCGCCACAGCACCACTCTCGCCTTTTCACTGGAGGCTAAACCGAAGTGTTCAGTGGGTCCTGCAGGTTTAGACAGGAACTTGGAAGGACATCATATGAAAAGGCATATAAATGAGATTCTTAGAAATAATTTCAAAAGGCAATTCTCATTCAATTGTGCTGCATTGTGTGAAGTGGTTTTACAAACAATATGGTCGTTTTTAGTAACACAGGCAGAAAGTACACTGCTGAATCCCATGCATTTCAGACTAAAAGTCCCTCTTCAGGGAAGGCATTCTGCCTGTTTTGAGTGCCTATCTTCACATGTGAACCTGTAGTGGATGACTGAGGTGGATTTTTGTTAGAGGTCTCAGTTAAGGCCTCGTTGTGTGTACAAATGCTCCTCCCAAAAAATAAATCTGCTACAATGCATACAGTGCACAGCAGTCATGATTTTGATGCGTTTCTGCCCCTGTGATCGTACAACTCCAGCTATTAAAGCTCTCCATTACTTACGAGGATGCTGTAAGAAACCTGAGAGTATCCTAACACCTAATTCCGCTGGATTCTCTTCTCAGGTGGCATGGGAAAGGACATTACTTTTGGATCCTGACCCTGGGGGTGGAGAAGCAAGGGAGTGAGTGGGGTGCCACAAGAGACCTGGTATCCCCCTTTCCCTATTGAAGACCAATTTACCCCCTCCCCCAGCCTTTAATGGCCATTGTAAGCCAGCTCCCATCATTTCCACACATTTTGTCTGACAGTACAGGGACGAGGAAGAGGCGACAGAGTGATGAACACTAAAAAACAATTTCACCACTCTAGTACTGGGACGTGGAAGATGTCTGCAGAATACTGTGAGGGTCGGGCATGTCCCTTTAATCATAGTCAGGCAAGCCAATGAGATCCACACCTGCAACCTGTCAAGTGCTTGCAGGTGTACAACAAGAGAGCCAGAAAACAGCATGGAGAGCAACAGTGAGGCATCTGTGGGAGAGACCAGCAGGGGACCCTTTTCATGAGGAGGCAGCCGTGGTGGGACATGAGGAGGAGCCAGGATGCTGACCGACAGCGCAGAGAACTTGTGAAGCCCAAAGTGAGTTGGGCCGTTAGACTGTCACAGGTGTGGGAGCCTCTGTGTCGACGAAGGAGCAGCTGGAGCTGCGAGCGAGCAGGAGAAAGGTGGGCACCGTCCATGCAGAGGCAGCGGTGCTACCGGCGTGTGCAAGACTGCACCTGGCGTGCGAGCGGGGCTCGCAGAAGCTGGCCCGCCGACCTGAGAAGCAGAAAGAAAGCTGCAGGAGCCGCCGAGGACTGGTGAGTCTCAGGGAAAGCCCCTTGAAAAGCGGCCTGCTCCTAGTGTGCTGCACATAGGTAATGAAGTACCGACCTGAATGGAAACTTGAAATTAAGCATATTGCATACATATTGAATACCGAACCGAATGAAACCTTGAAATTTAGCATATTGAATACAGAATTGAATAACACTTTATGGGCAAAGCAAATGAGAGATGACCGCAAAATGGAAAGTACCCATTTCAAAGCACCCTACGTAGAAGAGGGCAAGTGTGAATGAGTGCCATAGAAAGGTGGGACATAACCAACACCACCACAAAGTGAACTTTGAGTGAATGCAGTGCAGCAAGGCCAAAGACTGGCATGAGGTGTGTGACACATGACAAAGCCAAGAGGCTAACCAGGAGAAGCCAGAGGTGTGTTAAAAAAACTGCACATAAGACCAAGAGGCCAACAAAGAGAAACTAGGTGAATGTGACTCTGTACACAGGGGCAAGTACAGAAGAACCTGTATGAGCTGAAGAGCCTAGGGATCCTGGTTGTGTGGCCTGTGGTGGGTGGGCCGTGTGGTCTGACAACTATGCCTAGACAAGTGAGCCCTGAATTGTGAAAACCGAAGACATTGTGAAACAAGCCAAGGAGAAGCACCGCAAGTGAACTCGTGATGCAATCCAGAAGGAGGGTCATGTTGACCTTGAGTTGCTAAACATTTTGAAAAGACTTTAACTCAGCCACTTGTACTTGTTTCTGTTTTGGGGAAGGGAACCCTGAGAATTGAGAAACTGCAAGTGTTGTCTTGAGAACAAAGCCTCAAAAGAAAAGTCTTGAACTGTGTTGCTTGGAACTTAGGGAAGGGAACCATGAGGATTTTGTGGAACTGTATTGCCTTGAATATGAGAAAGGTAATCTTGAGACTTTGTGGAATCTTCTTGAACTCGGGGAAGGGGAGATACAAAGGATGCTAAGAGCTGCAAGAAGCTCAGAACGTTGTGTTGATCACCCCCTCTTTTTGTTATTGACATCACTACACATTGGTTAGCTTTAGTTGTGACCGCAAGGATAGGTTTTGGACACAAACTGACTTTTAAGTTGAACTCTTTGACTTCGAATTTCTGTAGTTTTGTTAAGGTGGGGAAATCCCACCTTAGCATAGGGCAAGTTAGGCCTTCTACCATCCTGACATTGGATTTAATAAAGCATTTTATTATACATTTTGAATCTGTTGTCTGTGTCTTGCTTTATCATGCCTTCACACTTGGTGAATCAAATTCAAGACACTATGTAGTTTAAGACCTTATATTCCAATTGCCCCCTTCTTTTCCTGGCTGTAAAAGTTTGGGTCATTCTTCCTGGCATTCCTTACATTCGGCTTCCGCTAATCTGAGGTCACTACCGTTTGTTTGGCCCAACTGGGTGCATTAGACTATTGCAGTTTAATCAACTTTCTTAGGAAACCTTTACCCACTTTTTGTTCAGTTCCAAATTTGCTTCATTTCAAGAAAGAACTTAAATCCTCGCTATCTGCAGGGGTGGATTGCTATGGTCTGTTTTTCTTAATCTTCCTTGTGCTTCTGATTTAGCTCTTTGTTTCAAGATTTACTTTGTGCGACTTATCGTCTTGATGCCAGTAATTGTTTTAGCTGCACTATACAAAAAGAATAAAATAGAAATTGTGATTATGCCTTGCATATTTGATAACGAGGATGATTCTAAAGCCTATTGGATTAATTTTTAGAATTAAATAATTTAAAATGAATGTCCAAGTCTGGACTTGGAACATTTTATGAAATGAACTGTAGTAAGCCCACAAATTAACTGTTGCTTACACCTCAGGCCAGCTTGATGGGTTAATGCACTTAAACCTACTGCTCATGCTCTTCTAAGATGCAGTGTTAACTCTTAATACCAAATACTTTCACAGCCTTGAGCGAGGGTAAAAGACCTTCCTCTGGGGTAGTGCAAGCATTTTGCTGGAGATGGCAATATAAAACCGCAGTAGAATCGTGGCTGAAGCCCAGGAAGACCAGTTAGCTTTCTCAGCTAAGAGAAAGTGTCACAGAAAGAGGCGTGGGGGACCGAGGACAGTAGGAGACTGTCGGGGTTGATTTACAGAATGGTGGTAAGGAGGCATGAACATGTTGAGTGACAAGGAGTATAACTTTCATTTTCAAGCTTTGCCCATTACCATTGTAGTTGGAAAACTGTTTTTTCTCATTAACCATTCGTGGGGCAATGCAGGGGGTGTCTGTTTTGACTGGTGAGGAAAATTATCAGGAAAAATTATTGCATGAATGAAAGCGTAAAACAAAAAGATAGTGGTGAGAATTGGTCACTGGAGATGGCCCGTTGGACATGGTTATTTACAACTGAAGACTGTCTTTGAGCCTAATTGGTGCAAAGAGGACTGTGGCCACGGCTGAAGGCCCTTGAAAGTGGGCCCTAAATACGAGCATTCCAAAACTCTTAAAATTCAGTGAAAAAAGTTTAGTTAAGGGACTGTTAAGATAAACCAACTTATTGCAACAAAACCCATGAAATTCATCAGGTGTGAGAAGGGACGACAATCTTCACTTGAGTCCCTCCCCCCTAGTTGCTGAGACCATGAGCACATACATAAGATAACCACAGGGATCAACAATGAGATAAAAAATATCACAGAGGCATTTACAGTGGCAGCTTGGAGTGGAAGAGTGACATCCCTTCTACATCCGCCGAATTTCATGGGGCTTGTTGCATACATTGGTTTGTCTGGACTGTCTCATAACTGAAGGTTGTACAGAATAAATCTACATTTTGACACTTTGGGGTTGAAAATCTTGTCACAAGGAGGCAAATGACACCTGATATTTTAAGGACCTTTGGGGCAATAACCTGTACTTTGTGTGGTGCCATTTTTCAGAGTGTACTAGAGGGAGGAAAGACTGGAATTTGTCTGGGCGTGCTAGAACTTTGTGGTCTGTGCATTATGGAGCAGTGACCTTCATGGGACCCTCTTTATAACAAGAGCAAGATCTAGGCATGCACGTGATGATTCACAAGGTGTCGTCACTTCTCCCCGGGGGAAGCCCTTTTCCATGAGGCTAGGGAGGTGTGGCCGCTACCCGATAGTCCCCATAGGGGTGGTTTAATGAAGTAGGACCTCATGTCATGGGGATGGACTCTCCCTCTGGGCATAAGCAAGATTTCCTGGGGTACAGGCCAATGAATGTTACTACTCCCCAACATTCGGTAGTCCTCACTAATGTCCAGAGCCACTATATTCAGAACAAGCCTATGTATTGTTATAACATAGACTTATGACCAAAAGTACTAGGACGAGTAAGAACGCAGGAGACATAAAGATCATGTACTGCGATAACTCTGGCATGAGGTGGCCCCATGGAGGCATGAGGCTCGGTGACGAAGAAACCATGAAGGACTTATGCAATCCACATGTAAGGATCTGAAAAAAAAGTATAAAAATGTATGAAGGACTGTCGGATTGTAGAAGCTCGGCTGCACAGCCAAATGCAGCTGTAACGAGAAGCAGTGGTGTCGGGAGCTGCGGTATCTAGTACTGTAGGGGAAAGCAGCCGGCACTCAGTCTCCAGCGCAGGATATTCGAATGCTTATCAAAAGCTGTAGAGAAGTGGAGAGCAGCAAGAGGACGCAAAGGATGTTCTCTGCCCGCCGAGTGAAGGCAGACCGCATCCCAAAGCCAGGAAGAAGCTGCAAAGCCACAAGTGCAGAGGAGAGAAGCCCACGGAGCCGGAGAAGTGTAACCCAGTCCCAGGAAATCCCAGCAAGGTACCCAGGCTCTGTGAGAGCTTAAGGGGAGGTACATGAAAACTAGAGGGGGGGGGGCAGGGTTTAACACAGAGGCTAAGGTTGCTTTTCCCCAGTCCAGCATTGGCAAGGAAGTTAATGGGCATAACAAGAGCAGAGTCTGGGACCTCAAGAGTAAGAAGAGCATCAGAGGAAATCTTCCAAACCACTGACTACCAGAGAAGGGTCTGGGACCCCAAGAATAAGAAAAGCATCATATAAAGTCTTCCTCAGCGCAGTGGTAGAGGAGAAACCACTGGCCACCAGAGAAGGGTCTGGAACCCCAAGATCAAAGAGGAAAACATCCAGAGGAAATCTTCCTCAGCACAGCAGTAGTGAGGAATCCACTGGCCTTCGGAGAAGGCTTTGGGACCCCAGTATTGATTTAAAAAAAAACTGTATCAAACAATACCAGGCTAAGGGAGTCCTTCTGTTACCGGATAAAGACGCCAGGGGAAGGTAGTCTTCCTCCCCTGGACACATTGTTAATTGAACCAATAAACCACAAAAACCACCAGGATTTGTGTCAGACTTCAGGGTAAGGGAATCATTTTGCCTAGCCTTGTGGTGAACTGACTAAGATTTGTACTGGAGACACCAGGGGAAGTGAGTAATTCCCCCCCAGGTTCTATTGGGAGCGGCATACGTGCACATCAGGAGAAGGGAGCCATTCTCCTGAAGAAGGAACTTTCTGTTAGTTTACTCTTTAGTTTTAATGTGGGGATTAGAGTAGGATTTGACACAGGTCGGTGGAACATTGATTTGATACACATACTGACAATTCCTTTAGGTTTATTTTCTGGCAGGGAAACTCCTCTTAGAGATGGGTGCAGTAAGGTATTTTACTTAAGTTTATAACCAAAGCCTTGCCACCTTTTTGTGTCAGCTTCCTTCTTCGACACACTTACACATGACTGAGACCAATCTAAAAGCAGAGGGGCAGCTTCCAGACCTAAACTGTCCCTGTGGTTTACAGAATCCAGACCCAAACAGCTGGCTCTGATAGCACTAATCTCCCTAGCAAAATGAATCTGTATGCCCCAGTGTTCCCATCCTCTTCATCGTTTTAGCTCTATAGCCCTCCGTGTGAAGGTATATATCTACCGGAGAGCGAGCAAGGAAGTGGATGAACAAGGAGAGCATCTCTGCAGACACTGTGTGGAGAAGAATGCCAAGCCGATCTCTACTAGTCTCGTTCTCCCTCTGCTCCCGAACTGAACACCATGTCACACTGCCATAATTTATCTTCCTATCTCAGCCTATCCAATTCCTTTCCCCTCATTCCTCTAGCCCTACAGTGCTTTGAAGCTGCCAGATGGGGTGAGTTTTACACAGGAAATCTGCATACATGGATACAGTTAGGTGGTGGAAATGCGAAGAGGGCTACAAAGGTAGACTGAGCATCTGCAGATCCAAAGTTTCAATTGTCCAACAGGTATTCAGTAACAGAGAATTAGTGAGAATTGTGGTTCATAACCTAGAGAGCCAGAGAATTCAAAAGTAACATCGACTGTTCTGGTAAAGTGAGCCACCCTAGTTGGAGCAAATGTAGCTGTTTGAAAACTGTATAAGCACATTTATGCTGCCTCGTATGACTGGAGCTCCCGATTAAAGGCGTGGAACTTGTGCACGTGCAGTGTGAGAAACGTGCTATTGTAGTTCAAGATGGTCTGGTTCGCATTTAAGGCTATCAAATTCCAGGTGGCCTTCAAAGGTCTGACTTGCCTTTGCTATTGTGGCTGAAGGTCCCTCATAATAGTTATGGCAAAGGAATAATCATTTCATTGTGACATTGCTTGAATTACAGGCTGGTCTTTGGCACAGCTGTGTATGATGCATGCTTGGCACATTAGTGCAAAAGATGTACTCCGTAAAAGGTTTATCAGCCAAAGAGTAAATTAAGTTTATCAAATAGGATTTATTTCAAAACCAGTACAAACGTTTAGTTCCAAGGGTAAATGGTATCCATCTTTATCATAATCTTCCTTGGTCCTCCGATACTATTGACCTCTGGGCGATTTATCATCTGAAACCTTCTCGTCGGGTTTGCTCACTTCACTGATTTATTTTTAAAATGTTGCTACATTCCTTTAAAGTAACTTGTTCCTTTAATCCAGATGCTCTCCTCAATATCCAAGAAACATTTGCAGCTCTTCTATGGTCCATAGTCGGTGTTTATTACTTTTCCGATTCAGAAGTACAAGGGGGGGGGGTGCGTGAGTGTCCCTTGTCTTTACAAAAATATGTAAACTACTTCATCGAAAGGTGGCAGTTGCCAATACTTCAAAGCGTTTGGGTAAGCGAGCAACATTGCACGGACTGTCTGCATGGCATTTTTATTAATGGCAGCACAGTTAGATGTTGGTCTACAAACAGATATTAATTGTTTCCCAACTACTCTTGCCAGGATGCACTGTAATTGAACATTTTTTAAGTGATTCTTTGAATCTGTCTGACATGCTGTACCCTATAGGAGCACATCTTGCTATGAGCAAATATATATCTATTTACCGGTTTAGTTCTACTTGTATTTCCATGTCTCCATTGCAGTCTTTCCTATTAATCTTAAACCCCTGTGCGTAGTTCTTAAAGCTAGCAATGTTGATTTCTCTTATTTGAAAAAAGAATGGACTGAGTTTGAGTTGAATATCCTCTCTTAGTACTATTATCTACTCTTTACTTGTGTACCTTTTCTTTTATTCATTATTTAAAGCTGCAGTCCTTCTTGGGTTCATACAAATTAACCCAGCTATTTAATTCCACAGTTATGTTCTCATTAAGTGGTGCAGAACTTCCTTTATGATATATTGGGCAGGAAAGCGGAGAAGAAAGAGGTATTTGCCTAATAAGCCCATATTTGCGTTTAACTCATGGTGGCATGTGAAAATGTGCAGCCAGTAACATTGGCAGGTAAAACTATCCAATCATTGTCATTGAGTTTTTAGTTTTACAGCAGTTAATAGCAGTACTACGGACGGATTTCGGTACCAGAAATGTACTTATGTATTTTTTGATGTTGAAATCCTCCTGTTTCGTGCTATTTCTGCAAGTCGAGCAAGAGGTCTGGAAAAAGAGGCACTTGTGTCTGATGTGCCAATAGAAAAAGAACTGGGAAGATAGACAGAAAATCATCCTGGAGGGTGGGGGTAAAAACGGCCTAGGGGAGCGGCAAACTCCCATCCCCTACAGCTCCCAATTTCAAAAGTAGATGATAGAAAAAAATTCACTCAATGAAAAACCTTGATATAGTAACCGTTGATGGTTTTTCACACCCTTGTTTCGCATTAAACACATTTCCATAAGAGGGCAGGATCCTGGCAGGCTGCTGCGGATGCTTTGAATGCATTTCTAATTAAATATATCCTACTGGAAGTCGCACCTTGAAAATAATATGGGCAAGAAACTCCATGATCAGAGCTTTTAAAAATTGTAATATCTTCTCCTCAGAGCCATAAACATTACAATGACCGGAGAAGTCGAGAAAGGAGGCGTTTCCATGCAAAAAGAAATCCGGAGGTACATGGGTGTGGGTGGGGTTCCACTAGAAATTATTTTAACATCTAGAATTCAGTGATTTTCTTTTGTTTTTTCCTTCTTTTTTTTTTGTCAGCCAAGATTCTGCAATTTTATTTTAGCTGAAGTCCTAGTTTTTTTTTTTAGTTCTCCAGAGTTCAAATCTTTATTTTCACTCCCCCCTCAACATGTATGCCTCTAGAGGATGATCACAGCAGGTCAAAACCTGAGCTAAACTCATATTGATAATTCTGGAAAAAGGGTAGAAAATTACTGATCATGTAACTAAAAGAAATGCATTGTTTAGCTCAGCTTTTGTGTTCTGACATTATAGCTTGTGGAACTACACAAGCAACATTAACAGTATAGAACATAGATTATCTTTAATGAAATCAAAGTTAAGGTCAAACCAAATGTATTTTCTTTCGTAGTAGGGGATTGCTTTTTGTAATTCAAGGTAGTACTGCGGCTTTAAATTGTACATGACCAGAATGCTGGGCATTGATAATTCCAGAAGTGTAACCAAATTTAAATCTTTTAGGGTAGATTTTAAGTGATTATTTAAAGTGCAGCATGATTATATTGCACAAAAAAGTCCATAGTTAAACTCTGTATGACATAGTGGGGCTAGGGAAGATTTCCATTGTTTTATGCAGATCTCTTTGTTCTGGCTGTATCTGACTGGACTGGTTAAATTCGCTATGCTTGGCACAATGGATGACATTTCCTAGCATGCAAGTAGGTTACTCCTCACCCACAGTGTGTATTGAAATTGTCAACGCAATTAATCTAAAAAAGCTTTCTTTTTTTCTCTATGGTTCTTCTTTGATGCAAGGATTCAGCCACACAAAAGGCGTTACCTGAAACTGCCACACCTCCGATGAAGGGCCTGAATATAGAATTTCACAAGCCTTTCTTCGGTCACCTTACGATAGACTCTTTGTTGGATGCGGAGGAGGGTGAATTGGAGGAGGAGGAGGAGGAAGAGGATTCAGATGACGATTGGGATGGGAGTTATCAGCCAGCTTTTGTGGAACAAGCTCAGAACAAGCCAGGACACACCATCCCCATCAAAAGGAACAACTTTGACTCCTTTTCCCTCACTTCAGCCGATCTGTCTGATGTCCCTGCATGGCAGTTAAATGATAGCAAAGAATTCGGCTCCCTGTTGCCAGATGCTTCCCAGGGTACCACAGATTCCAGTTCATCTCTAACAGATGCTTCGCATGAGTCCACTAATTCTAACCCCCCTTTACCCGATGTATCCCATGCAACCATTGAATATAGCTCGCTGTTGCCAGATGTGTCCCTTGAGGCAGAGGACTATAATGCATTGTTGCCAGATGTGTTCCATGAGAGTGCAAGTTTCAGTTCAGCTGGTCCAGATGTTTCCTTTGGGAGCGCTGATCATTCCTCGCCGTCACTAGATGTACACTCTCGTTCATCAGATCCAGATACAATTGCACACGGAGATGTTTCAAGAGACCTTCGTATCCAATCCCTGCAAGTAAGCTGTGACAAGGTATTCAGATTTCTTGGCTTTTAATTTTATATATTTAATGAAAAGGGTGCAAAATTTTCCCTTGCCACGATCTGTTGGCCAGTGACAATTAACTCTTGGTGAGTAAGAAATGGTTTGGTCTCTGTATGTATGGAATTGATGTGACAAGTACCTTTTTGTGTCTGGCTAGTAGCTTGCAACTGACGTTTTCCCCCTATAATGGATGCAATAATGCGTATGCATTCCTAAACCACACAAGCTTCACTCCACGTATGTCATGTTTTGATACACCTACTTTGCAAGGTTCGTTCCTGTAGCTGCGATTTGAGAAAAACTGAAAAGATGCTTTGATTGGAAAGCACACCTCTGATGATTTATGGGTGCCGCTCCCATCAGAATGAGTGTGCATCCAAGAGTATACCAGTTATACTCCCAGACATTCCAGATATATTTCAGCAGTAAGAATATGTGACGTTTTAACATTATTAAAGTGCATTTGTATTCGGATTTCAATTGCATTCAGAATATTTTCTGATATTGAAGCATATTCTAGATCAAGGAAATGTGTAACAAACGCCCCTGGATCTAACATTGTGAGGCGTGCAACAGGTATGCTCATGTGGCGTGGCAGCTGCTTTCAAACAAATAATCCTGATTTAGTGTTCCATTAATACTTGACTAGCCAAGTCTGACCAAATCATCTGGGCATGCCACCAAATCCAATAGCTGCCTTTTCATGGAGGGCTAACGGCCTATGTCCTGACGTTGGTCTGTACATGTATCTCTTGTATAGAACCTGCCATCCTAAAATAACTGAAGGAGCACAGATGTCTGCCAGGAACAGAAGTAACTATCGGTTACTTATCATTTTCTCGGCTCAGATTGCGCTCTCTTATTGTTTTAAGCTAAATGGAAACATTTAGCAATAGATGAACCTATGCATAATATTGTTACTAGAGTCTGGGTGTGACATCACTACTCACCTGTAACATGAAAAAAACATCACTGCTGCACTTGTTACAGTGAGTTATGAAGTCTCAATTCTTGCTGCCTGCCCCAACAGAGTGAGAATGGCAGTTCCCTAAGTAGACTTCAAGCTGCACCCTTTTATTAGAGGGAGGGTTGCATTTTTAGTTTCCTTTCTCCAACAAATGCTTATTTAGCTGATAAGACATTTAAGGTAGTATATTTCTTTAGAGCACTGCCAGAGTTTACAGGAGAGTAGTACTATATGCATGCTGCCACGTGTTGTGAACTTTGCAGTGCCAGGCTTCAATTTTATTATACTGTTGACAATATTCATATGCCACATCTTTGCTTTTATATTACAGGTTATATATGTATCCCCAAAGGGTAGATCTCTGAACTTGGAGCCCCACCTTGAGTACAAATATTGTTGTCAAGAACCCCCCCCACCCCCAGATGCCATAAATACTCATTTTCTATTGAAAGCTGTTGCCATAGTCATTTTTTTTTAAGGGTCGTGCTCCACCCCTGGACATTCTCTGGGCCTCCCTACTGGGGCCAGCTCCACAGTTTGAAGATCACTGCCTTACATAATCAAGAGACCGACGTATTAAATGGGATGATGTTTTGACCATGTATTATAAAGAATAAAGTACTGCATCATATGTTAGAAGGATCATGCAAGTTGCCTGAAAGTTGGGCAAGGTTATAAAGGAAATCTGTATATGGCCTTGTTCCTCTATTCAGCAGTGTTGCTACTCTGTGACTTGCAATATCCTTTAATCGTACACAAGAGATACTTTATCCCAGGTTCTAATTGCTGTTCACTTTTGCAGTGATTATCTCTATTATGTGGGATAGCTACACTCTGAATGTCTGCCCCTTCAGGGGTAAACATTACACGCTGGAAGCTACTAGCCAGGCATCCGTCACTCTCCCTCCCCGGGTAGAAATGCCTTTGGGGAAGAAGGATAGCCCAGGGGGCAACATGTTCATCTGGGAAGCAAGACAACGCAGTGCAACACAGGTTTGAATTCCGATCCTGGGCTTAGAAACTTCTAGCTGGTATTAATCACGTTATAAAAGAACAAATATAATTATAATGCACCACATGCATAGAGCACACCCTTTCTTACTCGCAAAGTGGGTATTCTCACTCGCTAATGGTGTGTGCAGATGTTGAGGCATCCACCACCTTATTTGTTTAGAGCTCTGAGGAAGCCACTTATCCTGAAACTGGAAAACGCGTGTGGGTCTTGGCGCTCAAATTGAAGTGAGTAGATGGCCACCTAGAGGCCAGTGGTGATTTGCAACATATAACAAACTCCCTCAGATTTGGGCTTTTGTCTAGCTTGCTGCTTTTAAATCAGTAGAATTACAGTTGAGCTGTTCACTTGATTTCTCACCAAAAAGCTTTTTCTAAATTATAAACGAGAAAAGACATACAACCTCTCTTGCCTTTTTTTAAACTATTTTTTGTTTGATCTTTAAACATGTGCCCAAAGCTCATGGCAATTATCTCACGATAGGCATTACATCAAGATACTGGTACACAACATGTAATCCCTCAACCAAAATGAATATTATTTTTTATTTTTTTATTTTTTTTTATTTGTATTGGTTTATACAAACCTTTAAAACACTTCGAGTTAGTCCAGACCCAATACATAACAAAACAAGAAAAAACATATGCATGAGATAAAGTTCCGTCCTTTTGACACGGTTTGTGTCTTTAGTGCCAAAGGAGCCTTGTCAGGGAGTGATTAGTTTGCTTCGTGTGATGACTAAGCCATGTTAGACACTATCCTAATGTCCTTATACTTCGGTGTCAGATATCTCAAGGCTCCTTTCAATCTCATGCAAAAACAGGGTTAACACCCTTGTCAGTTTTGTGTTTGAACCCATAAACATCTGCTGCCACCATTCTTCGGCGTTCCTCAGTGGATATTCATTTAACATTTGGCCAAGATGTTTAGTTCTTAGAGATCTAAAGAAGGGGCAGAATAAGACCAGATGTTTAAGCGTTTCGTCGCAGGCTTTACAAAACCTACATACGATATTAGACTTATCCTTTCCAGCCCAGTTCTTTGTTCGATCTTTAGTTCTAATAAGGTTTAGGCGGAATCTCATATATGTGGCTCTCCTCCTGTTGTCTGGGAATAAGACCACATAATTTTGCAGTTTATTGAACGCTCTTGCTTCACTAGGAGCGTCCCTCATTGTTTTGGAAGTCCTTCAGTCTTCGCTGGTTTGGATCCAATCGAATTCCCAGATCTTTTTCTTTACCAACAGCGGATTGTCCTGCAGCGTTTTGGTGTTGGTCTCATACATGGTCAGAAGCTCTTCACATTTCTTAAACCATAAAGCTAACAGACAGTCTGGGTTCGCATTTCCAGGTTTGCCCAGTATTTTAAATTGTGGAGCAGCGTCTGGCAGTGTAGTTTTCCTAAGTAGGGCCAGGGCATTCCTTGTGATCCGTGCCTCAATAGAAATCAGGCCTAACTCATAACGTAGGCAGGCTGTTGAGATGCTATTTGGTAGATGTAAAGTTTTTACCCAGAAGATGTGTTCTAGGGTTGGCCAGAATTCAACTGGGCATCCAAAAGCATTTTCAGCTCCATATATTAGGGACGGGACAACCTTCTGCTGGTAAAAGGTTATCACTGGCTTAAGCGAGAACTTCACATATTTTTTGTGTAGGATCAGTGCTTGAGAGGCAAAGTGTCGGCATTTTGTTTTCGCAATCTCCATCCAAGGGCTATCATTTATGTTTGTGTTAATTTGCATGCCGAGATATCTAGTGCTTTCCACCGTGGTAAGTTTTTCTTTTCCCAGATGCCATCTAAATTTGTTGTTTTTCTGATGGCGGCCCGTTTGCAAGTTTTGCAGCGTCAGAATTTCACTTTTTGTGTTATTGATGTGCAGACCATTGGTTTCCACATAACATTCCACTGCATTCATTTTACGCTGGAGGCCGATCGGGGTGGTATCTAACAAAATTAAGTCGTCCGCATACAGCATCCAGCTTAGAGCACAGCCATGTATTTTTGGGGAAAAGGATCGAGGCTCGTTAATTGACATGCCAATGTCCGAGAGAAACAAGTTAAATATGATCGCCGCCAGAGGGCAGCCCTGTTTAACTCCGCAGAAGGTGTTAATTTCCTATGTAAGAGATCCGCGTTGGTCGAGGCGCACTCTGATGGTAGTAGCAGTGTGAATTTCTTTAATGGCGGCTAGTAGACTCTCAGGACAGCCCCAGTTGGTCATCTTTGTCCACAGTAGTTCTCGGTCGATGGAGTCGAAAGCATGGGAGAAGTCTATCAGGGCTAAATAGACCTTTCTTCCAGATCTAATTGCTTCCATCTTTAGCAAAATGAATATTCGCTGCCTCTGCACTCGCCCCCCACTTCAAACTCACTTTAACAGAAAATAGTCTGCTTGTGATTTACAGTGAACCACGTCTATAACTGTTTATAGTCATAATGTCGAAAAAAAAATGTCGACAAAAAAATTTCGAAAACAATGTCGACATCCTATACTTATAATGTAGTCATTTTTTAGAAAAAAAAATGTCGACAAAAAAATGTCACTTAGAACTATCAACACCTCACCCAACACCCCCCCACACCCCCCCAACCACCCTCTCACCCCTCATACTCAACACATTCTAATTATATATTTATTTATTTTTCGATAAATAAATAACCAAAAAGAGTATCATTTACTATTGGGGGGGTTCCGGGGGGGTCCCCCCCAACCCCCTCTCACCCAAGACCCCCCTGCAACCCCCCCACACCCCCCACCCCTCATACTCAACACATCTTAGTTATATATATTTATTTATTCATACAATAAATACAAAATTTCGAAAAAATATCGAAAAAATGTCGACATTGTTTGTCGACATTATTTTTTTCCACATTTATTTTTCGAAATTTTGACTGTCGACATTTTGACTGTCGACATTATGACTGCCCACCGTCTATAACTTGGTAAGCGCAAAGAATTTCTTTATAGTATGGGATGGATATATTTACCTGCAGCATGAAATCCTCAAAGAATATATGATCTGACATTGATCAAGAAATTAGTAGGAGTTAGTCTACTGTGGGTATATTGGTGCCCAAATGTGTCTTTATAAACGAAAATAGTCTATTCTCTCCAGTTCTGGTCATGCCTAGGACATTTTAATAAAGGGAAGAGTCTCCCGATGAAAAAGGGGTTTAAAAAGTTTCAGATAAGTCCAGGACCTGGTTTTCCCAGAATACCTCACTATCTCCCACCCTCCCCAATTGCACTTTTCCAGAGGTTCCCAAACTTCACTCTCTTCCCTTTTCTTCCTTTCCCCTATCTCCTTTACCCTCTTGCCCTTTCTTTATCTGTCTTTCTCTCCATAGATTTGTGTTCTTGGGCCACAGTGTCCATTTCGCCTGATCAATGGGAAGACACAGAACTGAGTTTCTCTGTAAGAAGAGTGCCCAGCTCTTCCTCCAGTATTTATTTAACCTTAGGGAGTCTGCCTCCCTGGTGTTTGGCAGAGCCATCTTGGAAGTTTTCTCTGGTCTTCTGAGGGGAAGAAACTCCCGGACCTCCCTACCTCCCCATGCGTTGACCTTCTTTCTCAATCACCCTCTTTCTTTGCTAGTCCTGAGGTATCCTCCCTCCTGGGTTTTGGCCCCACCCTCCCCTCAAACACCTGCCTAGGACCAACCAGATCTTCCATAACCTTTGTCTGCCTGTCTTTCAATCCCTCCACCTAGTCCTTCACTCTCATCCTTCCTCAGCTGCCTTCTGATAGTTTTTCAACTGCTCAGTTCCTCCTACTGCTTCCTCCTGATAATTTGACACAAACTCCTTATGGAACCCTGGCTGCTTCTCTCCACCCTCCGTTCTAAGCTCCTCTTACTATCACTTTCACAATTATCCACCTTGCTCCAATGCAGCCTTCACACTCTCCTCCTACCACTGCATGATGTAATCCTCTTACCACCGCTTCACAATCATTGTCAACCTTCTCTGTGGTTTTACAACATCAACCTTGTGTTCGCCAACTTCCTTCAGAATGCCTCCTCCAGATCTTCAACCTCCTGTTTACTAACCACAATCTCTCCTGCTGTTTTCCCAATCACCTTGTTGCCAACAGTCCTATGTGTACCACCTCTCACTTGCTTTACAGCTTTTAATCTCTCCTCCCACCTCCTGGGTCTTTATCCATGTCGGGCCCCTCCTGGAGTGGCCTCACTCAGCCCTTTGGGTCTCTTCTCTAGCCTTCCGGGGAAATTACCCAGCTCTCCTTGATCTGGCCTTACCCGGGACCCCATCTTCCTTGGTATTTACACACTCCCTGTTCTCCCTTGTCTAGCTGCTCTGGGAGCTCTCCTGCAACCTCCTCAGTGTATCATCCATGAACTCTCCAACTCCAGCTCATTCTCAAAACACTGACCTCTCTACAAAAATGCACACTGCCATACGGAGCTTGGGGGCTTTTATAGCCCTGTGTACGCTCCCCATGGGCTGGTTTCTTTGTGAGGGTCATCGCCTATGTCCTGAAATTGGCGATGGGCTGAGATTGGCAAGGATATTCATCTAATGCCCTATATTGCTCACTGCTCATCAAATGTGTGAATGCATCTCATATGTATTTCAAAGTCTTCTTTATTTGATATTTGCCTTTAAGCTGAATAAGAACTTAGGCTGGCTAGGCACAATTTAAATGTGCACCAACCTGTCATTTTAAAAACACAGCCACACTATGCTTCACCATCAGTAATAACACACATGGGCTCCACAAGCGCTCTCCCTCCAGTTAACAGTGCTTCTGCCATATTGAATAAATGCTTGTTGTTTGCTCTCTGTGTGGTGTGAAGCTTATCATGCATATTGTGGTGCGTTCACAAACTTAAACAGCATGGCTTTGAATTGGAATCTGGCAATGAGCTACAGGCTGAGGCCCCAAGGATGTGGAGACTGGACTGTAGAGTAGGAGCCAAGTACCTCTACAGAAAGTTCCGCCCCCATTTTGCCTATATGTTGGAAGTCGGAAATTGCGACATTTATGATGCCAGTAATGGTCCCTATACCGCAAAGAGTCACCGAAAAAAAAGGTACCCATTAAGAAAGCCCTACATAATATACCCGCAGCGAAATGACAGCATCTTGAAGGAGGTTCTCGAAGAAGTGTGAAGTGACAAAGACAAGAGTCTGGTGATGTCACAGGAAGCAGAAGTGACGCACCCAGAGGAGATGCTGAAGAGGAAAGTATATGGACCTCATAGAATCTGATTGCGAAGTGAAGGATTGAGCAACACTTTGTGTGCAAGAATGAAGATTGCACGAACAAAAGCACTGAAGAAGATATACGCAGTGAATAGACTGCAGGTGGTGCCACCAATATATATATATATATATATATATGTATGTGTATGTATACAATCTGGATGTTCCACAACGCATTTTAGCAAACTAGGACCCCATGATCAAGAAGGGCTGAAAGTGTGGCGCAGTACAAGAAAACAGCTGATGCTGAAGGAAGATTTGAGAAGGCTGGGCTGGCCCAGTGTCAAGAGTTGGGCCACCAAACACCTGGTTATCCATTTAAGAAAATACAATGAATGTGAGAAACGAGACGAGCTTCTGTTGCAATCTAATGGAAAAACACTAGAAGTGCCAGGTTTTATTAATTTAATAGTATTAAATATGAAGGAGGAGCTCCAAAACACGGTCTCCTGTCACATGGTCAAGATGAGAATAGACTTTGGGCAAGCTACACCGAGACAAGAAGTGCTTGTATTCACACTCCCTTCCCAGAGACGAAAGGCTATTGCAAGGCCGAGTTCAAAGACTAATTGACTGGTAGACAGTAGGAGTGATGATGGATGATGGGCTAATTGGGTGGGGAGGCATGACCAAGTCCAACCCTCCATCACCTGGGGTACCAGCTTGCGTGCTGCTATCGAGTGGAATATTCCAGAACGGTACAAGTATGACAACCAATAACAGAGGGACGCATAGTGAGGAGCCCTATAGTTTGAAAGCCAATGAAACGTGTATTTTTTCTTATTTTGCCACGTAGTATGACATCACCCATGATGAGTTTTTGCTATATAACTGTTTTTTCATGTAAAACATTGAGAGACTTAAGCAAGCGTACGTTGATGCCCGTTGTACTCCCTGTTTTAGAGAATTGTTATTAAAATAGCTAAATCTTTGCCAACTTCCTGAGTCTGTCTGATTATTTATGTACTAGTAAGATCTTCATCCCCATCCATCTCATATACTGTTACCTCGTCTTGAAGAACCTTCGGGTGTCATGCTGAGAACCTGGTGTCTGCAGAAGCTGCTGAACCCCCGACAATCCACCCAAAATGTGGCACTCCGCGCTGATATATATATGACCGCTCAGTTTACCTCACTTTCAGGGGAAAGGGGGAAGGGACAAAGAAACAAACACCAGGCTGTAAGCGATCACTCGCTGGTTCTTCACCTGTAGTTAAAACATAAACATGCAATACACCTCATTACTCATGGGTTACTATACTAACCTCAAACTCTATATCCTTTACCAAAATAGTCAAAAAACCATACCTGGTACTTCTCTTCAGTATGCCCAGAGAAGTGATAAGCAGACAAGACTTCCTTACTTGTGGACCAGAATCTTATAGATCATTCAGCCTTCTCAGTAGGTCCATGAATGTAATTTTTAACTTTGTAGTTCGTCTGCTCCACCCTAAGATTCTTGAACAAGGTCTAAAGTTCTTCAAATAAGTTTAAGGAAGTTCTTTTAAGTTCTTGTATTTGTTTTTTATATTTTCTCTGTAGAGTGTCTTTTACTCGGGAACGAATTTTAAACTTGCGATGAAATCTTCACGTGGAAAGCCAGCACACGCGCTAAAATCCAAACCGCGGGTAAAACACAAACGCGCGGAAAATCCAAGCCGCGGGAAGAAACACACGCGCTTTACTCCAAGTCGCGGGAAAGACGCACACGCGCTGAAAATCCAAACAGCGGGAAAAAACACATGCGCTTTTCTCCAAGTCGCGGGAAATTCGCACACGCGCTGACAATCCAAATCGCGGGAAAAAAAACACGCGCGCTTTTCTCCAAGTCGCGGGAAATACGCACACGCGCTGACAATCCAATTCGCGGGTAAAACGCACACACGCTAAAGTCCAAGACGCGATAAAAAATTACACGCGCTAAAGTCCAACCCACGAATAAATACGCATACGCGCTAAAAACCAAATTGCGGGAAAAAGCTCACGCGCTTTTATTTTATCACGTAGAAAAAACCCTCGCGTATATGAACAGTTAACGCGAGTCCAAAGTTCACGCTCGCGCTTCACTCTCACGCGCAGAGACACACGCGCGGGCTCAAAGAAACGGGAAAAAACTCACGCGCTAGTTTGAATTGACACGTAGAGATAAAAAGCAAACGTACGCGCTTCAATTTTTTTAGATACAGATTTGAGATTTCAATCCCTTAAAATAAATGTAACCTTTTTACAAAGTTCAACAAAAATGGAAAGTCACTTATCTTGTGATTGAGACTTGAAAAGTACTTTTCTCAGAAAATTGGAAGTTTCTAACTCCTGTCCTGTGTCTTCACCAAACTTCATACACGACTCCTGTTATACTTTCAGATTTTCCGCTCAACTGCTAGAAACTTATCACCCTTGACCAAGTTAAGCAGGAGCTGCAAGGCACACAACCTCTCAGCTGGGCAAGGACGATGAAAGGCAGTTTAGAATGTTCATTGTCCTCCCTATAAACAATCTCCAGCCAATTAGAATTTAGACTGAGAACCTCCATCTTGGCTTGGGGCATTTTCCATAGACTGCAATGAAGGTTAAGGGCAAAATTGGCTGTTTAAAAATATAACCCATGATAACTTCCCAAAACCTTTCTATACTAAATATGTGTCTCCCCTGACCCAATGTAAATGAGTATATGATACTGCATGTAAAGAATATGTCACTCCAACCTGACAGTACCTGACATCGGGTTCACTTGTCAGCCGAGAGAGGATGGTTCAGGCCCATCAGTTGGTAGGTATTTAGTATTTTCGGATAGTCGGACATCCTCTGCCATCTAACCGGAGGATTGCAAGGTTTCCTGTGGTGAGCGGCCGATATAGAAGTTTTGCAAGAAAATAGATACTGGTGGGATGGATCCTTCTTTCACGAAATCCCTCCTGGTTTCCACAGGCGCTGAGCAGACTAAAGACGACGGTGGCCGATTGGAGGAGGGGTCGATATCGAGGCTCTTGAGCCAAAAAACGAATGGTGAGTAGATTGAGGGGACTGGCAAAAATAGAGAGAATGGGATTGTCGTAATGTAGACAAGTAACAGGGGGTTTGTTTATTGTATAATGAGAAGTGTTTGAATGAGGAGCATTCTGTAGAGCCCAGTTTCCTACCTTAAGGAAGGTCTAGAAGAAGTCATTTTGAAACCCCAAGGGGGTACTTAGGCGGAGCATGAAAAAGGTTTATGTTGCGAAATGACTTAAACTCTGATGCAGGTATTTTAGGGGCTAGGAGAAAAGGAGTACCATGGTGAGAAATATGTAAAGTAGACTAGTTTGTCTGTGTGTTTTGTAATTGAAAAGGTGTCGAGTGAAAAGAGTAAAACTGTGAGGTAAAGGAAGAGAAAGTTGATTTGTCTTTTAGTCATTGTTGGCGCCGACTGAATAGGTAGATTGAGATCATTGAACAGCAGAGGCTTTGAGCGCCGGCTGTTGGCGCGCGCTCATATTGTTTTTCTGAAACGTATTTGTGTAATTGAGTCAATTGAGACTTGTCACAATGGGGGATGTAATTCCACTGATGCATCTGTGCAAAATGCTGCCAAAACACGCACCTAATCTCAAACAGTATAGTAGGGAATGGGTCAAGGGCCCAGCAGACAAGGTGTACATGCCATGGCCACAAGGGGGATCGCTGTCAAAGGCGGTTTTGCAACACATGACCACATACTTGCACGATGCATACACAGGGAAGAAATTGGGAAAGAGGTTAGCTAGTTTAGAGCTCTGTAAAATGTACCAGGAGGAGCGGGAGGATCCACCTCCTGAGGATTGGATGCTTACTCAGTGTAGGGAGGAAGGTGTTGATCTTTCTGCTCACCTTACCTCACCCGAAGTAAATGGCGATAGTACAAAAGATGAAGGATTGTACCCATTAAGGGAACTAAAAGCGGCGACAGGATATAGTAATCCGATACATGAACTGCCTGCTTACAGTAGTGATGATAGTCTTTTCTGGACTAAGGGAAAATAGGAGATGTTTAAGGTCCCACAAGACAAGGAGGAGAAAAGTGAACGACCGGATATGTCATTAGAAATAGAACGAGAGATTAAGAGATGGAAAGGAGAAACGGATAAGGCTGATGAGGTCATGCCCGTACAGAATGAATGGGTGGGTGGACAGATATTGCTCAAACTCGATGGGAAAAGTATGGCGGAAATTGGGCAAAAGGAAGATTAAGACGAACAGGATAGAAAAGACAGGGAATGAGAGAAACAATTGAAAGAGGATGAATACAAAAAGTGCTGACAGTCGAGAACCAATATGTCTGGAAGAGCAGCTGAGAAAGGAAGAAAGGACAGAGGAGCAGAGGAAGTATGACAACAGACAGAGCAATCGAAGACCGAGAGACAGAGAAAAGAGGAAAAGCAGAAATTATGGGATAAAAGAATGCAAAGATGAAGGGAAGAAAAAAGAAGCAATGAGGAAAGAGTTAAATGGTAACGAAAGCAAAGGGAATTAGACGAAGCAGTGGAGCCGAAAAAGGAGACGGCAAATGCAATATCGATCGCATTCAAAAAGAGTTGATGAAACCGAGTCCAGTAATATCATGGGATGACAGGAGTTTCTCCCGTCTCAGGGAGCAACGCCAGGACCATCTATGGTACACCTAGATAGGAAGTATCAGAGATGGAATCGATAAAGCCTATCAAGTCATGAGAGCAAGAGGTGGATCGGGATGCAAGGGAAAAGATCGATCTATAGTCGCCCAATCACGAGGTGAAGAAGGAAGCTTACTTGGTTTTGAGGAAAAAGCTTTCTCTTAGCAGACTGACCTTAGACAGGGGTGAAGGGAATGAAAGCCATACTAGTTTGGGACAAGATATGTCAGACGAAGACAGGGAAACCTTCTGTGACGAGGAGGGAGAAAGTGCATGTGGTGTCGCGAGGGATGTCTGCAGACAGACAAGGAAGTAAAATGGTCCGATCTAGAGCAGCCTAAGCATAGGACGCCAGATCCTATAGCGTATCCAGAGCGACCTAAAAGACGATCACATAGCGAGAGGGGGATCGCCACCAAATGTGAGTAGGCTGAGGTTATTGCCAGGTAGAAGGCAATAGGGAACCATTGTCCCTACTATGAATAGGCAGATGATGTGAGCCGATTGTGTATTTGGGGTTACACAGTTCCCTTTATTGGAGGAGGAGGGGCCAGACCGCAGTATATCCCCTGGCCACAGATGGATAACGATAATTTAAGATGTAAACTTCACAGCTTTACGGCGGGTGCGGGAAAATGGATTTATGAGCTAGAGAAGATGACAGGAGGAAATACTCTAGCTATAGGGGACATTAAGGGTCTCCTAGCCGCCATTCTTGAGGAAAGGGCTGATGACATTTAGACGAGAGCAGGTTACTCAAGTGTCACGGCACAGAACACAGTGCATGATGGAGCGCCGTTTAATAATTGTAGAGCGGCTGTCTGGAAAGCGCTCATGGTACAGTATCCTGATACATCAGATATGGGTGCAATTATGGCACGTAAGAGGACGGATGACGAAGATCCACTTTCTTATATTCAAAGTATTAAGGAACATTGGACTTTGAAAACGAGGGAGCCGTGGGGGAAATCGGTGCCAGTATTTTCCCACATTCTGTGTCTGGGGATTACCAGAGCCGGTACAGAGGCAACTCAAGAAATGAGCGGGAATGGAAGCAAAGCCATGGGCAGAGATACCGTTCACTGTGGTGCATCATTGTCCACTGCTGCAAGAGAAGAATAAGAAGGAAGATGCTAGAAAATTTGAGGAAGCTAAGTTAGTTCAGAAGAAATTGTCAAGTACGCCATAGAAGGGGCGGTACTGATGAGCGGAGAAGGATTGGGAATGCAGCAGGCAGTGGGTGCATCACAGGCGAATAATCAACGTTGGATGGATGAAGGAGGGAATGGGTTTACGCTGCGAGGCAGAGAAATGGGTTACAGAGTAGGATGGAATTTTCAAATTAATCTAGGTGGGTTTCAGAATGATAATCAAAATATGCAAGGGGGACAAATATGAAGATTTCCTCCGGTTTGTTGGACATGTGTGTGTGTGTGTGTGTGTGATGGCAGGGCACATTGTGCAAACATGTGGGCTATGTACAGAATGGGCAATTCTCAAGGGGGGGGGCAGCTTATCCTCCAGAATATAGCTCACAAGCTAGGGATGGGATCGCCCAAGATCAGTGTATCGAGTACAAGCGCCGCAAATGCAACAGGCATTGCAACCACAGCAAGCACCGTTGAATCCGCCGCAAGGGCAATCCCAGCATGCAACCATGCAGATACAGCAGAATGCAAACGCAGGACCGTTATTAACACCTAGAGTAGGGGGTGTCCCTGTGGTGGGAGGAGGTCATTTCACGGGTACGGGGGATAAGTATGTATCCACAATAGGACAGCTCACATAGCGACTTGATGTGTTCAGTACTATCGGTGACACCAGACCCCTAAGAGGAACCAAGGTTGATGTGACCATAGGAGGCAAATATTTTTCTTTTCTAGTAGACACTGGGGCTACTCGTGTATACGAGAGGGCAAATATCCAATATTAGGAAATGCCATGAATGCGCAAGTTTTCTCTGGAGCTACAAGCAGAGTTCCTTTTACTAATGAATTACCAGTCTCCATAGGAGAGTTGCGAGATGTCGGTTTTGTATTGTATTGACAACAGACACTGGTTAATATTCTAGGCTGAGATTTAATGACGAAGCTTAATATGACTGTTTCTTTTACCAATGATGGCATAGTGTGTTCTACTCCAGGGATACACTATATGAACGTGGCTGAGTTTATATTGGCGTTTACAGTGCAAATGGCTCTGCGAGGAATGCCATTAGAACCAGAAGTCTTTCTTTATGGGGTATGCATTTTATTGACATGGCTACCCGGCTTAGTGGGAAAGATTATGAGAATACCTGATGAATTTTGGTTCAGGCCACAATATCTATGGACGAAGAGGGGGGAACAGACTATTCTCCTAGAGTTACATGCAGCCATAGTGCCAGGGACATTGGCCATGCTCGAAGGCACAGATGAGGATAGGCCACCGACAACAGTGATTGCCATTTGGGAAGGGTATAGATTGACTGACGTCACAGACGAAGACATGTTTACAGATGATCCATCAGATGATGAAGTAATATTCGAGAGGAGTATTACATATTGGATTAGAATCGAGAAAAGAGAGATCCCACCGCGAATGGTGATAGTGTGGCAATGCCCAGCATTTTCTGATGAAGATTTGGAAAAGGTGCCAAGCTCTCTATGGATTACAGACCCCTATGACGTAGGCCTATTGAATGGGATAGTGGAGGTTAAGATTAAGCTGAAGCCAGGAGAAATTTTATTTTGTTATTTATTTGTCATTTGTACAGCGCACAAAGCCCAGAGGCATCTAGGTGCTTTAACTTAAGAATATGGTTACAGTACGTGCTGTCAGCAAACGAGTTACAGTAGTTACCAACCAGACATACATTGGTTCTGGATAGTGCAATAAAATACATAATTGGAAAAGCTTGCCTCTTTTTTATGGGGAACTACATCAGGCGTACATATAAGGGACGTAATGGGTGCAGTGAAGACATGCTTGGAGAGCTTGCATCTTGTTGTGGAGGGCTACATCAGGCGTACATATAAGGGACATAATAGGTGCAGTGAATACATACTTGGAAAGCTCGCCTCTTGTTGTGGGGAGTTAATACAGGTATGCATACTGGACATAGCAAAGATGCCGGAAGAGTACATACTCTGGGAAAGTGCAATCTGAGAGTAGAAGGCCACATCAAGCATGCATGCAAGCAGGGAGAAGGTAAGAGAAAAGCAAAATGGTAAGGGGTCTTCTCATAATAATAGGCTTTAGCGGTCAGACAGGCAATATGACGGTAGAGATTACGTTTAGACAACAGTGTACCGCATGTGACTTTGCTAAAAGGTTAGTCCAGTTATGGCTAACTGGGTCGTGTATGAGCAATGCAGAGGCAGCTATAGGATGCTATTGCAACGGCGGACATGCCATTTTACCTCGAGCAAGACAGTACCCCATGTCTCGAGAGGCGAATGAGGGTATTTTTAAGACTATATCAGCCATGATGCAACAAGGCATTCTAGTGATGTCAGAGTTAGCGTGTAATACCGCAGTGTACCCAGGGGAAAACCGAAAGGAGGGTAGGGGGGTCTTGGAAAAATATCCAGGACATGAGGCCAATTAACCAGATTGTAGGGGCAGAGTTTTCTTTTAGTTCCGAATCCGGCAACAATACCATGTCGTATCCCATCAGAAGCACGATATTTCACAGTGATTGACTTGAAAAATGCATTTTTCTCAATCCCTTTGCATAAGAAATCCGAAGACCTTACATAATTTACGTTTCATCAGACTAAGTTGAAGAGCACTCGTTTGCCCCAAGTGTATTTTGAGTCTGTTGATCTTTAATAGGGTCCTGCAGATGGACCTGAGCAACATTGATTTGCAAAGTGTTGTGCTGCAGTAGGTTGATCTTTTGGTTTGCAGCACGACAGAAGATGAGTGCAGACGAGACTCTTTTCAGTTAAAGGGATACTCTAGTAAAAAATTTTATTTCAAAAATAGATAGGCCACATTAAAAAAAAAATAATAGCATCCTCCGTTTTAAAACTTCCTATGTAAAATTTTGAGCTATTCAAGCTCAAAATTCGAAAAAGCAAGCACAGGAGGGCCGGCATTTTGTGAAATGGAGGCCCTCCTGTGCTGGCTTTTGCTTTTGCGGCACTAATGAAGGAAAAGCCAGCCAGCTGTAGTAAACAAAGTCTACCGCTGGGTGGCTTTCCCTTCATTAGTGCCGGGACTCGGAGGACGCGGACCGGAGACCAGAGCAGGAAAGCTGCAGCTGAATCTCAGTAAGTGCTATTTATTTTTTTTACAAAAAATAAGCACTAGCTGCGGTTTTTTTTCTAAGTTTTCCGGGCTGGAGGAGCCCGGAAAACTTAGAAATAAAACCGCAGCTTTAAAAACGTTGTATTTATGTTTGCGGTCGCTTTTGAAGCGACCGCAAACATAAATACAACGTTATTGTGTTGGAAAACGCTGCGGTTTTTCGTTCCAAGTTTCTCAGGCTCCTCCGGCTCGGAGGAGCCTGAGAAACTTGGAACGAAAAACCGCAGCGTTTTCCAACACAACCACGTGTGTTTCTGCCTGCTGTGGCTATCACTTTGGGTCTCCGGTGCTCCCAGGAGCACCAGAGACCCAAAGTGAAAGCCACAGCAGGCAGAAACACAACGCGGTTATGTTTACATGCCGCGTAGTGTTTCTACCTGCAGCTGATTTCCCATTTGGGGCTCTCGGGCTCAGGAGCCCGAGAGCCCCAAATGGGAAATGCTACGTTGTCTGCCTGAATCTTGTTTTCCATTTGGGGCTCTCGGGCTCCCCGTGGGGAGCCCGAGAGCCCCAAATGGAAAAGCAGATTCAGGCAGACACAATGCGGTTGTTTTCTGCAATACCGCGTTGTCTGCCTGAATCTGCTTTTCCATTTGGGGCTCTCGGGCTCCCCACGGGGAGCCCGAGAGCCCCAAATGGGAAATGCTACGTTGTCTGCCTGAATCTTCTTTTCCATTTGGGGCTCTCGGGCTCCAGCCCGAGAGCCCCAAATGGAAAAGTAGATTCAGGCAGACACAACACGGTTGTGTTGGAAAATGCTGCGGTTTTAAAACCGCAGTGTTTTCCAACACAATAACGTTGTATTTATGTTTGCGGTCGCTTCAAAAGCGACCGCAAACATAAATACAACGTTTTTAAAGCTGCGGTTTTATTTCTAAGTTTTCCGGGCTCCTCCAGCCCGGAAAACTTAGAAAAAAAACCGCAGCTAGTGCTTAATTTTTGTAAAAAAATAAATAGCACCTACCGAGATTCAGCTGCAGCTTTCCTGCTCTGGTCTCCGGTCCGCGTCCTCCGAGTCCCGGCACTAATGAAGGGAAAGCCACCCAGCGGTAGACTTTGTTTACTACAGCTGGCTGGCTTTTCCTTCATTAGTGCCGCAAAAGCAAGCACAGGAGGGCCTCCATTTCACAAAATGGCGGCGCCCTTGTGCTTGCTTTTGAGCTTAAATATCTCAAAATTTTACATAGGAAGTTTTAAAACGGAGGATGCTAGTATTTTTTTTTTTAATGTGGCCTATCTATTTTTGAAATAAATTTTTTTACTAGAGTATCCCTTTAATGGCTATTCTAGCAGACAAGGGATATAAAGTGGACAAGGAGAAATTACAATATTTGTCAAGAAGATGTGTTGTACATAGGTCAGTTGATCTCACATGAGGGGAAGAAAGTCACACCTGAAAGAGCTGAGGTGATTATGAAAACAGCAAAACTGCATACGATAAAAAAAATGCAGCAGTTTCTGGGATTGTGCAATTATGTTAGAGCCATGGGTATTTCATTATAGTTCATACACAAGACCCCTTTTGCAGGCTCTGAAGAAAGCACAAGTGAACAAGAAAAAAATAGAATGGACTGAGAAAATGGAGGGAGGGTTTGAAGAATTGAAGAAAGCAATTTGTACAGCTTCAGTTTTAGGAATTCCCAGCTATGCCGAGGAATCTTTTCTGTTTTCACACACGAATGGGACCCCAGGCATATTACAGTGGGATTTTAGATCCAGTTATGAGGGGGCACTTTCATTGTGAACAACAGATGGCTGCAGCCGCGTTCGCATTGGTGAAGTCTACCAATATTGTGATGGGGTGTTCTATGACGTTGTTTGTTGAGCGTGCTTTATTTGCTGTTTTGGAGAAACAAGGATACATTGACATCTCAGAGAGCTTCTGCGAATGAGATAGTTATATGAAATCCAGCAATGAAAATAGTCGGGTGTAAAATAGTGAACCATGCCACGTTTGTAGCTGAGCCTTTGGCAAAGGGTGAGCATTTGCATGATTGCTCCAACTAATTCTATGATGACCATCCGCGTGTAAAAGAAAATGCGCTGTCTGGTCGAGAGATTCTCTTTATTGATGGGTCTTCAAAAATTAATCAACCTGATGGGGAAAGGCATTCAGGTTCATCTGCGGTAAGGCACAGAGCTAATGGGGAATTTGAAGTTGTAGCAAGTGCAAGACTACATCTCCCTTTTCGGCACAAGCAGCAGAATTGTTGGCTCTTATTGTCGCGCTCGAGAAAAACGAAGAGCAGGAAGTGACGGTGTACAGTGACTCCGCCTATGTGGCTTCAACCATGCACACATGGCTTGCACATTGGAGAAAGAGGGGCTACGTCAGAACGGACATTACTCCAGTGCAACACGCAGCATTATTGGACAGGCTTATTAAGGCACTACAACTCCCAGTAGCCATCGCAATAGTTAAATGTGCAGCACATACTAAGAGAACTGACTTGATCTCTCACGGGAACAAAGCCACAGACTAAAAGACCAAAAGGGTTCCATATTCACCAGTTATTTCAAGTTTTGATACTCCATATGTTAAGGAAAAAGTGGTCATGATTATGATTGTAAATGAAGGGTTTAATCATTTATCAAGAACTCAGTTGATGGAAGTTCAAGGTAGTGCACCGCAGGAAGAGCAAGAAATGGGGAAGGGGAGGGTGTTCTTTATCCCCCTCTGAAGCATTGTGGCGACAGGACAGCACTGAAAAGCTGGCAATGCTGGTAGCCTTATTAAGGGTAGTGCTTGAACAGCTGCACTACTCTGCGTATGTAGCACTTGGGAGTGCCTTGCAGCAGCTATTGCAGAGGTCTGGTTTGTACCGAACCGGTTAGAACACGTCGCATTTTATGTAGTAAATTGCGTCGTATTTGAAATGTTTACTGCTGGGCACACAAGGCGAACAATCCAAGGAGTGATTCCTCGACTGAATGGTCCTTTTCAGCATTTACATATCGACTATGTTAATATGCTGCAAGTATGTAGTGGATATAGGTATCCGATAGTGGTGGTGTGTCCCTTTTCGAGATGGATTGAAGCAGGTTAATGTACACACCCTGATGCCACTTGCGCAGTGAAGTTTTTAGTTCGATGAGGCTTTCCTAGATGGGGAGTATGTGAGGTGCTGAGATCCGACGATGGGCCCCATTCTGTTAATAAGGTATTTGAACAGATTAGCCTATTGCTCAGTATACAACACAAGTTTTCTTATTCTTATCACCTGCAAGCGAACGTGATATGTGAGAGACTCAATGGTTTTCTTAAAGAGAGAATAGCCAAATTCAAATTGCCACTGAAGAAGGGATGACTGTACTGCCTGCCCCTTGCATTATATGCATTAAGGATTCAGCCTGGGTCGGACCACCATCTCCCCACAAGCTAGTGACAGGGAGGCGAATGAGCACGCCCTTGTCTCCTCCATCGAGGAGCTGAAGTGATGCCCAGACGACTGCAGAATTGTTAGGAAATGAGTTGCGTGCTTATTTGACATGTATGACCGCTAGTATCTCTCTTATTTCAGATCAACTCCAGCGGAAAGGGGTGCCTGTCTCAGGACACGGATGAAGACCATTCAGCAACTCAACTACAAGAATTACTTCCTGTACCAAAAATATTTATCAGAGATCAAGTCCTAGTGCGCAACTTCACAAGCAAGTGGCACACGCCTGTTTTAGTGGACCCTTTGTAATTGTAAATGTCACTCCCTCAGCAGTAAAAATCAGAGAAAGACGCGCGTGGATACATCTGGAAGACGTCAAACCAGATGCTGGTGAAACCAATGCACCACCCCGTCCGTTGTTTCGGGAGAAGTTGTTCAGCACGTGCAGACTTGATCGATGACAAGGAAGGACGCCAAGACTGCTGATTTAAATAAATGCATTGGACTTGAGAAAGTGTTGATGTGCTAAAAATGCCAAATCTTGAGTTCGATGATGAAGCGCAAAAAGTTTCCAGATTTCTCCCTTACTGAGTTTCCCTTTGGATAGGCCCAATGGTTTTGTCAAATGTTGATGCCCATAGAATACTTATCGCTATTTTTGTATACATACTCCGAGTTTATCCTGCTCTTGTTTGATGTAATACTAATATACCTGTGTTTCTGCAAGATCCTAAAAATGGCCCTGCAAATGGGAGGTTACTTATGCAGATAATTGCAGATCTGGCAGTTACCTGAGCATTTAACGGGTTTATCTGATTAAAAAGGTGTTTTCCTTCCTTAAAGTAGAACACAGGCACAATGTTGACTTTTGAGAATAATTCAATTTCCAAAAATGAGCAAAATCAACGACGTGAAGAAAAACGCATATGGTGGTGTCATGTATTGGTGCATAATATATGCTTGCTCGTCATTTAATAATGTTCTGATTTTACTGATCCATACTGTCTTTTCATTGGTCCAAGCAAGATAGAAGTCCTTTTGATTTTTCCCCCCTCCAGTGACTCTCGAAAGGCCAAGGCCATATGTGGTTAACCCTACACCTGGGACACTTGTAAGGTCACTTATTTCTTTGACAAGTGTCCCTATGATTCACCCGTAGGATGGTCCGTTTTTTATATACTCCATGATCATTATGTACAAGTTCATTTGGCCAAAGAGAGACCCAAGAGAATAACAAGAGAAGATGATTATGAATTAAATAATTATCTAGACAGTACAGCACATTTGGGAAATAACATGTGGTATGAGCACATGAAAGAGGTGGGGAAAAAAACTCTTAAGGAGAGCTGCTACGTTAGTGCTCTCCTACCTTCTGCTCTGGGGAGTTCCAAGATATTTGTAGCTTTAGAAATAGCAGCACAGACAGCTCATTGCTTGACTCACCTTGATCACTGCAATGCAAGAGGTCAGTTCCAGGGTCGAACAGCCTCCTTAGTATGGGTGAATGAATAGAAGGCTCCGGAGGAAGATTATGTGCAAGATTTGAAGACCAGAGAAACGCTGCACACCAGAGATCATGTGATAAGATACGAACAGCCTGGAATGAAGGGAGCAGGAATCGGATGGGAAATAAATAAGAAGCTCAATTGCCACGGAAAGAATTATGAAGATGCAAGGAGAGAGGCCAGATGCAAATCAAAGGAACCATACTGTCTCCAGATGGATGGGAGGAAGGCCTGGTTGTATGCAGAGCAGTGGCAGTAAAAGGAAATTACGAGCCAGGTATAGATCGTGTGGAGAAGGGATGCAAATCCCTCTGGCCGAAGCGTGCAAAGTTGCTGACATGGTTCGATGACACGGGACGCCCGTTGCAGATGGTGCCTCTGGGTAGTGCAGAGCTGTGCTTCAGAACCAATGGCACAAGAAGAGTTGGAGAAAATCAGCATATCTGTCGAATTTTCGATGTACCAGGAATGAAGGATGGAACAGTAGTAATAATGGACCACTACTCTGCATGCAGATCCAGAGCTTACATGAAGCTGCCCAGGGACTAGGGAGGGCTGTGTTCTATAGTGATTTTCCATGTTCCAGCGTTGGTGATTCCGAAGAGTGATCTGAGCATTGGCGACTTTCCAAAAGCAGATGCACACCTGCGAAAGAGAAGATCAATTGAATTTCTCAATCGAACAAAGAGAGAACTACTTCTCAGCTAAATCGATAGAAGCTTTCAATGCTATTCCATATGAACACAGATTGTTCAGCCAGACTTCAGCAGTATTCGCGACAATCTTCATGCCAGGGATCCAGACGATGACGAATGCCAAATGGTTACAGATAACCAGATGGGAGCTCCTGCAGACAATCAACACTACTATAAAGGGATTCAACACTATCAAAGAAGGGCTGAGAGCCATAAGACAGACTCTTCAGAATAGTTATGTCTTGAACATGATTACAGCCATGGATCGAGGTGTTTGTGCCAAAATCTGAGAATCATGTTACACATTCATACCTTCTCACGATGACGATAATGGGGACCTTGACAGAGGCCATAACGATGCTAACGAACTTACACGTCAAGATGGAAGACGAAGTAGAAGACATTGCAGATGACAGCTGGTTCACGCAGATTTTCTCATGGGCTCCGCAATGGATGGCAAATATCTTCAAGTACCTTGGAGTATTGTTGGTGATGATCATGTTTGGACTCTGCGTGATCAGGATAATCACACAGTGCAAGAAGGCAACAAAGAAAGCAGTAGGAATGAAGATCTGGATTGATGAGTCTGGTTTTGGACCCAAAGAGCTAACAGATGAAGAAACCAGACTACGTAAAAGTCAGTATTTTAGCACCTGAGGGAACAAAGTTCCTGTATCCGAGAAACCACAAGAAGTATGTGGGAAGATGGATCTACTGCAGCCCGAATGAACAATGTAATCTTATGACCTAGAATGTTGATGACCATGTGAAATCAGCAGGATCTCTGAAAGGAGTAATTAAGATATGGACTCCAAAGAAGCACTTTTTCAGACGAGGATGTCTAGATGTGAAGACTGATGGGAGAGTGGTCGATGAATCAACCAGAGGGGGGAGTGTAGAGGAGTAGCCAAGTGCCTCTACCAGAAGTTCTGCCCTAATTTTGCCATATGTTGAAAGCGGGAAATTGTGACATGTACGATGTCAGTAATGGTCCCTATACCGTGAAGAGTGTACGAAACAAGGTACCCATTAAGAAAGCCCTATGTAATATACCCGTGGAGAAATAACAGCCTCTTGAAGGAGGATCTTGAAGTATGAAGTGATAAAGACAAGAGCCTGGTGATGTCACACGAAGGAGAAGTGACGCACCCAGAGGAGATGCCCAAGAAGAAAGTATATGTACCTCATAGAATCTGATGGCAAAGTGAAGGATTGAGCAACACTTTGTGTGCAAGAATGAAGATTGCACGAACAAAAGCACTGAAGAAGATGCAAATCGCTTTATAACTGTACAGATGCTGAAATGCAAATAGACTGATCATGAGGCTAGCTATACATAGTGAATAGACTGCAGGCGGTGCTGCCAATATATATAAATGTGTATAGAATCTGGATGTTCCACTATGCATTTTAGCAAACTAGGAACCCATGATCGAAAAGGGCTGAAAGTGTGGCACAGTACAAGAAAACAGCTGATGCTGAAGGAAGATTCGAGAAGGCTGAGCTGACCCAGTGTCAAAAGTTGGGCCGCCAAAAACCTGGTTATCTATTCGAGAAGATGCAATTGAACGTGCAAAGCAAGACGAGCTGTGGTTGAGGTGTAATGGAAAAACACTAGCAGTGTCAGGTTTGATTCATTTAATCGTATTAAATATGAAGGAACAGCTCAAAACAGTCTCCTGTCACATGGTTAAGATGAGAATAGACTTTGGGCAAGCTACAGTGAGACGAGAAGATAAGACTGTGCTCACAGTCCCTTTGATTCCCAGAGACGAGAGGCTATTGCACGCCCTAGTTCAAAGACTAATTGACTAGCAGACTGTAGGAGTGATGATGGATGATGGGCTAATTGCGTGGGGAGGCATGACAAAGTCCAACCCTCCAGCACATGGGGTACCAGCTTGCGTGCTGCTAGCGAGTGAAATATTCCAGAAGGGTACAACGTGCCAACCAATCATAGAGGGCTGCATAGTGAGGAGCCCTATAGTTTGGAAGCCAATGACACTTGTATTTTTATGACACGGAAGATGACTTGCACTAGCGGTGGGCATAGCTGTCCACCTGACCGTAGAGACCCAATCCCAGTCAAGTCCCCCATAGAAAGTATACTTCGATGTTCTTTTTAAGCCTACCAGAATCTAGCTTAGGTTTTCTTTTTTATCCACGTAGTATGACGTCACTCAGGGTGAGTTTTTGCTATATAACTGTTTTTTCATGTAAATCATTGAGAGACTTGAGCGAGCATCCATTTAATCGTGTTGTACTCCCTGTTTTAGAGAATTGTTATTAAAACAGCTAAAGCTTTGTCAACTTACTGAGTCGGTCTGATTATTGATGTACGAGTACGATGTTAAATTGTTAGTTTTTCACACCCCGGTGGGTGTAGCGCAACCAACACCAAAAGGCAACCTGGTGCTATAGCTGACAACAAAAGATCATGAAAAAGAAAGAACAGAATTAAAACAGTAAAGTTTTAAGAGCCTTCCTAAATTGAAGATGGCCAGATATCACACGGAGGGTGGCGGGAAGAGCATTCCAGAGAATGGCAGCTTTGACTGAAAAGGAGTGTCCCGTCCTAGCACGACGAACCCTAGGGATAGCCAAAAGAAAGCGGCCCCCAGATCGTAGTGTGCAGACAAGAGCATAAGGTTGACATTTTTGCTGCAAGTACTCCGGGCACTATGCACCAGGCATAGGGACTTAAAATTAACATGTCTGGCAGCAAATGAAGATATCTTAGAACTGGGGAAATATGTTTCCGATAAGGGGTGCCAGTGGCAAGGCAGGCAGCAGAGTTCTGGAGAACCTGCAGGCGCTGTATCAAATAATCTGGTTGAGCCAGATAAAGGGAGTTGCAGTAGTCCGTCTTGCTAAGGACTAATGCAGAGAAGACTGGAGCTTGCAGGTGAGCAGGGTTAAATTGGAGGAACTTCCTAAGAATTTTCAATTGTAAATGGCCAGCTTGGCAGACCGCACCAACCTGAGGGGCCATGGACAGAGAGGCAGATAGTTTGATGCCTAAATTCTTGACCACTGGGGCAGCATCAGGCAAGTGCCAAAAATCAGGAGTCCAAAAAGGAGCAGATGAAGAGCCGACACCCATAACCTCGGTCTAGTCACTTTAGGTTTAAGCCAGTTTTCGCTCATCCAACAGCCCACTGCCGATAAGCAATCTCACAGTTGAGTGGCATGGGCTGGATGAAGGAGATCAGCCTAACCAAGTGTTACGCTCACCTGGACCCCACAGGGGCGTCGAACGGAACTGGACTGCTACGGACTCCACCAGCATGACTCGTAGTGCGGTGATGGCTGACTGGACCTGGCCCTCCTAGTTTCGTCTGCTTGACCCGTAAGAATAATCTCCTAAAGGTAGGAAAAAGGGAATTAGCCACCCGTGGGCGAGAGGATACACACTCAATTGTTCCCCACTGAACACCTCTTGTATTCCCTTTCACTGGTGTCACCTTATAGTTTGAAAAGATGAGCTCTCCATCCTGCGTGGAAGGCAGGGGCGCGTAGAAAACCAGTTACTTCACTGGTCTGAAGGAGTTGGGCGAGTTCCAGACAAATGATGACTCCCAGGTAAGTAGCATATAGTTCTTTAGAGTTCAAAATGTCTGTTATTCACTCTTGTCCCTCTTTTCTCCCTTTTTTTTCTTGCAGCTTGAGCCGAGGGATGATCACCTTATTGGCAGCAGAAGCGCTTGGGTAAGAGTCTGTATTTCCCAAACTGTCCGGCGAAAAATAATGGTCCAAATGTATTTAACTGACTACCTTCTGTCTCCCTACAGGTGCGGCGTAAGAAGAAATGATGTGCAGAAGAAGAATGCCTCGGGCGATGAACTCAAGTAAGTATCTTGCGGTGAAAGAAGATTGTCCTTGTTGGCAATTGGCTCACCTTGTTATTTGTTTTGTCTTTTCAGATGCCAGGATTTCGGCAACGAGGCGATGGAGGCTGCGCCGGGTCGTGGAGATGCTGTGAAGACTGGTGAGTATGGCACGGCGCTGCAGCTGGCGATGCGACACGTTTGAATTTTGTCTTTTTTTCTATTCGATGGTGCGGCAGCTCTGAGAACTGCTGATGATCAAAAGGTAGTGTCCTTGTTCTAACTTTTCCTTCTTCTTTCCCTTCTTTCTAGGATCTGGTCCGGAGTCGAGGCTGGCGTGGCTGAAGACAGGATGCTCTGCTTCCAGGCACGGTGAGCATTACGCTGCAGAAGGCAGAATAATGCGAAGCGTGTGCTGTTCATCGGGCGTGGTTTAAATAGCCTTCAAAGTAGTCCCAGGTAAGAAGTCCCAAAACCACACCCAAGCAAAAAATAGTCCCTAAAGAAAAATAATCCCTTCCAGGCCTCACGATGGCCTATGCTTAAGTTCCTTGCAGCATGCTCTGCATGAGGTAAGTTTAACAATAGGCGCCAGGACCGCACTCATATAGCTCCTAACTGGGATTGTGGGAATCCCAGTGGGTGCTTGGATGTCTGTTTCCTGGGCAGATGGACTTGATCCTGATGTCTGGGGGCAGGCATCATGACACCAAGATCTGCGGATCATCAACATACGAGTAGCATCTAAAGATGTGGGCACAGATGAGAGTGATCAGAGGCTGAATGTAAATATTAAAGAGTGGGAGACAAGGCTGAGCCCTGTGCGACACCGCACATCAAAGCCGAGACTGACAGATCCAACAGGATCAGAGCTGCCACTCCACCCTAATCAGCAATAAGCGTAAGATCGTCAAGCACTGAGACCAAGACAGTCTTGGTACTTGGTCAGGTCTGAAGCCCGACTGGAAAGCATCAAGCAAAGATGTAGACTCGTAGAACCTCACCAGCAGTGGAGACACCAAAGATTCAGGTAGCTTCATACTAAAAGGCGGTAGAGATAGGGGGCAAAAGTTAGCAAGGAATAGAGGATCGAGAGCCGGCTTCTTCAAACGAGGGATCACAGTCGCGCACAGAAGGAATAAACCCCGTCGATCAGGAGAGGTTCACTGCAGATGTCAAGTGGGGCAGAATCGGAGGGAGAATATCCTTCACCACAGACAACGGAAGAGCATCTGCATCCCCATGCATCTCAGATACTGTTACCTCGTCTTAAAGGAACTTCGGGTTCAGTACAATGTTAGTCTAGCAAGGGCCACATTTTCAAATTTAGTATCCTTGTATTTACATATACATAAACATTAGGGACACAAACAGTAGGAGGACAGTTAGGACTTCTCTGAGGAACTTTAGACCGCCTTCGTTATAGTGCATCATCTTTAGCATAAACCAGTGTTGTAGATCAGAGTGGTTCAACATTTAGTATCACTAGCCTGGGGGTTAAGGATCCCTGGGCTAGAGAAGCTGTTCATTACCAGATGGGTGAGAAAAAAACTTCAATACAAAGACTTTAACTGTCTCAGAATTGGACTGATTCTATTCCAATCTGTGACACATCTAACAGACCCTTGTTCATAACTTGCAAGAATCTCCTACCTAATTGTGGACAAGCCCTACAAGTTGAGAAAAGTACATATGTTACAAATCAAAAAAGTGTGGAGATACTGGTCAAATTGTACTTACCAGATTATAAAAGACTGTTCTTTGCTTTAACATGAGGGCAGAACCTAAAAGATGTGTTTTCTCTGTGTGGCATGGCCCCTGTGAGTGGCCACTGCTCTTGCGGACAGTAAGGCACATGCCCATATGACGCATGCCCATTTGCTGCCAAAGAGTTTGGCCAATTACATTTGGCATCCCCAGAGACACTCTTGTTTAAAAATGAGAATGTCATATATTCTATTGAATTAGATGGCTCTGTTCAATAAATATATATTGGGGGGAAATGCGGCTAGTCGAATTTCGGACTATCGGTGCAGAATGAGGTCTTCAAATATCTGCTTCACTTTTCAGACACTATGTTGGCTCAACGTACATAACATGGTTTCTCATAGATATTGTAGGATATTGTCCTACACCAGTGTTGTAATAATGTGGACCAGGAACTTCCAGGTGGCAAGCTATAGATCTACCAATTTGAATTCCCTCACTGAAGGCCTTAATGAGTCATTGGAATGGCAAAACCTCCTTTTTTTAAAAAATCTTAATCCGTTGCCTATAGCTCTTTGAACCAATGTATTGCAATATGGACAGAGGTAATCTTATTAAGCTGGTCTGCTGTTCCATTGAATGATTGACTATGTGCGCATGCTGTCAACTCCCATTTAGATAACCTTAGCTCAAGAGCAGCGGTTAAACCAACAAAAACCTAAAGTCTAGAAACATCAGAAATAACATTAAGGTAAGCACATAATAAACTTCATTAATTAAAAGAAAATATATTTAAAATCAAATATCATGGTAACCCTTAACCTGTTTTTGTTTTGCAATATTTTGTTTTTGCCCTTAAATGCTTTATAGTGAAAGTAATGTGTTGTGTGAATAATTTTTTTTTTTTTAAATATATTTGTTTTTTCAAAATACAATACAACCAGCATCATCGACATAGTAATCCGTTATGTGTCAATAGTAACCCCCCCCTTTTCCTCCCCCCCAATGCAAACCCAGACCGGGACGTTGGGCTGTCTACTGTTTGCGCTAAGGCGAGCCTGGGCTGTCCAGGTCCTCGCCTGAGGAGCTGTCCTCTTTAGGGCGGAACAGAGCTGCTGTGAGGGCTATCCATTGTAAAAGGTCCTCAGAGTCGCCAATTTTTTGTTGTCGGTGCGCCAGCTCCCAGGACCCGGTTTCGGCCACAGTCCATCTACGGAGGTCTTCCCGCCATGTTGTGAGGCTAGGGGCTCTGGGGCGCTTCCAGGCCATGGCGATACGTCTTTTTGCCAGGATGTACATTAAATCCTTGAGTCTGTTAAGGGGCTTGTTCTTTTTGCCTCGCGGGTATGAACCCAATATGCATGCCCTGTGGGACTGCACGTCCAGTGTTATGTCCTCTTCTGCTACCCTAGCTTGAATTTGGGACCAGAAGGTCTGTATGGCCGGGCAGGCCCAGAACATGTGGGTCAGTGTGGCTGCGGGTTCTTGGCACTTGGGGCACGTCACTACACCGGTGCCGCTGAATCTTGAAATGACAGCTGGGATAAGGTAGGCTCTGTGGATGATGTAGAATTGAATAAGCTGGAATTGGGCATTCCTGGAAACTCTTTTGTGGTAATGTGTTATGGTTTCCCATTCCGTGTCTCAAACTGCGTGTTTAGTTCAGATTCCCATTTGCCTTTACATTTGAGTTCGTTATGTGTGGTGTTGTCAATTAGGATCTCATAGAGCCTCGAGGTTTCGTGCCCCCCTTCTGCAACGCTCAGCAGGTTTTCGATGGCCTCGTGCCCGGCGCAGAGGGATTCTGCATCTGGCCATCGCTTCTTAAGCTTTTCCAACACCGCCCCGTGTAGAAGGAACTGACCCAGCGGGACCCCCGTCAACTCATGCAGCTCAGGGAATGTGTGGATGCCCTGGCCATCCACCAGGTCACCCAGGGTGGCGACACCAGAGGGTTCCCATATGTTCCGGATCGCCTTTCGGTCCTCTGGTCTGGTGGACATGATGGCAGCTATTGGGATTTGTGGGGTGTAAGGGTCGGTCAGCTTGACCGATTTGCAGGCCCGATTCCAGATCTGGGTGCCCAGGCGGATTAGGTGTGTATTATGCGTTTTTGGCGCTGGTTTGATCCAGAGAAGGTCCCTGAGCAACCAGGGTGCATCTGGGGGCTGTAAGAGGCGTGTGTCCGTTGAGGCGTCATCAGCCATCCACTGAATCATGTGCTTGAGCTGGGCTGCTATATAGTAGAGCTCAAAGTTGGGGGTTTTTAGGCCTCCTTTATCGTACGGTCTCTGTGTTATGTCTAGGGCGACTCTGTGCCTTCCTTCCTGCCATAGAAGTTTCCTACAAAGTTTATTCAAGTCTCTGAAGAATTGTTGCGGGATATTGTAAGGGACATTGGTGAAGAAGTGTAGGAGGCGCGGGAGTGCCACCATTTTAAGGAGTCCTGCCCTACCAGCCATCGAGAGGGGCAGCTTGCACCAGAAGTCAATTGATTTAGCCAGGCCCGACTTTGCCCTGCCTGTGTTTAGTGCGTGTTCGGCTACGGGGTCGCGGTGGATCATAACGCCCAGGTATTTGAATGTGGTGGGTTCCCATTTGAGGGCTAGGGGGGGAGGTGTTCTTTCTTGGTCTCGCTGAGGGCAGCCAGGGGGAATAAGCAAGACTTACTGTGATTGATCTGGATCCCGGTGCATCTGTGGAACCCATCTAGGGTTTCAAGAATGTAGGGGAGGATGTGTTCGGGATCTTTTAAGTAGAGGAGCATGTCCTCCGCGTACATGGAAACGAGGTGGTTCACCCCATTTATCATTATACCCCCGTCTCCGTACTCCTGCCTGAGGTATGCCGCCACTGGTTCGATCGCTAAGATGTAGAGCAAAGGGGATAGGGGGCACCCTTGCCGGGTGCCTCTGGCCAGGCTCCATTTTTCTGAAAAGGTGTTATTGGTTCGCACTCTGGCGGTGGGATTGGTGTAGACGAGTTTGACCCAATTCATGAAAGCCGGACCGATCCCCATCTTGGATAGGGCGGCGTAGAGCCATTTCCATCGGACCGAATCAAAGGCCTTAGAGGTGTCGAGGGACGCAACTGCGTATTTGCCAGGTATGTTATTTGTGCTGTGTATGACGTGATGCAGCCTGCGCAGGTTCTCTGAGATGGAACGGCCCTGCACGTAACCCGTTTGATCCTGGTGTATGAGGTGTGGGATGGCTGCTTGAAGCCTTCTGGCCAGTAGTGCTGTGAGGATTTTGTTATCTACGTTTAGCATGGACAAGGGACGATACGAGCCGCAGTCAGTGCTTTCTTTGTCGGGTTTGAGTAAAGGGATGATGGTGGCTTCAGCCATGGAGTCGGGGAGGTGGCCTTTTTCGTACGCCTCGTTGTATACTTGGGACAATAGGGGGGCTAATATGTCCTCGTAGGCTTTATAAAATTTGCATGGGAGGCCGTCTGGTCCCGGCATTTTCCCAGAGGGTAGTGATCTGATGGTGGCCATGTACTCGTCTGGGGTGACGGGGCTCCCGAGGGGATCTGCCAGGTGGTCGTCCAGGCATGGAAGCCTGATGATGTCCAGGACATCTTCAATTGCGGAGTCTGCGGGCGGGGCGGGATTGGAATAGAGGGTTTGATAATATTCCTTGAACGCTGCATTGATCCCCACTTGCGTGTGGAGGGTCAGGCCATCTATGTTACGGATAGAGCAGATTGGGTTCCTGGGAGTTTCCCGCTTGTAAAGCCACGCAAGTAGTTTCCCGGGTTTATCGCCTAGGGCGTGGTTCCTTTCGGTGTATTTGTGTGTGAATGTTTTTAATAAAAAAGTGAACTGCATTTAATGTATATTACATATGTGCTGCTTTTGTTAGTATTTATAGCTTGCATTATTTACTAAATTGAATTTAGCACACATTACATGTTTGCATTTTGTATGCAGTGCAATCACTATAAATGTGTATATATTTGTAGAAGTAAATGATAAGCTTTTAGTGTACATATTTTAATACTAGAGTTTTTTTGTAGGTTTTCTTTTTATCTATTCATTAAACTGTATTTACAATGATGACGTACCTTGTTAATTGCTATTGTTGAATATGTAAAGTATGACACTTGACTGCTATATTTTGTTGTAGATTTATTGTATTAAATATTTTCGTTTTTAATTGCATTATTTTGCAGGAATTATGCATATGTATATTATATTAAGCTGATTATGTAGTGTTTTTTATTACAAAAATATAATTGGTCTACATTTAATTTACTTTTGAAAGACTTTACATTATACAATTACTCGTTTTCATGTGTGAACTTGATTAAAGTTTATGGTATGCTTTTAAAATGTGTGGGTGAGTTAAGGTTACCCTAATATTTGATTTTAATGTTTGTAATTTATTAAAATGTATTTAAATATTACCTCAATTTTGTTATTTCTGTTGTTGGTCATCTTAACTCTTTTGTAAAATATATTCTTTTTAATATTTCATTTTTTTTTTAACAGTTACCTGTTTGATTTTGATGGTTTGTAATACTAACGTGTGTTGTAAGAGCATATAGTATAAGTGATTGTGTGGTATAATAGCATGTTTCAAAACAGCGTGTGGCTCTCACATGCACCTAAGATGCATGAATCTAGGAGACGCATGCATTCTTACAACACATACTGCTACAGCAGTGGCGGCTACAACATGCACTCCAATCACGTACACAGAGCATACGAGTGTAGAAGTCTGTGTCATAAGAGCTTGTGTTGTAGGTTTCTGTGTTGGAAGAGCATGTGGTAAGATTGTGTGTACTATGAGAAGCCAAAAGGTGTCTCACCTGCTAGTCCACTGGGATCTCTCTCTCAGGTGGCCAGGGCATGGCTATTGCCTTTGGATCCAGACTCTGGGGGTGGACCATTGTGGGAGGATCACCCGGGTGTGGGGTCTTCGGGGAGTGGAGGTGGGACAGCCGATGGTGAGACGCAGTATTCCTCCTTTTCCCGTACCCATGATCTCTCCTACTTCATAGGATTCTCCAATGTCCCAACTGTGCCCCGCCTTTTTTATACAAACACTATGCAGAGGAAGATGGGGACAGAGTAACAATGCTAACTCTTACATTTTGCATTGGACATGTCCCGCTAATTGGGTCAGGCAAAGTAAGGCACTTGACTCTTAGTGCATACATCTGATAAAGACAAGAAGGAAATGCACACAGCTGGTGAGTTGGCAAGCGACATAAGACCAGTGTGTGCTAAAGAAAGATTGAAGTGGCATATATTGCAAAGATGGGGTGGTAGAACGCCTATCTAGCCCTGTATGTAAGGATGGGAGCAAGCTCAACCACCAAATAATAAATAACGCAGTCCTAGTAGTGTCTTGTCAACTCAAAATGGTCTATACTAAAAAAAAAATGTTGCCAATCCGAACGCTATAACAAATGTGTGCGGGAAAAAGGTGTATTGAAAAGTAAACGGTGTTCAAGAAAATGTGTAGCAGGATGACTGAACAGTGGGATTCCCTTCCCAATGTTTTAAGCACGGGACAAGGGGGCACTATTTAGCTTCTTCGGCTCGGGGATGCAGTTCAGGACATAAACCACGACCTTCCGCAACAAGTCTCTTTCCAAAACAGTCTCTTTTTCACAAAATACCTGCCCACATGCAAAATAAAGTTCCTTCTCTTTCGGATCTGAAAGTTCTGAAGGCTCAGGTTCACAGTTCATATTGGGTCTCCCTCGATCGGGCTCAGACCCTTTTAACACAATGTTCGTTTACAGGTCTCCCTCAGTCTGGCTCAGACCATTCACAAGGGATTTCAAAATTCCTGTGGTTCTCCCTCAGTCGGATTGGACCTCTTCCAAAAAGAAGCAATAGATGCCACATAGGTGCTCGGCCAGGCTCGGACCTTGCAATCACAACACTGGTAGGGGTTTCCTTCCCCCTAAACTTCCAGTCACTTCAATTCACAATTTCTCAGTCTGTTCATCTAAACATACTTTCGATTGGGCACTTTCACTATGCCGGACCACTCTGTTACTCTGTAGCATCTGTCCACAGTTCGCAAGTTTTGGCAAGGTGCAGATGTCTTCGAAGTTGTATTTTCACTACATGTCCCTTAATGCACCCTTCCCTATGGTTAAATAGTGGATTTCATGCTCACACGAAAAGTTCATATATTTCTGACCAGTTCCCAGTTCAGCCTCACACGTGCCGGTTTTCCCCTCAAACTTACCGGCCATGCAATGCTGTCGGGGAAAAGACTTGCTGCTTTGAGGTCAGGGTCTCGCCACCTGGCCATCCATCTCCTTGGGGATCAACATCCACCCAGGGAAAGCCGCACTGGCCTTTATTTGGCCTGCTGCAAGCAGCTCTCTTTGCTTTTTGGCGGTCTATCCAGGCTGCAAGCCTCCAGCCACGCCGGGTCAGCTTTCCGGCGGCTCGGTTGTCCTTGGCCCAAGTAGCAAGTGGGTCTGGGTTTGAGAAGGTCTCCCCTGCTGGTCTCTGCCACGCAGCGCCTCCCTTCAGTTCTCCCCACTGCTGCTCTGTTCTGCCAGGAACTCCACCTTTTATACAGTTGGGTTTCTTTAACGGGCTACAGGTGCGCATTCTGGGCTGGGTCTGCCTGTCCTTGCCTGACTCTATCAGGGGGTCAGTCCAGTATTAACATGGGGCAGTCTGTCTTCTGTCTGTGTGGTTTTGAGTAATCTTTATTCTTCTTAGTCGCTTCCTCTGCTTCTAAGTGATTTTCGAAATTGGAGCGGGGGAGTTGTGTTGGAAAAATTGTCCTTTACAGTCCGAATGGCTGTGAATGTGATTGAGCGCTTGGACCTGAGACCTGCTTGGTCTCAGTTGGGCAGGGTCACTGCATATTACTAAAGGTATTCTTTCTAGTTGTAGTACATGGGTAACTGAGTGTGGTAAGGGAATTATGGGAGTTATAGTTTCCTGTTGTGACAGTAGATGGCTTATGTACGGACACATCCGAAAAGGAGGGATGTATTAAATGTCCTCTGGTTTTAGAAGGGGGTTGGGGGGGGTCACCGAAGGCTCACAATCTCCTTTGACAGCGGATTCCAACTGGGACAATTGATCACTAACACTGCCTCTGCTGTTGGTAATTAAATCTTCTCAACATTCAGAAAATTCTTCCATTTCTTACTAACCACTCTACGAAAGCACTAATCGCAACACTTGTGCTCAGGAAACTGGACTACTGCTCGAGCACAACTCTCCCTTTGCAAGTCCCTTCTAGTCTACAAAGCTATACGTGGTCTTGCTACTCAGTACCTGTCCAATTGCATCTGTCTACTCGCCACCTTGTTTCCTTTGCTCCCGCTCTGCACGCAACTTTGCTGTCCAATGCCCCCATCCCATGCCTCCTCTCACTTCTGCTCTTTCTACCTACTTTTCCCCACTCCACTGGAACCCGCTACCCATCACAAAGCCAGCCCAACTTTTCAAAGCTTGGCTTAAATCTCACTTATTTGCTGAAATGGGAGCTCCCCTTGCCTTCTCTACCTCCCCACTCCTGCAATCCTCTCTAACACTGTACCCCCGCAGTGACATTTCATAATGAAATTCGATGTATTTGTACAATGCAAGAGTCTCAGATGTGCATTTTCGCAATGGCTAGTGATTGACTTGTGGCAAGTAATACATTGTATGTTGTGTGCATGTGGCGAATTAACGGGGAAGGTAACTTTTTATTCCTGGCTACTAGCTTATAGTTGGAAATTGCTACTTCTGCAGAACTCCTTTTTCGTTTGAGGTACTTGCCGTCCCGCCCCCTTCACTCAAGTATGTTTGTTTTGTCACTAGTCACACTTATTTATTTTTTTACACCATTGTAAATGGGCTCACTGCTTGTTCTCATCTTTGTGCTATTGTACAGGTGCCCTTTGGGGGCATCTGTAAATGTGTTACTGTAATTTGTGATTTAAATTTACATCCCTGTTCTTGATATAATACGTATTTTAAGGGTTTTAAATGGATGGTAGTTCATGCATTTGGACATGGGCTCAATAATCTGTGCCACTCATTACAGAGTTGAAGGGGGCTGGGGAAAAACCAGTTTTGTTCCCAAACTGTAAGCCAATATAAATAACCTGTTGAGCAATGGGTCTCCCTTTCCTCGTTGCCCTGCATTCTCTACATCTTCCTTCATATCTTTGCTATATGGGTCTCACTAACTTGTTAACTATAATGGCTTTGTTGCCTTGTCTGTATCTCCAAATATCCCCCGTGTGTTTTTACGAGCACTTGAAAGGTCCCTTCATTGCTTCTGTCTTACTGCTCCTAGTTTCGGGGTCTGAACTATCTGCAGTGGAGCACTGTTTGGAGTTCATACGGTGGACTTTGATCATTCATTCCTGAGAACATTCTTACCTTCCACACCTTCCACACCGAAATGACTTGATAGCTCTGTTATTCTATTCTGGATATCCTAATTATTGTTTGTGGAGCATGCGTTGTACATTGATTCACCACAGGCCGATTTCACCGAAACCCAGTTTCCCGTGTCCGAGCTGCAGGGAATAATTTCTTCTTTTTTGGTGCCCCCTTCCCTCCAGTTCCTTAGTGCAGGGGACAACCCGTGCAGCACCATATCCTCCCCCGCCCCTTCCCCATGCTCAAATATGTATTGGGCAGGAGATGACCCCCCTCCCCCCCATTTCTAACACACACACACACACACACACTCACACACACTCACACCCCCCCACCACCTCCCCACCTCTCTCTCTCTCTCTCTCCACCACCTCTTCCCGATAGCGGCGTGTGCAGTTCACGGACAGGCTGCCGTTGGATGAAAGCTGCCGGCCAGGAAAACTTTTTCCATTTTGATTCTCGATTTCCAGTTCCACTTTAGCATGGCATCTTTTTGTATTTTTGGTACCTGGCCTAGTCCTAACTTTACATTCAAATAGACATTAAAGCAACACATATTAAGATGTAATATCACATGGCATAATACACTATACGTAGTCATTTCGATTTTACAGGAGTACATTAAAACTGTAACGCTCACCTGATTCTCGCAGAGGCGCCGGTCTTGACTGGGCGACTACCGTATCTTCAAAGGTGATGTGTAGCACCCGGTTGGCTCTTTGGGCTGGACCTCTGTGCACTGTATGCCTGACGTGTAGAGTAAGATGTCTGCAGATAGAAAATATGGGGTTAATGAACTGGGGTTATTGGGGTGTCCCTATCTCTTTCCTCTTCTCCTCTCCTGTAGACCCCCAAAGGTTAACGCTCTCACCTTAGGTAAGTGAATGCCGAGCTCTCCATCTGCCTCGGGGCAGGGTGCTGTAACCAGTTTCTTCACTGGATAGGTAGCGCAGGCCTCTTGACTTCAGAGGACTGCTGTCCGTCGTTTACTGCACGAGCGGTAAGTTTCGAGTCATTCAAATGTCTTTAAAGTCTTTAGTAATGATGTCTTTTGTTTTGCAGGGTTCCGGCGATGGCGGATGACGGGCTGAAGTGAGTTGAAGATGGAGCCTGTGTGATGAATAGAAGCGCCTGGAAGCACGTAAGTAAGCGCTTGTTGCCTGCTTCACTATGCGCTCTAACTGTCTTTTTATTTTGCAGGTACGAGTTCGGAGCGGCTGCAGGGTGCCGGAATACCCACTGGATTAGATGTGGAAAGGAGTAATGGCACGTGAGTATTAAAGTTCCCCAATGTCTTTAAACGCACCTTGTTTTGTCTTTCAGATGCGGGATGCAGCGCCGAAGGCCTCCGGAGCGTGCGAAGAGTTGGTAAACTTTTGTCTTTCAGATGCCGGAATGCAGTGTGAAGACCTCCGGAGCGCACGAAGAGTAGGTAAGCCTTTGCCTTTCAGATGCCGGAATGCTAACCTGTTCTTTCTTGTCTTTATAGGTGTTGCTGAAGACTGGATTCAGGATGGTAAGCCTTTTTCCTTAGGCCCAGGACCGGATGCAGAAGACACGATGAGCGTTCTGCTGCAGAGGTTGCAGAATAACGCAAAGCAAGATTCATCCACCGGGTGTGGTTTAAATAGCCTCCTGTAGTGCTTAGGTGTCTCCTTCCACAGCCACGCCTAAGTAAGAAAAGAGTTCCTGGTAAGAAAAGAGTTCCTGCCTTCCAGAAGAGTTCCAGTGTTCTGAATCTAGGGAGTGGCTCCAGCCCCACCCAACAGGAAAAGTAGTTCCAAACAGAAGAGGATCAGAGGCTCAACTGGCAGGCAAGTAAGCAGCATGGTCTGCTGAAGGTAAGTCCACCCAAGCATTATGAGCCCGGCGCTTCCAGCGCTGGGACTGGGCATATTTATGAGCCTGGTGCCACTGGCGCCAGGACTGGGTCCAAAAGGTCCCAATTGGGACTGGTTGGCACTCGGAACCTGGGTTATGGATCTGCTTCCAAGGGAGTTGAGAAAACCCTGACCTTTTGGAAGCAGAGATCATGACAAAAACCCAACAGACCTGATCATGGTTAACATTTTACAATGACTATTCCATCTATAATCATGGGCCCAACGCTGAAAGTTCCTTTAACCAGTATGGCCGAAATAGCTTGGCATCTTTTAACATCTTTAATCTCTGATCTTTTGTTGAGCTTATTCTCCCATTTTTCAACCGGAATGTAATCATCGTCGTTAACAAAATAAGGAAATGCACATATTCTGTGACATTTATGGATTCTTCCTTGCTGAAGCTATTGTAATTGTTATCGTCTAACGAGATCTTGCAAATTGAATAGACTAAAAAATGGCCTATTCTAAAATCTTGATATGCCGCTTGGAGGATGTAATTAAAACTAATAAAATCCAATATTTTTAGAGAATAATTTTCCGAATATTATATCAAACATTCATACAAGTTGTTTGATGATCCTTTTCCCTGCCTCCTGCCCCACACACTAGCATAGGATTGTGTGAAAAATATGCCTGTTTTTGCATTTTGTGTAGAATATATATATATGTATGTATATGTGTGTATGTATATATATATATATATATATATATATATATATATATATATATATATATAAAAAGGAGGAAAGAACGAATCGCACTCCCGCAGGCACAAACATGAATGCCAGGTTCAAAAAGGTTCGGAAAAAACAAACAGACACAGTATAGGAATTACTGATGTCTTTAATGTTTTAATAAGTTAAAAAACAAAAGCATCGTGCAAAAAACAAATGCACGACACATAGCATAGCAGCACATAGAAGACAGAACAACAACAGGACGCCTAGGGGCAGCAGCCTGCAAACAACGCGTTTCGCGCTATACTAAGCGCTTGATCACGTAAGGGGGAGAGGGTTGGACAGTGTAAATACATCATCAATAATAGTCCCTCAACTATGTCGATGGCAACGGCTGTTACCAACTCCAAGGGAACAGGGGCGGCCAGGTTGGAAGGGAGTGTGCATATATGCTAAAACTTAAAGATTAGAGCACAGTGCTTTGCATATGCTTTTATCAATGATCAGTAGAAGAATCTCAGACTGACCCGGATTTTAAATTGAAGTATACAACACCACAGTCTCTAAATTAAGCAGAAAGGGCCCTCAAGCATGTATAAATACATATAAGGGGACTTGACTACACATCAATACACAGTGTATGAAATAACAGTGTGATGATCGCACAGCATAAAAGATATAATGAACCACACTCAAAATAAATAAACCAACATTAAAGAAATCACCCCATATAAATGCATAGTCAGCCTAGTGAAAAAAAGTCATTCCCAACACTAAAAATAGACAATGCAATGCAATGACAATAAAGCTAGTCAACCCCGATTAGATGTAAAATCAGGTTAAAAACAGTAGAACTGGACCTAAATGTTAAAAATTGGCAGCAGGATAATACAGCCAGCAAAATATTTTTTAGTGCAAACAGCAAAGATAGCAGCTAAAACATTAAATGTCGATTATATAGTACAAGTAAGCAAAATAAAGCAGCAAGGCAACAGTATGCCTATCCAACCTCCAAAGTGGAGGATGTAATAAAGTGCTAGTGCATCGATCTAATAAACTGTGCAAAATTGCAAAAATTAGCAGCTAAGTCATCAAAGTGCAAGTGCAAACCATGATGTCAAAGTATCTAAAGCTGAAGGCACAAACGCAATATGACAGATCCAGAACATACAGTAGACTAGAACAAAAATTTCAAAACATTGAAAGATAATAAAAAGCAATTTCAGGAAATGAAGGGAATGACACAAATAACTAAAACAAAGGGCTACATTTAAATTCCCAAAATAAACAAAACATAGTTGAGAAAGCGCTCCCCCTATTGCAAAATAATCAGCTAAAACAGACAGGTAAGACAAAATGATAAGCATAAGTGCAAAAACAGAAAAAGATCAGTCAATACCTGCGAATAAACCATCGAAAACAGAGCAGGAATCCAAAATTACAAAAGTGATAAACCAGAGAAACAAGATAACCCCGACAATGGAAAACAAAGCATAAATGACAAAGAAAAAGCAATAATGAAAATGAAAAATACACATGGGAACAAAATTAGGTTCCCAAAAAGGTATACAATTCCTCGTCTACATTGTGACCTCTGGGAAATTTAGTGTCAAGATCCAAGATAAATCTGGTTTCGAGTTGTCTCAGCCTCAAAATACGATCACCGCCCCTCGGATGAGGGGGTACATGTGCCACAGCGAAAAATGTTAACAAGTTAGCATCATTGTTGTGTACAGATTTAAAATGCTTGGCCATAGGATATGTCGGATCAGAATTCTTGATGGCTCTCAGATGTTGCAGAATTCTGAGTTTTAGTTTACAGGTAGTACTGCCCACATACCAGCGTCCACAAGGGCACGAAAGCACAAACAACAAAATTTGTGTCACAATTAATAGAATGACGTATCATCTGCTGGATTTGTGTGATAGGATGCAGGAAAAATTTCTTAACAATAGCATGGGCACATGCTTTACATTTCATACACTTAGTGAATCCTGTATGAGAGGCTGGAAGCCATGTATTGGAACGCTGGATCTTGCCCATAGGAGGTAGAAAACTAGACACAAGTTTGTCCCTTAAAGAAGGAGCACGTTTGTAAGTCATAGTCGGGCGCTTACCCAAAATGGGCTTCAGGTCAGCATCAAGGGTGAGAACATGCCAATGTCTTGCCACGATTTTACGAATGTCATTGGACGAAGTATCAAATGTAAAGATGAGTCTAGGATCATCATTTAACACAGTTTTAAAACCAGTATCATAAATCAAGGCATCTCTAGACATGCCACGAGCTCGAAGATATGCCGTTTCAATTGTTCTTTTTTGGTAACCTTGCTTCAGAAAATCCATAGCTGCTTGTGCACAATAATAATCAAAACATGCAATGTTGGAGCAATTGCGACGATATCGAATAAATTCCCCATAAGGGATTGATTTTTTGCAAAGGGGTAGGATGACAGCTATTGGCATGGAGTGGCAAGCCAGTGTTGGTAGATTTCTTATGTAATGCCGTACTAATACCTGAGTCATCCATCATAACAGTTACATCCAGATAAACAATTTTAGTACGGCTGTGGCATTCAGTAAAGCTAAGATTGACCTGGTTATTATTGATACTTTTAACAAATGAGAGCCAATCAGTTTCGGTGCCCTTCCAAATGATAAAGACATCGTCAATAAACCGCCACCAAGAAATAATCTGTGTCGGAAAGGAAGATAGTAATAGGTCAGAAAGGAAAGTAGCCTCCCACCACCCCATTGTGAGATTAGCATAGGATGGTGCAAAGGTACTACCCATCGCAGTCCCCCTTACTTGCCGATAGAAATGGCCTTCAAAAAGAAAAACATTGTTGTGTAGACAGAATGAAAGCATATCCAAGATCATGGTGCTATGTCCAAGGTAGTTTAAAGAACGAGTGTCCAAGAAGTGTTTACATGCAGATATACCAACAGTGTGGCTGATGGATGTGTACAACGAAACTACATCTAAAGTGGCCAAAAGTAAACCTACCTCCCAAGGTGTATTAGTAACATGTTGTAGAAAATCCTTAGTATCCCTCAAATAGGAAGGTAATCCCGTGACAAATTTGATCAATGTTTCATCAATGAATTGGGCTAGATGTTCCAATAATGAGCCACAGAGAGTAACAATAGGCCTACCTGGGGGATTAATAAGGCATTTGTGCGTTTTAGGGAGGAAATAAATGGTAGGACTAGTATAGCTTGTCGGAGTAAGAAATTTAACCAGATCATCCTCCAGTAGACCTTCATTCATCCACCTGGTACACAGAGCAATCAAATCTGTCCTGATTTCTTCTGATGGGTCTTTCAACATTTTAGTATAACATTGGCGGTCATGTAATTGTCGGTTGGCTTCAATAACATATTTAGTTCTGTCCTGGATCACGACATTTGAGCCCTTGTCGGCTGGCTTGATAACAATATTAGATAGCAGCTGGAGTTCATTCAAGGCCTGGCGTTGGGCAATAGTGAGATTCTGTTTGCTGGTACCAGCCTTATGACGAAGTTTTCTGAAATCCTCGATGCATAAGTCATGGAAAGCCTCAATACAGCCGCCCACAGGAAATTGAGGGTTAAATCTCGATTTACTTTTTAGCTTGGTCCGTATATCCCAATTGGGATTGATGTCAAAATCAGAAAAATCAATATTAAATGGATCATATTGATCATCTTCAAGACATGCCAAATCCATGAGTGAAGGAATGTCTGAAATTAAAAGATCAGTGCCACCCATACGAGGTATTGAATGTTTCATGGGGGCATCAGTGTTGGCAAAGAATTTTTTTAGCTTGATTTTACGCATAAACTTGTCAAAGTCTATGCGCACTTGGGCGTAATCATAGTTCACAGTGGGACAGAAATTAAGACCCAATGATAATAACGAGGTCTGAGATTTTGTGAGGACATGAGATGACAGGTTGATAATTTGGTGAATCTTCATATTATCTATGGTTGGTTTCTGGCCCCAGAGCGTGTTGCTCTGCCCTGCTGCTGCGCCTTTTGACCGGTTCCCACGTCGGCCTCGGCGAATGACTTTTTTGCCTGCAATTTTTGTCCTCTTCCTCGTCCGTTAGGCTTACCACGGCCTCTACCTCTTTTTTGATTTTTCCCATCCTGACATAAAAGTCTCATTTCATCTAAAAAATTCATTTTGGGAATGGGTTTGTCAGTCTCAGATGCAGAGATATCTGATTCAGAGGTGGTCGCGGCCAGGTCACCCGATGGGACAGACATTGACTGTGTAGCATTAGTTTTGCGGAGAGAGTCAAAGCGTTTGGCAAATGTAAAAACACGACCCATCTCATAGTCTGTTTTATCTCGTAAAAATTTCCTGTGTTTACGCTGTTTGATTTCATCTTCATATACAATTAAACCTTCATCAATTTTTTTGCGTAAAGATTTGCCTTCCTCTGTTGTGGGGACTTTAGTAAGATCAAGCTCTACAATACCTAATTCTTTCAGTGCTTGTTCACGATCCAATTTGGCATACTTTACTAAGATTGTCAGAAACTTGCCAGAACAACCTTTGCTTGCTTCTCCCCATTCCTCAAGCATTAATGGATTTTGGTCCTCAAAGGACGGAGTGGTCATAATGCGTAGGCCTCGTGGTATTCTCTCAATGTCTAAATAATTTTGAAGAGAGTGCTCCTCCCACCATTTAGAAATTTCCCTTCGTCGGAGTCTCTCGTATTCCCTCAGCAGGAGCACTTCCTTGCTAACATTACTGCTGGCTTTTTTATTTATCCCACTAGCGGGTGGTGTGGGGATAGATTCCTGCTCTTCACAGAATAAATCCTTGGCTTGGAGTAGCCGGGCTGCTACCCAGGCGTCCTGTATGCTCGTCATACTATGGCTGATAAAATCACAAAAATAACTTGTATCCAAACACGAACCCAAGGAGCGGAGTACCGTCTATTAGTGATAAAAACGGTAACCAAAGAGACCTAATAACTGGACTGAGCAAGGAGCCAACTAGAATAAATGTGTATAAAGCAACGGGGAAATGAAAACAAACTGAAAGCACCCGCTTACCTTGCAGCGATCTCCTGTGCGTCCTCCGGCACACGTGAAAGCGCCAGCCGGCAAGGTGGCCTCAGTTGTAATATTCCCGTGTGTGTATTGGCTCCCAGTCCTATCGGCAGTATCATCTGCCTCCAGTGGCAGCAATCCTCTTCAGAACACGAAGCATGAAAGTAGGATGCGCACAATGTAACGGCCCTGGTGCAGATTCAAACACGGAACGCTCCGTGTTGGACAAAATAGAAAAAAAGGAGGAAAGAACGAATCTCACTCCCGCAGGCACAAAAATGAATGCCAGGTTCAAAAAGGTTCGGAAAAAACAAACGGACACAGTATAGGAATTACTGATGTCTTTAATGTTTTAATAAGTTAAAAAACAAAAGCATCGTGCAAAAAACAAATGCACGACACATAGCATAGCAGCACATAGAAGACAGAACAACAACAGGACGCCTAGGGGCAGCAGCCTGCAAACAACACGTTTCGCGCTATACTAAGCGCTTGATCACGTAAGGGGGAGAGGGTTGGACAGTGTAAATACATCATCAATAATAGTCCCTCAACTATGTCGATGGCAACGGCTGTTACCAACTCCAAGGGAACAGGGGCGGCCATGTTGGAAGGGAGTGTGCATATATGCTAAAACTTAAAGATTAGAGCACAGTGCTTTGCAGATGCTTTTATCAATGATCAGTAGAGAAAATCTCAGACTGACCCGGATTTTAAATTGAAGTATACAACACCACAGTCTCTAAATTAAGCAGAAAGGGCCCTCAAACATGTATAAATACATATAAGGGGACTTGACTACACATCAATACACAGTGTATGAAATAACAGTGTGATGATCGCACAGCATAAAAGATATAATGAACCACACTCAAAATAAATAAACCAACATTAAAGAAATCACCCCATATAAATGCATAGTCAGCCTAGTGAAAAAAAGTCATTCCCAACACTAAAAATAGACAATGCAATGCAAAACTTTGTTGAGGGGACGTTATGGTTAAGTTGCCCTACGAAAAACCTGTGCACTTCACTAAAAAAAAAAAAAATTCGCCCTCCCCATCATGGTTCAAATTAAAACCGAAAAAATCCCTGAAATTCGCCAGTTATGGCAGACTGAGCCCCCATACTTGCCATCACCACTGTGCACTGCTAACAGTCACACCCAGAACATGGTAGATGTATCTCAAATGTAACTGATGACATCACTGACAACATCACATGTTTAGCCCCTTTGTTTTTGTTTCTCTCTCTCTCTCTCTCTCTCTCCAGTAAAAAAAAATCTTTGTTAAAGGGATGTTATACTTCAGTGAAACCAAAAAACACTGCACATTCCCCCATTATGGTAAGCTCAGCAACCATAACTCGCAGCATCTACGTGCATTGCTAAGACTAACACCCAGGCCATCAAAGATTACATCACAAATATTATTGATGACATCACATGTGAAAATGTTGACAAAGTCCCTACCTACAAGGGGCTCTTTCTATTATGTTGGTAGCAAGATGTTAGGGGTAATTGTGTAATGTTAAATATGTAATAACTAGCTAACAATTCAAGACTTATAACACACTTGTACTGGTACAAACAATACATTTGAAGACCCAATGCATACAAATCAAAGGCACATACAGGGAAACTCAAGTAAGGAAGAAAGAAACAGCATCATCAGAACATTTATCTTCCTGTATACAAATTGTGAGTTTGAGGCCTGCTATTGCCTCATGCATATGCATCATGAGCTCAGACCAAACTCTAAGGAAAGTACTTTAAGAACACACAACAAGGTTACCGTTTTGATATACAGCACCTTTTCAATGTTTATATTGTGATTGTTAGTGAATAAAACCACCTGGCCTAGATTTTGCAATGCACCAAAATAAGTGAGGCAGACATGTGATGTCATCAGTGATGTCATCAATGATATTTGTGATGTCATCTTTGATGTCCTGGGTGTTAGTCTTAGCAATGCACGTAGATGCTGCGAGTTATGGTTGCTGAGCTTACCATAATGGGGGAATGTGTAGTGTTTTTTGGTTTCACTGTTAAGTATAACATCCCTTCACTGAATTTACATATATATATATATATTTCTGAGGCTTGTGGAATCTGCTTAGATCACATGCTGTGCATAGGCCGACATCTAGTGAAAGCTGCGGAGTATTAGTTTGTTTTTCGAAAATCGAAAAAGGGCGTCGACACAGGGCGTGCCAGTAATACTATCCCTAGTGTGACGTCCACTGTACCCATGATCCCTCACGCGTCTAGGATCCCCAGATTGTTTTTTTCCGCCATTCTGGTCGGAAGCACTTCATCGGAGTTCCCTGGCTTTGCCATATTTACACTTAAAACTAATTCTAATTTTCCCCATTTTGTCACCCTTACGTCGACCAGCATCTCGACGCCGAACCGGGGAGGAGATCAACGTCGAAACCCGACGGATTGGGCCTTGAGGCTCCGCCTCGGCTCGGGCCTGGGCCGCTGGCCTCGGCCCTACAAGTAGGGAGAGTGGGGGGTGGTACACTTCCACACTCGCTTATAGACACCTTCTTACCTACACACACTTGCCCGCTGCCCACAGGCGCGTATGGACGGTACGCCCTTTCAGTTTTGCCCCAAGTGTAATAAGAAATACCCTTGGGTAGATAAGCACGCTACGTGCAACCTTTGCCTGCCCAGAGACCAGCCCGAGGCGGGTTGCAGGGCCTGTAGCAGGTTTAAGACAAAGACTCTTAAGGACCGCTCCACCAAGCGTTGGGCCCACCACGCCAAGCTAGCAGCTATGGAGGCGGAGGGTACCTTCAGCGACGGCAGCGACGCCGGACTTTCGGACGGCAAGGGCACCAAGGCGTCGAAAGACAGCCTAACGCACGTCCCCGGCCTCGGAAGGTCGTCCGTCCCGGCGACTATGGGGAAGTCCCCCAGCGACAAGAGCGTTACACATACACACGCTAAACACAAAAAACCCACCCGAGATTCGACGTCGTCGAAACCTCGGAAAGAGGCACAGAAGGAGCGGTCCGAAAGGACGTCCTCTGGGCGGTCCCGGTCGAGGTCGCCGCACGACGTCAGGCAAGCCTCCACACTTGCACATAGTGCCTCGCCCATTAACATCACGGAAGATCACTCGTCCGGAGACGAACACGGCTTCCATCCCCAGCCTGCACCCCAGGGAAAGGGTACATCACTTGGGAGTGAGGAGGGCCCAGTTTCGAAGCCTAGGTCGAAACACAGGGATTCCACCTCCGATCCTCGACGCCAGGCGTCGAAAGATAAGGGAAAGGGTAAACACACTTCCACCCACGGGGAAGGGGGTAAGCAACAAAGGAAACAACCCTTGCAATCCCCCACAACAATAGAACTGACTTCCCCGTCCAAGTCTTCTCAGGGACAGTCCATAGAGAGTTCCAGCAAGGTCACCCCAAGCTCAAAACTCTGGTCATGCGAGGACATTGACAGAGTAATGTCAAGGATGTCCTCCTTAGCAAATTTCTTCGAAAGACACCCTGACCAACTACTAGCTTTAAACCCTCAGGAATCTTCTCCCTCAGGTTCAAGGGACCCTATCCCTTCAAATAAAAGGCCCCGGGTCGAGACACCAGTAAAGGCTTCAGACCCCTTCGAGGTCCAACCCTATTCTTGCCTTTTCCCTACAGGCCAAGGAGACTCTTCCCTTATAGAGGGCCAGGATTTTGAGACACCAGAAGATCTCGCAGTGTCAGATTATTACGGGGAGGACGAAGACGAGGATGAGCCAGAAAATAGTCCAGATATTTTCAGAATGGACTCACCAGTCGAAAGGGAAGCCCCAGTGTCTGATTCCCCAATAGATAATCAGCCCCTCCTGAATGAACTGCTCTCTCGGGCAGCTAACCACTTCCACATAGACACACAAGGTGTCCAAGAAGAGAGGGACTTCGCGGAGGAACTAATAGGGGAAAGGAAGACAGTAGCCCAGACCATTCCCATCCTGAAATCTATTCAACGCAGAATAGCACCATCCCTTGTCAACCCAAACCTGACAAGACCTGTAAACCCGAGAGTAGAGAAGCTGTTTAAAGCAGCCCAGTCGGACCCTCTATATATTAGAGGCCAACTTAAGCCAGACTCTCTAGTCGTAACTAACACCCGCAAGAGAGCTGGAACCCCATTATCTTCCTCGGAGGCTCCCCCCGACAAGGAAAGTAAAACTCTATGGTTTTGGTAGAAAAGTAGCTTCCACGGCAGCCTACCAAACCAGAATCGCGAATTCCACCACACTGTTGGCCAGCTACAACTGCCATCAGTGGGAAGAAGTGGCAGCACTAATAGATTCCGCTCCCGAACCCCTTAAGAGCCAGCTATCTCGCATTTGTGCAGAGGGAAGAAACGTCTCAGGCTGCATTTTAAAAGCAACTTTAGACGCCGCAGACAATGCGGGTAGAATTATAGCAGAGGGGACTGTCATCAAAAGACATGCTTGGTTGAGGCAGTCGGGATTCAGAGCAGAAACACAAGCTGCACTCTTAGACAAACCAGTGGAAAGTGATCTCCTGTTTGGAAAGGCAGTCGAGGACGCACTAAAAAACGCTAAGGAGGAATTCGACACCCTCAAATCCCTTGGCCAGTTAACTACAAAACCACCTAACCAAAGAGGGAACGGCAATTTTCGTCGCCCCCGCGGCCAAAATTCTAATAGAGGAAATAGCTATTCCCACACCCAGGGTACACAGTGGAACACCAACTCACAACAGTCTACCCAGGGGTATGGTAGGGCTAGTAGAAGAGGACGTGGTAGAGGCAGAGGCAGCCCCAGTAAAGGAGGCGGCACGCCTCCACCAAAGCAGTGACGCTCATTTCAGGGTCCCTTCCCATGCAACCCCAGTAGGGGGACGAATATCCAGCTTCACCCAGGCATGGGAAGGGATAACATCCGACAGATGGGTGCTGTCGACGGTATACAAGGGGTACTGTATAGAACTACTGCAACGTCCCCGAAACCACCCTCCAAGACAAAACGTCCACTCTTTAGAACATCAAAAGATCCTCCTCGAGGAAATCTACAATCTGCTCCTAAAGGACGCGATAGAACTCGTCCCAGGACACCAGGTAAACAAGGGTATCTATTCAACTTACTTCCTTGTGCCAAAGAAAGATTTAACAATGCGCCCAGTATTGGACTTACGGCCTGCCAACAAGTATGTCAAGCCCCAAAAATTCCGTATGACCACGCTACAAGAGGTAATCCCACTCCTAAAAAAGGGGGATTACTTGGCAACCTTGGATATGAAAGATGCCTATTTTCATATTTCTATGCTCCCGGCGCACAGAAAATACTTGCGCTACAAGGTGGACAGTCGCCACTACCAATTCAAGGTACTGCCCTTCGGGATAGCTTCAGCACCAAGGGTATTCACCAAGGTACTGGCGGTGGCAGCTGCACACCTACGCAGGGAGGCAATCCCAGTGTACCCTTATCTAGACGACTGGCTCATAACGGGGGAAACCCCAGGAATCTGCAGATCGAACATTCAGAGGACTATCGACCTCCTCCACGAATTAGGCTTCTCTATCAACGAGAAGAAGTCAAGTCTGGTGCCAAGCACCTCAAAACAGTTTCTAGGAGCTATCCTAGATACTCAGAGAGAATTGACCTTCCCTTCGGAAGAAAGAATTCGGAATATACTTCTGCAAATTCCGCATTATCAGTCAGGTCAACAGATAACAGTACGCAAAGCTATGCGGTTACTGGGCATGATGGCGTCATGCATTTACCTGGTCCCCCACGCGCGTCTGCGCATGCGTCCCATGCAGGAATGGTTGGCGAAACATTGGTCTCAGGCAAGTGGTCAGTGGGACGATCTAGTGGTCGTTTCGCCAACACTCGTACAGAGCCTACACTGGTGGACAAGAGAGAATATCGCAAAGGGGAAACCCTTTTACGATCCCGAAGTACAGGCAGTGGTTACTACAGATGCATGCCTGACTGGGTGGGGAGCTCACCATCTCCACCACACAGCTCAGGGTCTCTGGTCTCACTCAGTAGCCAAGAACCACATCAATCTGCTAGAGCTTCTGGCAGTATTCCGAGCGCTGCAGGCGTTCGAGCCCCATCTACTGAACTTGTCGGTGCAGATCAGGACGGACAGCACGACAGCCATGTTCTATCTGAACAAGCAAGGAGGGACTCGTTCGCCAAATCTGTCCAAGCTTGCCCAGAAAATATGGATATGGGCACTCAGACGGAACATCTTCCTGTCATCGCAACATGTTCCAGGGGAGCTCAATTCCCTAGCGGATGCTCTAAGCAGAGACCCCCTCCCAGAAGAACACGAATGGGTCCTTCACAGAGACGTAGTAGAAGATCTCTTCTCTCAGTGGGGTTTCCCCACTATAGACCTATTCGCCACAAGCGAAAACAAACAATGCCCAGGATTTGCATCCAGGTTCCCCCAAACGGACTCCCAGGGGAATGCCCTGTGGATGAACTGGTCAGGGATGTTTGCGTACGCTTTTCCACCAACTCCTCTCATCAGGAAGGTGGTGTACAAGATGAACAAGGAATCAATGACGCTCATCCTAGTTGCTCCCATGTGGGCGAGACAACCATGGTTTCCACACCTACGCAGGATGGCGGTGTGCGAGCCCATCAGACTCCCAGCCTGGTACAACCTTCTGTCCCAGCAACAAGGTCAAACACTGCATCAGGAACCCAACTCTATGAACCTAGCAGCATGGCTCCTGAAGTCATAGAGTTTGGACATCTCAAATTACCACAGAGGTGTATGGACATTCTAAAAGAGTCCAGGAAACCAAATACAAGACACTGTTACTTTGACAAGTGGAAAAGATTCGTTATCTGGTGCCAGAATAAACAAATCAACCCGGTTGATTGCACTCCTTCCAACGTTGTAACATACATGCTCCACCTGCTGGATGCAGGGTTGGTTTTTAACTCTCTGAAAGTACACCTGGCAGCCCTCTCGGCTTACACCACATCCCATAACAGGGTCTCGTGGTGGAAAGTACCAGTGGTTAAAGCCTTCATGGAAGGAGTAAAGAGACTTCACCCTCCTATTTCGAACCCACCGCCAGGATGGGACCTCAACGTGGTGCTAGCTAAGCTCATGGGGCCCCCCTTCGAACCCATGCATAAAAGTAGTCTCAAACACCTGACTTATAAAACGGCCTTCTTAGTAGCCATTACCTCCATAAGAAGGGTCAGTGAAATTCAGGCTCTGTCAGTGCAAGATCCTTTCTTTACTATCCACAAGGACAAACTGGTTTTACGCACACACCCTAGGTTCTCACCAAAATTCATATCCAAGTTCCATGTAAACCAGTCCATCGAGCTTCCGGCTTTCTTCCAAAACCCACAAAGCTCGGCTGAGGTGAAACTACACACCCTAGATGTGCGTAGGGCGGTCTTATACTATGTAAATAAAACCAGACCGCTAAGGAAAACAGATCAACTGTTTGTCTCCGTAGCTACAGGCAGAGAGGGGGATCGCGTCTCTAAGGGCGCTATCTCTAAGTGGATTATCAACTGTATACAGTTGTGTTACTCTCTTTCTAAAAAGACTCTGCCGTTTACACCAAGGGCCCACTCTACTAGAGGCATTGGGGCCACTCTGGCTTTCATTGCAAATGTTCCCCTCGACACCATTTGCAAAGCAGCTACTTGGAGCTCTATTCACACTTTTACTCAGCATTACTGCATTGACACTCATTCCAAGACAGATACACAAGTGGGACAAGCGGTTCTAAGACACCTGTTTGCTCATGACCCTTCTCACATCCCACCTCCTTCTTCTGGTACTGCTCGCTAATCTATGCACAGCATGTGATCTAAGCAGATTCCACAAGCCTCAGAAGGGATACATTACTCACCGTAATCGTATTTCTGATGCTTGTATCTGCTTAGATTCACATGCGACCCACCCTTCCTCCCCTCCGAGAGAAGGCGCATGGTTGCTTGTAGTCTTACCTTTCTGTCTATCTGCTTGGACTATCTGTACTCACGCTACTCCTCATGCTACCTCATGTCAGGAAAAACACAATCTGGGGATCCTAGACGCGTGAGGGATCATGGGTACAGTGGACGTCACACTAGGGATAGTATTACTGGCACGCCCTGTGTCGACGCCCTTTTTCGATTTTCGAAAAACAAACTGTAATACTCCGCAGCTTCCACTAGATGTCGGCCTATGCACAGCATGTGAATCTAAGCCGATACAAGCATCAGAAATACGATTACGGTGAGTAATGTATCCCATATATCAGGGAACGAAAACAAAGGGGCTAAACATGTGATGTGGTCAGTGATGTCATCAGTTACATTTGAGATACATCTTTCATGTTTTGGGTGTGACCGTTAGCAGTGCACAGTGGTGATGGCAAGTATGGGGGCTCAGTCTGCCAAAACTGGCGAATTTCAGGGGTTTTTCGGTTTTAATTTGAACCATAATGGGGAGGGCGAACATTTAGTTATTTATTTTTGGGGTGAAGTGCACAGGTTTTTCGTAGGGCAACTTAACCATAACGTCCCCTCAACACATTTATTTTTTTGTAGTGAATTTACAGGTTTTTGGGAGAGCAACGTAACCATAACGTCCCTTTAACAAAGTTTTTTTAACTGAATGCCATAGGTTTTTAGTAGTGTAAATACATCATAACAGTACGTTAACAAAAATGTTGTACTATATTTGGGTTCTAAGAGTAACACATAAGCATAATACTGTAAAGGAACATTTGAAGTAACTGCCCACCTTCCGAAGAATTCCACATTATCATATGCTGGCGCACAGCATAGGGGCGTTTTCGAAAAATCTTACGCACTTCACAATGACATGTGTAACTGGGTGATAGTGGAGAAGTACATTGTATATTCTTGTACGAACTTGAAAATGGAAGATTTGCGGCACAGAACTCCACAAGGCAAGCATGCAACACAATATAAGCAAGAGTGCATACAGACGTCTCTGGATCATTAACCCCCATTCCTCCCCAAAGAGTGAGGGATGAATGCCATAAGCAATCGAGATTTTACAGCAGTAACCTCTGCTACCAAGAAAGAGGATTTTTTGTCTTCAACCGGAACTCCTCCAGCGTTCCTGGCTGAAGAAAACGAATTCTTTTTCAAGATGGCCACCATAGAAAGGGAAGACGGGTGTTGGATAGAAACCCTTCTTCGCTTTTCATTGCAGGCTACAGAAAGCAAAAATGCAACTGTGACCGTAAAGGCAGCACCACATTTGTGTTCCTTGAGAAATGTATGGTTCTAAGCAACACCTTTACCAGAAAGGTAGTCCCTGGTGGACATGGCGACCTCAATGCAATGTTTTGTCCCTACCAGTAATGGCCAGTAGCCACATCCCCGACATTGTGGCCACTAACTGTACATAGATGTTACCCCTCAGAGACGGAGGCTGTACCGTTAGTTTGTTATGTACATGAGTACACTTGTTAAATATCAAAACACTATCACATACACAACATAAACCTTTTCGGGTGTTGGCAATGACCTTTACTTACATGTGTTGTAAATGTAGTATTTTTTTCTGTAAAAATGTGCTTACAAAACGCAAAGGAGTAGTCTACTTACGTTTACATAAAATCTAAAACAAACTATGTGATGGGAAGCGCAATGACGTTAGAAATGCTGGAAGCAACACCATTACCACTCACCGTTCGACACATTATTTTGTAAGTGGCACAGGTCGAAAGTTGTGAAGATGTGTATTGGGAGGGTGTAACCATGTATTATTTTACAAACATTTCTGTGCACCAAACGCTTTCAGTGCACCTTACCTCATTTTCCCGCTTTTAAGAAGATAGTAAGTATTCTGAAATAATGTTGGTTAATGGGGCATCTGGGTGACAGAAATTGGCCTGACGGTGACAGAAATTGGCCTGACGGTGACAGAAATTGGCCTGACGGCACTAAAGCATATGATATGAGCCTGACCCTCCCATAGCCAAAGCAAGTGGGGTATGCAGTACCTTTCTCCATAACATTCCTTGGCAGCTTAAACAAATGCATCCATATTGACGTACGTGCCGTGATGTGGCACCTACAAAAGAGCACATTACAACATGCAACGTAGCATGCCACATTGTGAAAGCAGAGAGTACATTTGTTAAAAAAGCCATTTCAAAATTAGTACAGTAGTTTTATTTCACAATAAACTGAGCGAAATCATCGCCCTAAGCAATTAGTAAAGTAGTTGTGTTTCACAATGAACTGTGCAAAATGATTGCCCTATGCACATTTCCATACAAGTAGTAAGTTTTTGTCTTTCGACAATGAAAATGGTAGTGGGCACGCTGGTTTCTTTTACACACAGAAAGTGAGCGGTGCCGCCACAGTAGTCGTTTTCCTCCCACATTGATGTGCAAGACGACGTCAACCGCTGTGATCTACACCACCAGAAAGGATGGAATGTTACTACTTATTGCGACAGCAGCGTACAGACATAGAGGTCCAACACGATCATCCGACTGAATTATAATGCACAGACAACCGGTAATGAACAGTTGCATTTGACGGTTAAAAAAGCCGTCACTCAGCAGCTGTAATCCATGACAATCGGAATAGGGAATCTCAGGAGAAAAGCGTAAATGGAAATGTATATCAATACGCAACCTCTGCACAAAACAAAGTTGTAACATACTTTTATTAGTAAAGAATAATTTAATTTGGGGAAATGTACTGGCACCCTGCAAACAGGGACAATGTGCAATGTCCCTAATGGGGAAAAAAAAATCAACGGCACGTAAAAAAAAAAATATGTTCCCCCCAAAAGTACCAATTTAATGTCATTTGGGTATATAGCCACAAAAAATACTTGCATGATGTGGACCGGCTCCATTGCGTTAGCTGCAGTCAGACAGTAGTGTAACTAATATTTCATGGTTGGTGCAAACGTTTTTGAAGCATAACCTTATCAAACGATATGTTTTTCTAACTGTTACTCCCTACATTCTTTCTGCTCTTTCCCTGGACCTCAAGGTTAAAAAAAACAACTGACCCTTATGGCTGTCGACAAATATGCGGCCGTACTGAGCTTGTATTTCAACCAGAAAATGAAGTGGCCTTCACTGCGAATGCAAATACATTCTATTTTGCAACAACATATCAGCGGCTATTCATGAGAACCGCTACTCCCGTACATGCGCGGAACTGCTGTGTGTACGAAATGGAGCAGGTGGCTGCCTCAGATTCTCGCCAGTCTGACCGCAGTAATGTTGTTTATGTATTGTAAAATGGACGCAGTAAGTTAATTTCGTACAATGAGTAGCAAGTTTCACTGTACCGTACGACAGTGCTAACAAGAATACTTCAATGTTTTCACTTTCTACTACCAAGTCTCATTAAGGCTCACCCTTCGAAACAGTGTTCCTTAAGTGTAACAAGTGCATTGGTGTCTTCTTCGTTTATGTATATTAGCGGCGATGTCCGCGTTCAACAGAAAACGAAGTAAACATGGCAGACGTATCGAAAAATTAAGACGCACTTCACGCTGTGCCACAACCAATCGGTGAAAGCGCAACATGGTCACGGCCAGCATGCCATGGAATAGCCAATTGCTATCTTCTCCACGGAGCGAACAGGGAAGTGTGCCCGCCAGCGGACATGGATATCACTAATTTGTAGAGACAAATTTTTTGATCTTTTTTAAGGGAACTACTGGATGCATTGTCACAAAATCTACAAAAGCACGCTTTCGCGACCAAGCCCCTGCCACTGCCACAAATTTGGTTGAAATCCGTCCAGTGGTTTGGCCTGTAGCCGTGCGCAAAGTTTTCCCCCCATTCAATCTATGGGGAAAAAAAAAACGTTTTGGGACCCCCCCTATAACTTTGCCCCCCCTGGACCAAACATCTCCAAACTTTGCAAAAAAATTCAGAGTGGCCCATATACTTTTTATGCAAAGTTTGAGGATTCGTCCAAGTGGAGCGGAGTTATAAGCCGCCCAAAAGTGCTCTTCCTATGGAAACAGCAACTTAACCATAACTACACAGCCACTAGCGTTAGCGACCATGTGTAGTTATGGTTAAGTTGCTAAACTCATGGGAAGACAACTTTTTCGGTGGCTTATAACTTCGCTCCTCTTGGAGGAATCCTCACCAAACTTTGCAAAAAAAGTATATGGTCCGCTCTGAATTTCTTCAGCAAGTTTGGTGAGGTTTCGTGCCGGGGGGGTGAGTTATGGGGGTGTCCCAATTTTTCTTCCATAGACTTAATGGCCGAAAACTTTGCGCGCGGCTACAGGCGAACAGCTGGATGGATTTGCACCAAATTTGCGGCTGGAGCGGGGGCTTGAGTCAGAAAGCATGCTTTTTTGTGTATGATGGAAATCCGACCAGTACTTTTATTGCAAAGAACTGAAATGTACGTCTCAAAAAATGTGCGATATCTGACTTGGCTCCGCCGACCCATTTCCCTGTTGGCGCCGCGGACAGAAGGCTCATTGGCTTGCAGTATGCCGTGCTGTTGGCGAACTGTGTACGCGGCCTTCAGTACTCAGTTCATTACAGTGAGCTAAAACTGCGATGTGCCAGCGACCCACGTACCTTAGGGAAGGTGGGAGAGAAAGCAATAGAAACCAATATTAGATGCATACACTTACCTTTTAGGTTATCCAGACCCCCCGAACACCATTTTCCAGAGGAACCAAGTTCATACAGGTCTCTCCCAGCCTCGCGCCCCTCTGGAGGTTAAGCCACCAGCAGACTGCTGGGGAAGATAGTGGCTGGGGTGTTCTTCAGTGCAGAGGTAACCCGACTGAGGGGGCGGCGCGTCAGAACAGGCCGAACCAGGCACTCCTGTAGGGCACATTGGTAAGCGTTACAGAACTCTAAGCCCGCATCACAAGCCCTTCCTGAGAAGGGAAGCAGTAGTTGATGGAGAAAGAACCGATGACTTGGCCAAACGCCTATTGGTAGCGCAAGCAGGCCAGGTGCCACTACCTCATTCATCTCATAGCTAGGGCGCCTCATATCCATGTAACCACCCCACCTACCGTTCCCCTGGCCCCTCCTAAACGATTTCTGGGGGACCCACAAAGGTATGCTATTTTTATGAACCAGTGTAGATTACATTTTTGTGTCGGCCAGGGGCCTTTCCAATGGACCAAATCAAGGTGGCTTTTGTGTTGTCATATTTGGGTGGCCATGCCGCTACTTGGTCAGTGAATTTAATGAATCGAGATGACCCCACCCTTCATAATTTTGGTGAATTCCAACGGGAGTTAGGCAAAGTATTGGCTTGCAGAAGCCAGGGGCAAGCATTACATGGGGAGTTGTTGGCCTTATGGCAGGGACCACAGGAATTGCTAGTATACATCACTGCATTTAAGCGACTCATCGCTGAAACCAATTGGTCCGAAGACGACAGAAGCCCCCTTTTCTATCGGGGTATGCGTGGGGAACTTAAAGATGTTTTGGCGCAAGTGGTCAATATGCCGGAACGATGCTCAGAATACATAGACTTGGTAGAACAGCTAAACCACTGATTACACGAGAGAAAGACAGATCGTGCCCGGTCAAAGAATAGGCCCTTATACATTTGCACACGCGAAACGCATCCCCATGCTCAGGAGAATACCCCGGAGCCCATGCAGTTGGGTAGTGTGAGGGGGCCTCTATCCAAGGAGGAAAGAGGGAGACGTCGCCAGGACCAGTTGTGCTTATGTTGTGGCAAAGCAGGCCACTTTCCGAAGGACTGTACTAACAAACCAAGCAAACGGCCCTTGGGAGCAGCTGTGGTGCTCCCAGTGAACCCAAAAGGTCCCACTCCACTGTCTGAAAACTCCAAGACTCAACAAGAGTAGGGGTCGGCTTATCGAGGGAGGAGAAATCACCCACGGTCTCACACCTTACAGTAACTGTCATCCTTATCAGACTAGAACAACCCCAAAAGATGTATGCCTTGGAAGCCTATATCGACTGAGGTGCAATAAGTAATTACATAGATATGAAAGTGGCGCAGAGAATCGGCATACCGTGCCAACGAAGGAAGAAGGTGGACAGCATAGTCTCGGTAGGTGGTTCACCATTGTCATCTGGGCTAGTAACGCAGTCCACAGAAGAGGTTTAACTATTGTGCAGAGATGGCCACCTCAAGTGTATAACCTATAACCTGATTAATGCCCCACAATTCCAACTTATACTTGGCATGCCTTTGGTTGGAGTACAACAATCCTGTTATTAACTGGGGAACGCATACAGTAATCTTTCCATCCGAGTGCCTTAGCATCTGTTACCCATTTGTTCCGGTTGTGGCCAAGGAGCCAGCGTCTAGAACACAAAAGTTGTGGGGCGTGATACAGCCCAACGGAGAGAAAAAACTACCTGCCATAAACAGGCATTTGAAGACGTGTTTCAAAAAGAACAAGCCAATACTGTTCCTCCTCACCAGCCATATGATTGCCAAATCGATTTGATAACAGGCTCGCAGGTTCCATGTAGCAGCATTTCTGCTCTTACGGAAAAGGAAAACTAGCAATTGCGAGAGTACTTGGACCAGTACTTGGCAAACTGATTTATTTGACCCTCCCAAGTCCCCAGCTTCTTCTGCTCTTTTTCATACCAAAGAAGGAAGGGGACCTCAGAACTTGCATCGATTATAGGGGACGCAATAAGAGAACTGTGAAGAATAGGTACTCTCTACCTTTCATTTCCGTATTGTTGGACCAAGTTAAAGAGGCGAAGATGTACACCAAACTGCATTTGCGCTGGGCTTACCATTTAGTCCGCATAAAGGAGGGGGATGAGTGGTAAACAGCTTTTTGCACCAAATTTGGGTTATTCAAATATACAGTCATGCCCTTTGGCCTGTGTAATGCAGCGGTGTCCTTCAAGTTCTTCATGACAACGTTTTACGAGAACTTGTAGATGTTTTGTGTCATGGTCTATGTCGATGATATATTGATCTGTTCAGCCACCGAAGAACATGTGCTTCACGTTAAAGCTGTCCTAGCAAAACTCTGCGAACACAGTTTGTATGCAAAGTTGGAGAAATGTTACTTTCACGTGACCACAGTGGAGTTCTTTGGAATCTTCTTAACACTGCACGGCATCCAAATGGACAATCGCAAGGTTGAAGCAATCTTAAAGTGGCCCACGCCTACGTCTGTGGGAAATGCGCAAAGTTTCGTAGAGTTCGCTAACTTTTATAGGCGATTCATACCCCACTTTCCGAACATTGCTCACCCCATCACTATGACCTATACAATAAGTGACAGAGTTGCTTGCCATTAAAGCTGCTTTCAAAGAATGGCGTCATCTGTTAGGCACAAAACATGCAGTTACTGTCTACACGACCATCGCAATCTACAATATCTGCGAACAGCACAGGCGCAAACTCCCCATCAGCTTAGATGGGCCCAGTTCGTTTCAGAATATGACTTTGTCATAACTTTCCGTCCAGGGGTCAAAAACAGAAAGGCGTATGCCCTATCCCGCATCGGATGGAATCTGGAGGGAAGACATGTTTATGCAGTTCCACACCCCGTGGCTATTATCCCAGGAAGTAAATTGTTGGGATTGACCAGTTCAATGCTGCCTCCTTTTAGATCAGCTGTGCATTGAAATTAGGCAATATCTAACACCAGAACAGTTACTGGTTTGGGTGTCCCAAGACCCTCAACGAACCATAGAAGATGGCCTACCGTACTATCGAGGGCGCCTGTACTTACTGGATCCGACCATGCAAGACAAAGTTTTACACAACTACCACAATGCTTTAACCGCAGCCCATCATTGAATCACTAAAACTCTACTGAAAATTCAGCAACATTTTTGGTAGCCTAAGTGGCGAAAGGACGTCATCCAATATGTAAAGACTTATGTGTGCCCGTAATAAGACTTCAAAAACGAAACCATCAGGATTACTTAGACCATTGTCCATACCACCTGCTCCATGGCATACAATATCACTGGACTTTATTACCGATTTACCTCCTTCAAACGGGTACACCACCATCCTGGTAGGAAGAGACCTCCTAACCAAGATGGCATATTTTATTCTGCTGAAAGGCTTACCAAATGCAGGGACTGTTGTTCAAGTTTTCCTAACAAACATTGTACGATTACATGGTTTCCATCCGTAAGCATCTCGGACCCAGGGAGTCAATTCATATCCAAATTTGGGAGGCGTTGTGATGAGGCTCAAATTGAAATCAGATTAACCACCAGCCATCACGCATAAACCAATGGTCAGACGGAGAGAACTAACCAAATACTTGAGCAATACCTGCGTTGCATGTTTACCCAGGTGGGCAGTTGGGTTAATCTGCTGTGGGTAGTGGAATATGCATACAGCAGTATTCACAGTGCCACAGACTTTTCACCCTTCTACTTTCTATATGGAAGGGATCCACATACCAGCTCTTGATCCCACTACCGCTTTGGAAATGCCAGCTGTAACATCTCTGCATACTAGTATCAGAGAAACTTTAAGAAAAGCCTCTAGAACCCTGCATAATGCCAAAGCTGCTCAAACATTTTGCCGATAACAAAAGGAGAAATGCACCAGTTTATCAAGTCGGCAACCAAGTCTGGCTCTACACCAAACCTATTTGGTTAAAAGGCCCCAAAAGGTTTCACCCTAAATTCATTGGTCCATAACCCATAATAGCCATAGTTAACCCAGTTCTACCTAAATTGGGGCTACCCCCGTCATTGAAGATCCACCCTGTTTTCCATGCATCGTTACTTAAACCAGTACACCCCTGTTCACATGAAACTCCATGTCTAACCCTCCTCCAGTAGAAATTCTAAATGGAGAGAAATAGTACAACATTATTAGACAAAAAACATTACCTGGTGGATTGGAAGGGGTACAGCGCTTTAGGTCAGACCTAATTTGTGATGTAATCTTTGATCATGGGTGTTGGTCCTTGCAGTGCACAGTGGTAGCGCGAGTTATGGTTGCTTAGCTTGCCATAACTGTCATATTTCTGGGGTTTTTCGGTTTTACCTGCAACCAAAACATCCCTGCAACGTTTGTCCATTGATTTGCATAGGTTTTTACTAGTGCAACGTAACCATAACGTCCCTTTAACAACATTTTTGTTAGTGATATATAATATACATATATATTTGTGCAATTCCAAACTCATGCTTACATACATATATACATCTAGGGCAGAATTGGTACTTTATCCGGATAAAGGTTTCTGTGGGCCAACGTAGAGGCTCCACCAGTCTGTCTGTCTAAAGTTAATCTGCAAAATTGGTGTTTTATACCGCTCTTTACCTAGTGACACCAAACCTCTAAAAGCTCAAGGCAGAGCTCTATCCCATGGATGTTGCATGTTGGTGGAACCAAGATTTACATACCAAGATTTATAGGAATATACAAAAGCAAAACTGGCCAAGTCTCACCCTAGTAGCCATCAGTCGAAGTTGACCTCCAGTTGAGAGCTCGATGGGCAGTGCTTTGTGGGTATTGTGGCAATGTTCTCAAAGTCACGTGACAATTGAGTAACTTCAAGTTTTATTACCAAAGTTGTCATACAAAAAAAGCAATTGGGGCTTGCAGTCTTTTCCTCAACCTTGAGTGGTCTTCCCACTCCAGAAGATCTTCAGCCAATATAGATAGCTATAGGCAGAGTACCCTTGTCTAGTCTGTCCCTATCCTAAGGAGAGTATAAAGGCAATAGCCTTCTCTCTATTGCCCTCAGGGACGTCCCAAGTGACCTAAGCGGGGTAGTATGATCACCCTGGCGTGCCTTTCCTCTGGATGACTTTTCCCTCGCTCTACGTTACCTATTTTTATCTCCACATTTCCCCACCTCCGCTTTGTACCTCTTGCCCTCCCTGTGTACACTCTGTGCCCTGGTCTTTTATTCTCTCTCCTTTCCAACTCCTTCCAGTGCTTATCTGCTTGTTTATCTCTTTATACTCCCTGCCACTCTCCACTCCTAATCTACCTTCTCACCCCTCCTATCGCCACACCTCCTTGACTATCCTGATCTAACTTGGCTTACTCTTTCGCTCTATCGCTCTACTTCTCCTCGCTTCTCCTGCCTTCACTCTCTGCAGCTCTACTAACTCTGCCTCTAATCCCTCCTTTAAACTCCATAAGTCTCTTCATCTTACTTTTTATATCCCTCCCTTCCCTGTCTGGATCGTTCTGTGCCTCCATTGGATTCTCTAGGCAGCTGCTCTCCTGTGCAAATCTTTCTGTCCATTGACAATTCCTCACACCCCCTTCTCTTCTGGGCTGGAACATCCCCCGAAGTCTCCATAAGTGTCTTTCGCCAGCCCCCTTTTCAGTCCCCAATTCTGTCTAGCTTACTGTGTTGCCTCCATGCTTTGGGTACCGTTTCCGGGTCGCACCTAGTACTGAGAAGCTCACTGCCTGTTCCAGCTCTGCTGCTCCACTGTTCCCCTGCAGCATGCCTGGGTACTCTGTGGTAGGTGTTGTTTCCCATTCAGTTTCTGGGTGAGTGAGTAAAGTCCACTAGAACAACCAATTTCACAGTATGCAAATTAGCGCACATGTCAAGCCTTTACTCCAGGAAAATGTCTGTCCATAGGGCAGTGCTATTTTATACATGGCATTTTTTAACCCAACACCGACCTCTCTTAATGACTCTGATAACGGCATATATGTTTCACCCTTACTAGGAATCAGTGCAATATAGTATGAATCATTGTGGTTGGCGCATTGGGGCATTTTGAGCGAACACCCGCCCAGTTATGGTGGGTTTAAAAGGCTTGAAAAAAAATTTGCACCGGATATGTGGAATCCGAATTCTATGACAAGACTGGAGGCGAGGATTATGCTTCAACTTCATTTATTTTACTCTCCAGCAGTTTCAACAAAAACGCACACAATAACACTGAAAAGCACCTTTCTGTCACTTTTCTTCCTTTGAAACTACAAGTCCCAATGTCCCAGTAGTTCTATCTTGCCCAGTCCAGCTATGACACTCTTCCTGTCCCTGGACGACTCCTCTTCTTTTACTGCTCTTCAGCAGATAAGTACCTTTCCTTTATCTCTCCGTTAATGGAGCATGTTTGAATGTTTAAGGCATATTGTACAGGTTAGATGTGTAAGGGATATGTATTTACACATTTAGAATACTCAGACGAAGTTTGAGATTTGTTGGAAATGCGCGTAACAGGAAGTGGAGCTCAGAGTAGATGAGCAAAAACATAGTACTGTAATTACAACAATTTCCTGTGCAGCGTAACGCGTTCCGCATCAAGGAGTGGAAAGGATAATGTGTTTAAATTTGTTAATTTGAGGCGGCTAAGGGACGGGCAAGCCCCATGCCACATTGCTGCCACAACTGGGGGCTCGCCTGGCCTCAAAGCCATAGAGCAGAGCGCCCCCACCCTCGCGGGGGCGGAGCTGGACTCTCGAAAAGCACTGTGACCCCCTCCTTTGGGGAGGTGGAGACAGAGCGCAACACGAGCAAGGTCTTTTCACCTGCGTCTGAGAGAAAGGACTCTGGCCCGGCGGTGAACGAGATACAAGAGTATCGTTGATGTGAGATTGTCCGTAGTGCAGGCTATGTCATAGTAAGTGGCGAGATAAGCCCTAGCAGCAAAAGCACACCCTGCAGCAGCTTATATCAGCTGATCGACGGCTCGAAAGAGCAGAAAGCGGCGCACACAGCCGTGAGACACACAGAAACTCCTCTCTCCTTGATTGGGCCCCTGACAACCTGATAGAAAACAGGAGGCCACAAGTTGAAGATTAAGGACACTGGTGCCAGTCACTCATATACAAAAAAAATTGAGATAATAAGAATACAATTATAATTACACTTGTAAAGTGAAAATTGATACCTCCTGCGAGGCAGAAGGTTCTGATCAATGCAACAGTGGGCGTGCAGAAGACACCTACTTCAGGTAAAAGGCACATGGCACTCATAAACATGTCGGAAATCGAATGGAGCGAGGAGGAACAGCCTCGAGACCTCGCTGCCAGTTTCAAGGAAGTACTGGGGAGCTTGTTGACCAACGCAGTGGCACAAGGGTGAAACCCCTACAAGAAAGGCTAGAAACTCTGGAAAGTATGCTGAGCCAGCCCGAAAGCACCAGAGATGGTGATAGCATGCCCACAGGACCCTCGAAGATGGGTCCTAAGGGGAGTAATCAGAGCCGAAAGAGGGAGACCTCTTATGACCCCTGGGTCAACGGTACAGGGTGAAAGAGAAGACCTCAGATGCAGTCAACACCTTTACCAAGCTGAAGGATGCCTTCATGCAAAGGATGACCATGCCAGGCCTCATGACCCCCTTCTCAGGGGAAGAAAATATGGGCGGTGAAGACCCAGGCTCGGAAGAGGAGCTAGCAGAAGGCGAGCTATCTTGCCACAAGGAGGAAGAGAGCAGAGGAGGAGTGGGTGAGACCCAGTGGGGGTAAGAAAGCCTGCAAAGAAAAACATCTGGTAGAAGAGCCAGACGAGATAACGGAAATGTTCGGCCCTGACAGTATCGGGAACCCTAGATCCTCGGACTGGTAGCCCTCTCCCAGAGTGCTGCAGTAAATGAGCATCAGACTGAGGAAGGCCTTAGACAAAGAAGTAAGGCAACGTCTTCGAGCAGAATGCCCACTGCCAGACCTCCCGGGAAAAGTGGCAGAGATGCCAGAATTGGACCCTAAAATGCTGACCTTCGTTTCGAAGACCAGCAAGCAGCCACGCAAGGGTATCGATAGGTCCTGGAGGAGCTGCCAGGAAAAAGTGTTAGACATATCGGGTCCTTTGGCTAAAATAATGTACCTGGCGGAGAGAGCCAGAGATACGGGGGAAGAAGTTGATCCCGAAGCACTGGCCAGCTGGGCCCAGAGAGTGGTCTGACTACTAGGCAATGCAAACTGTGCCATCTCTTCGGGAAGGAGGGGTTTGCTTTTGAAGATGGATCCTAAGCTGAGTGACTTAGCGTCTTATGAAGCCGGCGAAGCATCATAAGGCCTACTCTTTGGAGAGACATTTGGCAAGGAGATGGGCCGATTCGTCGGCAGATATGCTTCGTTGGAGAAGGCTCGGGCATCAATTAAGACTATTTTCCCTAATACAGATTTTGCCGGGACCGACCGCTATTGGGGTCGCACAGCCGGTCGTTTTCAGACAGGAAAAAGACCCCAAAATCCCAGGGCACAGCACTGGGAAAATAAACAGCAGGACTCCTTCTTCCCAGCCAGAGGAAGATTTCCGAGGGGGTGCAGAGGAAGAGGAGCCGGCAGAGGGCAGAGCTTTACCCCATGTGAGAGCAACGCAATACCCACTAGTGGGGGGCAGAACAATGCTTTTCTGGACAATTGGGGCTCTTTCCAGCAATACTTGGGTTCTGCAAACCGTCAGAGGTCTGCAACTGGAATTTATCCAGCAGCCAGTTCAAGCACGTTGGCCTTCACATCCGCAATTGGCGCAAGCAAAGCAGGAAAGCTTAGACCACGAGATCCGACAGCTAGAGAAAAAAGGGGCCATAGAGAGGTGCAGCACAACCCCCAGATTTGTAAGCAATATGTTCCTGGTCCACAGAAAGGAAAAAGTGTGACCAGTCACAAACTTGAAAGAACTGAACTGCTGGCTTGTATACTGACACATTAGAATGGAAAGCATACACCAGCTCCGGGATTCCCTGAGAAGGGGACTGGCTAATGAGGTTAGACTTGAAGGACACATATTTAACAGTGCCAGTGCAGCAGGAATTCAGGATGTTCCTAGCGTTCTGCTTGAACAGCCAACTGTGGCAGTTCAGAACTATGCCCTTTAGGCTAGTATCGGTGCCAGGGGCCTTCACCAAGTTGATGAGACCAGTAGACGCAGTGATTCGAGAGAAGGGCATCAGGATGATTATATACCTAGACGATCTTCTGCTCTTAGCAGAAGAGCGAGCGACGCTAGTATACCAGACGATGTGGGTACAGAAGCTTCTGACGTCCTTAGGCTTCCTAGTGAACGTAAAGAAGTCGGACACAAAGCCAGCACAAAGGATGGATTTCTTGGGTTTTGTCCTAGATACCAAGAAAGCAACCCTAGAACTACCAGTGAGAACAATAAGAGATATCAAGATGATCAGGGTCTGCTTGAGCAAGCAGACAATATCAGAGTACTAGCGAGAATGGTGGGGATGCTGGCAGCATCAATACAAGCAATTTCCCAAGCCCACTACATTATTGAGCGCTTCAGAGACTGAAGATCAGGCACCTACAACAGGGCCTGAAGTACCATCAGCAAATACTTTTGGATAAGGACTCCCTCATAGAACTAGAGTGGTGGTTGAAGAATATGGACACCTGGAATGCTTGTGCCATTTTTGGAGATCGACCAGATCTAGTCCTAGAGTCAGCTGCCAGTCGCATAGGCTGGGGGGGTGGGCAAGATGCGGATCACTAGAGACCAGGGGGGAAAAAGAGCGAAGAGTAGCTCCGCCTACACATAAACTGTTTAGAACTCCTAGCAGGTTCTTTCACTATGAAAGCGTTCAAAAAAGGGAGAGTGAACTCATGTGCTTCTCAAAATGCACAACATATCAGTGGTCGGGTACATAAACCACCTAGGAGGGACGTGGCGACTACTGGCAGAGCTAGCAAAGGACTTTTGACATTTTTGCCTTCAGTCAGGGACATCGATGACGGCGGAGTACCTGCCCGGTTCACTGAACGTAGTGGGCAACTGGAACTCACGATACCTGATGGACTGCAACAACTGGAGGCTGGACACGCAGGTTTTTCAGACCCTAGATCTGTGGGGCCTAGTTCACACAGACTTGTTCGCGTCTCGCTTCAACACGCAGACACCCAGCTACTTCTGTTGGAGGCTGGACCCAGACGCTCAAGGGACGGACGTATTTCTCCAACAATGGTCAGGGGAACTGCCCTGTGCATTCCCTCCCTCCATGATGCTGAGCAGGCTCCTGGCGAAGTGTCGGAGGGAGAAGGCAGAATTCATTTTGATAGCGCCCCTGTGGAAGCCTCAAGTATGGTTTCCAGCGCTGATGGAGCTGTCGGCAGACATACCTAGAGTTCTCCCAGACCCGAGAACGACTCCTCATGGACCCAGCTTCTGAGAGTGAGAGGGACTCTACCGCTAATAGCGTGCAGAGTATCAGGAGATGCTGGGTGCTGCCAGGTATTTCAGCACAAGCTGCAGAGCTCATTGCTGAATAGTGGGCTCCATCCACTAGGAGGAGCTATGTGTCAGGCTGAGAGGTCCTGCATCCGCGGAAGCTGCTGAACCCCCGACAATCCCCCTGAGATGTATTTCCCAGAACTAGATTTCTATTCAGCTCTGTAAACTACACCCCAAAGGGAAAGGGGGAATGGGATAACAAAACAACTCCAGGCAGACTGCGTCAAGGCTAACCAGAGCTGAACCTGCATAGGATAAAAGAATAGCAGATACACTTTCTTAATTCACTTACTTAACCTTATGAATGGGAAAACATTAATCCTTAACTAATAATTAAGAATCATACCTGGTTCTTCTCTTGAAATTTCTTAGAGAAGCTGATAAAGAAGCTGAAAATCTCTCTTACTTGAGAAACTTGAAATTCACAGCAACTTCTTACTTTAGGCAAACTGGAAGTCTTAGTTCATTGTCTTTTTTCCAAAATGCCCTGGTTGTTCAGTTAGATTGTCTTTAAAATATTCTTTCTTGTCCTTTCAAACTTTTCAAACTATTTATAATTATCTTGAGTCTTTGAATCTTTGAAGAAAGAAGAAACACGTGCTAAATGCACACGCAGGTTATTTCCATTTAGATTAACGATGAACTTCACATAGAAATCTTCCTGGTTGAAGAACACGCGCAAACGGATGAAGACGCGCGATCAAAATAATCCACACGCGCAAAAAATCCACACGCGCAATAATGTTCTCCTGCGAAACACGCGAAATAAAAACACCCGCGATATTGAGTTCAAACGCGACGAAGTGATTCTCGCGCGCAAAATCACTCGCGCTGGAAAACACACGCGATCCTTGTTCCGTACGCGACGTATTGATACTCACGCGAAGAAACACTCGCGCTATGAAATACACGCGCACTTACATCGCACGCGACAAAAAGATTCTCGCGCTTTGAACACCCGCGCTAAAAATCACACGCGCTCTATAGTTCTCACACGGCGTATTGTTTCTCGCGCTAAGGATCACCCGCGCTATGAAATCGCACGCGCTCTTTAGTTCACACGCAGCGTATAGCTTCTCGCGCTAAGGATCACCCGCGCTATAAAATACACGCACGTTTAAAGTTGCACGAGACCAACATCTACTCGCGCTCGGAAGACACACGCTAGAAAGCACGCGCACCCTTGAATTCGCACGCGACAGTCAAAATCTAGCGCTAAGGAACACCGCACTGGAAACACACGCGCACTCAGGGAGTTCAATAGTTTTAGTAGAAACACAACTTTTCACGAATTTTCAAGGAGAATGTTATTATGATGAACAGATTTTCAGTAAAAATAAAGTCACTTATCTCCTGAGCGAATTCACAAAGATTTCCTGCTTTTCCTGTCTTCCAAAACGAATTCCTGCCAGCTGATGACTTCTCCTGTAACCCCCAAGAAAGTAGCCGCTCAACTGCTGATGTCTGAAGGATAAAATCCACCAGGCCTAAGACTAAAGCAGGAGCAGCCACTAAACACGTCCTCTCAGATGGGGTTTTGATGATGAAAGGCACAGAGTGACAGTTTAGAATGTTCATTGTTGTTCAGCATTGTCTTCTAACCAATCAGAGCTGTCACTGTGAGGATCCATCTTGCCTTGGGTCAGAACCAGGATTCTGAATCAGCAAGTCAAGGCCTAACCAACTATAATGGAAAACTTCCCACCCACACAAAGCTAATCTAAAAAGGATAAATAATGAAAAGGAAACTTGAATAAGGGAAGGAAACCTGACACTATGACGCAGCTTGGGCCAAGTGGCTTGGGCCAAGTGGTCGAACTGGTATAGAGGGAGACATTTTCATCCCGTTTCGGCCCCTGTAGTTGCTATACTGAACTTTTGTCAGGCTGAGAGGTCCTGTATCCGCGGAAGCTGCTGAACCCCCGACAATCCCCCTGAGATGTATTTCCCAGAACTAGTTTTCAATACAGCTCTGTAAACTACACCCCAAAGGGAAAGGGGGAATGGGACAACAAAACAACACCAGGCAGACTGCGTCAAGGCTAATCAGTGCTGAACCTGCAGAGGATAAAGAATAACATATACACTTTCTTAATTCACTTACTTAACCTTATGAATGGGAAGTAATTAATCCTTAACTAATAATTGAGAATCCTACCTGGTTCTTCTCTTGAAATTTCTTAGAGAAGCGGATAAGAAGCTGAAAATCTCTCTTACTTGCGATACTAGAAATTCCCAGCAACTTCTTACATTAGGCAAAACTGGAAGTTTTAGTTCTTTGTTTGTCTTTTTTCCAACTTGCACTGGTAGTTCAATTAGATTGTCTTTAAAAAGTTCTTTCTTGTAATATCAAAACTTTTCAAACTATTTATAATTATCTTGAGTCTTTTAATCCTTGAAGAAAGAGGAAAAAACGTGCTAACTGCACACGCAGGTTATTTCCATTAATCGTTGAACTTCACATAGAAATCTTCCTGGTTGAAGAACACGCGCAAACGGATGAAGACGCGCGATCCAAGTAATCCACACGCGCAAAAATCCACACGCGCAAAAATCCACACGCGCAACAATTCACACGCGCAATGGTCCACACGCGCAATAATATTCTTCTGCGAGACACGCGAAATAAGAACACCCGCGCTATTGAGTTCAAAAGCAACGAAGTGATTGTCACGCGCAAAATAACTCGCGATGGAAAAAACACACGCGCACTCACAAGGCACGCGACGAACAGATTCTCGCTCTTAAAATCACACGCGCTTTGTATTTCATACGCGCTTTGTACACACGCGATAAAAATCACACGCGCTTTATATTTCACACGCGAATTGTATTTCACACGCGCTTTGTATACTCGCGCTAAAAATCACACGCGCATTGTATTTCACACGCGCTTTATACTTCACACGCGCTTTGTATACTCGCGCTAAAAATCACACGCGCATTGTATTTCACACGCGCTTTATATTTCACACGCGCTTTGTATTTCACACGCGCTTTTAAAAATGGCACGAGACCAACCTCTGCTCGCGCTCGGAATACAAACGCTAGAAAGCACGCGCTCACTGAAATACGCACGTTACAGTCAAAATCTCGCGCTAAGGAACACCGCACTGGAAACACAAGCGCACACCGATAGTTCAATTGTTTTAGTTGAAACACTACTTTTAACGAATTTTCAAGGAGACTGTATTTAAGAAGAACAGATTTACAGTAGAAATAAAGTCACTTATCTCCTTAGCGAATTCACAAAGATTTCCTGCTTTTCCTATCTTCCAAAACGAATTCCTGCCAGCTGAAGACTTCTCCTGAACCCCCAAGAAAGTAGCCGCTCAACTGCTGAGATCTGAAGGATAAAATCCACCAGGCCTAATACTAAAGCAGGAGCAGCCACTGAACACGTCCTCTCAGATGGGGTTTTGATGATGAAAGGCACAGAGTGACAGTTTAGAATGTTCATTGTTGTTCAGCATTGTCTTCTAGCCAATCAGAGCTGTCACTGTGAGGCTCCATCTTGCCTTGGGTCAGAACCAGGATTCTGAATCATCTAGTCAAGGCCTAACCAACTATAATGGAAAACTTCCCACCCACACAAAGCTAATCTGAAAAGGATAAATAATGAAAAGGAAACTTGAATAAGAGAAGGAAACCTGACAACTTTCTATCATACCTATTACAAGATGGGAAAGGAGTTTCGGACCATTGGAGTGTACAAATCGGCCATCTCAGCTGGTCATGTACCAATTGAAGGTGTGCTAGCAGGAGAACCTCCAGCGGTAGCTAGGCTAAAAAAAGGGGCGAGATATAAGGTGCCCCCCCGAAGCAAAGTAAAGTTTGGAACGTGACAGTGGTGTTGCAGCTACTGGAGAGCTAGCCAATGGACGGGTATCTTTCACTGAAGCAGCTTCCGGAAAATTAGTGATGTTGTTATGCCTAGTATCCTATAAGATGGTGGCAGATGTTAAAGCGCTGCAGATTAATAGGAAATCCTTCGGATCAGAAGGGGTCACGTTTTCAATAGTCGGGACTAAGACGGGCACGACTACGGTCCATAACCCGTATTTCCCGACTAACCCCAAATGGTGTGTACCAAAGTGTATCAAAGAATATGCGAGCAGGACAGTCGAGTATAGTGCAGCAGGCTCTACACAGCTATTGATTGCGCGTAGAATACCTTTTCAGGCAGTAGAGACAGCCACCATAGCAAGATGGGTAAGGGAAGTGATGCAGATAGCAGGCATCGACCTGCGTATATAAGGAGCACACTCGGTGAGAGGGGCACTTGCGTCCAGAACGTTTACAGCAGGGGTATCTCTGCGGGATATTATGCAGGCAGCTGATTGGGCGAGCGATAACACTTGTAAAGAGTTTTATTTCAAGGCAATTGAAAGTTTAGCAGCAACTGTATTGGGGAAGCTTTGAGCAAGCATAATGCTCGCCTCCAGTCTTGTCATAGAATAAAGATTACCCCTGCTAATTGCGCAGGGAGTATTAATTCAATTAAAGACTAGTAGGCGAGCATTAAATACCCACCCTGTCATGTATTGTCTAAAATGTATGTAGTAAACAATGGATGCAACAGTACAAGGACTCCACCTTGATATTGTTGTTTGTATGATCCTTAGGGGAAGAACAGAAGAACAATTGAGTCAAGAGTCTTGTGGAGTGTCGATGTCTGACAGAAGCAGTCAGCGCGTGTGGAAGACAGCTCCGTCGAGTTGGCGTCAAGTTAGAGCAGTTTGCCCTGTTGGCGGGATGTTGATAAAAGGTTCAAGAGGCAGTTCAGAGCCGTAAAAGAGAGGATGAGTCCAGGGACAGGAAGAGTGTCATAGCTGGACTGGGCAAGATAGAACTACTGGGACATAGGGACTTGCAGTTTCAAAGGAAGAAAAGTGACAGGAAGATACTTTTGAGTGTTATTGTGTGTGTTTTTGTTGAAACTGCTGGAGAGTAAAATAAATGAAGTTGAAGCATAATGCTCGCCTCCTAGTCTTTAATAGAATGAATACTCCTTGCGCAATTAGCAGGGGTAATCTTTATTAGCCATTTCAGCCAAGTCAAACTGAGCACATTGCCCACCTATTAGCCATCACTAGAAGTTCAGATGAGCAATTCATTGTGTGTATGCAAATTTGCTCAAAAGTCAAGTCTTTGTTCCAGGAAAATCTTTGTCTATAAGGCAGTGCTATTTTATACATGGGTCCAAAAACAAGGATTCAGACTATGCTGCATTGATGATTCCTGATGAGGTTGAAACATGTATGCAGATGTCTGAGTCCTTTATACCTGTTTGCCTTAGCTTGAAAAAGTGCTATGTATAAAATGACACTGCCCAACAAACACATATTGTAAATAATAAAGGTATAGGTGCTGAGTTTTTATAAGACACATCAATAATTAAAACACTGTAGATTTAACTTATGAATTTGTTATGCTGGTATATAACATTTATACTGCGCACCATTGACCCTGAGGCATGAGGGCACATACAAACGCACACAAAACAGGGTACAACATGAAACATTAAACAGTTGGAATACAGTGTATAAAACAAAACAATTCCAGAAAAGAAGTGATCATCAACACCATAACAGTGTGGCAATGACCTGAGAGAATAATGGAGGAGCAATGCCCAATCAAGCAGGGAGCATCAAAGTTTACTAATTACGCAGACGACATCCAACTCATTCTGGAACTGGGTGGCAGCCACTATGATTCAGACAGTGAAATAATAGCCAGGGTTTATAAGATAATCGACGATTAGATGCAGACAAACTGGATGTGTCTGAACGACTCTAAAACCGAGCTGATGCTGTTTGGATCAAGTCATCAGCTAGCGAACTTGGGGGCTGAGTATAAATCGTTTAAAATGAAGAATGCCACTATCCAGGTGGTCCAGAAAGTGAAGACCCTGGGAATAATGGTCAACTCACAGGTGGATGCTCATGCCCAGACTAGCTACCTACAAGAAAATACGGCATATTACTTAAGGCTCATGAAAGCCATTAGGCCGTTTCTTAATGAGGGTAATATGGCCACCGTAGCCAGGGCCATTATACTATCAAGGCTTGACTATGGCAATGCCCTGTTATTAGGGGCCTCCTCTAAGGATGTTTCTAGTTGTCAGGTGCTTCAGAACAACGCGGTTAGGCTGGTAAAAAATCTGAAGAAAAGAGATCATGTTACTGCAGAGAGAATAGCCTTGCATTGGCTCAGAGTGGAGGAGCGTATTAAATTCAAAGCTCTCTGCCTGGTGCATAAATGCCTGTACGGCTCTGCTCCCGAGTATCTGAAAAAGGGTTTAGTGCTTCATACCCCCAGTAGGAATCTTTGTTCAAAGGGTAAATGTCTGTTGATCGTCCCCAAGTTTAAATTGAAATCTGGGCTGGGCAGTTCCTTTTTGGTGCAGGCCCCCAGCTTGTGGAACAGTGTTCCAGAAACACTCAGAACCGTTACCAACCTTACTGTTTTTAGGAAAGGGTTGAAGACTCATCTTTTCAGATGATGAACTGGGATACGGGGGATTATGACCACCTCATGGCTTAGCGCAGACGTTCCTATTGTATTGTTTTGTTTTTCGTTGTTTGCCTAAGCGCCCTGATGCCCACGGGCTATCGGCGCTATACAAAAAATAAATACATACATACATACAAAGTATCAGTTTACAGTTCGAACACCCCCTGGGAAGGTATTTGCACAATCTTAGATACGGAGGTAATGTGCTGAATGCACAACCCACTAGGACACAGTTGCTTCCTAATTGCGAACACCAATCATTCAAGTCAATCCTACGTAAGATCTTCAGGTCAGACAATCTAACAATTCCCGGCCCTGTTCTTTGTCGCAACCATGCAAGCACTTGCACAACACTTCTCTGGAATAGTTTACTTCTACCTTCTCGATGTTAGTGATAACAAAGTTCCTTTGGTCCATAACAAAGGCTTGAATAATCAAGCCAGTAATCTTTGTGTCTTTATGTGCAAACTCTGCGAGGACACATGTTTGAGTTTAGCATTCGCTGCTACAGTTTGTTTAGGCGGTTTTAAGCCGGGTTTGAAATAGAGTACCAAGATAGAGGTATTTCTTGGACTTGACCCTTAATATCAACATTGAGGGAATTGGCCTTTTCATTAGACGCAGAGGTTATCCCAGTGGAAGCTGGCAGGCCATCCCTAACAAATGTGGTTTGTGAGGCTTGTTCCGCCCCCTCTCCCATTGAATATTAGCTTGACAGGCATTGTCATGCTTCATCGGCTGAGACAGTGCAACTGGACCATGTTGTACATTGGTCAGGGATAAAATGTTCACTCTAGGTGGCTGTAAATCTGACACAAAGTGATCCAATAAGTGCACCAATAAGCAAAGGCCATTAAGAATCTTACATAGGGAGGAGCTCTTTGGAGATACTAGCCTTGAGGTGCGACCAATGGGAAGAGGCCGTATGATCTGGTTGGAAATTGTTTGGCCTAGCCCCCCATTGTGAAGCAGAGGGTAATGGTATTATGTGTTCTATGTCCCTCCTACCATATTTATTTATCCCTCCTAGGAGTGATGTCACAGCTGGGGAAAATGTGGGAGCCATAATGTCAGTGATACCCCTTCCTTGTATGCATTCCGGACTTGCATGTCCTATAGTACCGGAGTTCGGTGACAGACAATCCAGCTCAGTAGGTAAGCGTTTGCCGGGGGAATCAGACCCCTTGGTCTTCTCCAAAACCGTGGAAATGTTGCCACCTTGCAGCCTCAGTCCGCTGCGAGAACTGAGGGCAAGGACCTCCGATATCCTGTCCCTGTTGGGCAAGGGAGACAAAGCCTCTATTCCAGCTTCAGCCAGCATCGAGACTGTCTTTGCCCTTGGCCCTGGGGTGGGATTTTTAGCATCATGGTTCCTGGGCAGTGAACTTATCACACCATGATTCCTACTTACAGCAATGATGTAAATCGAGAACTTCTGGGGCAAAACTTGAAAAAGCACAGACCGCATACTATTTGCCAGTACTCTGCTAAAAAATGTATTAATAAGGCGCACCACCTGCGACAGGGATCTAGCTCTGGACTTACCAGGAATAGCGAATTGGAGCTGAACTGAACACCGGCCCTCCCACATCAGGGGAGCTTCCACACAGAAATTGGAGCTGATGCTTATCCCGTCAGGAGGCTGCACCAGACCGTAATCCCGTTCATGCCCCTCACGACAGCCAACCCGGGCACCAATCCCCACGTAGCGGCCCCCACTACCGGACAGCTAGTGGGTCCGGGTAACAAGTTGAACAAGTTGTTCCGATGGTGAAACAGCCTCCCCACGCTAGAAGCCACTGGGAGCTGCGACCGTACAAGCCGTGAGGAGAAAGTCTGAGGAAAGGACCTACAGCAGCGTCAAGCCGCACCACAACAGAGGGTTGCAGCCGCCTCTGACGTCCCGTCGTTACTGAGATTTGTCCTATTTGGCCAGCCCTGGCATCTATATTTATTTATGCAGCTATTCACTTTCGACTACTGCAGCCGATTCAGCAATTTTGAATAGGTGTCAAGGTTTTCTATGGCCTGCTTCACATTTGTCATCTCCCTCCAAACCACCCAGTATATATTCTAAATTTTTTTTTTTAAACTTTGTTTTATTAGCATTTTCATAATAGAACAAACGGGCATTGAACCTTTTCAGCAAAGATTAAAGATTATACTTATAACAGGCCCCGTAACCCCCCCCGCCCACTCCCCCCGTAAACCCACCCCCCCAAACAAACTTAGTCCCCTTTGCGCCTGCTTCTTGTGAGGAGACGCATAGAGAGCTCAATGTATCCGGAGCTTGAGAAAGAGTCTGAGCGTTGACTGCATGTGTGGCTGTGTAACGTCCGCCGTCTCCCGGGGCGTGGGCGCCCGTTCTTTCCGTAACTCTACCCTGTGGATCAATGAACATCCCATCCCCATGTCTGCTGTACCCCGTACCAGTTGGCTTGGAATGTGCTCAGACCATTGTTCATCATTGCCGTGAGTTTGTCCATCAGGAACATGTTTTTAACTTTTTTTAACCAGTCCTCCTTTGAGGGGGTCTCCGGGCTTTTCCATTTCTGGGCCAGGGCCACCCTTCCCGCCCTCAGCATTGTTTCCCACATTCTTGGGTATCTGGCTATGTCCGTGTCCTCAGGGGGGATATATATATTCTAATTTTACCTGGAATTTATTTTTGGGTTTTAGATTCACTTATAAGGAAGGCTTTTATTCTTATGGCTTCCTATTACGTTGACCTTTCTTGTTTTGCCACAATCACTTCTGCCTACTAGAGCAGCACGCAACCCTCCTGCAATCAGTCCCTCTTAGTTCAATGGTTGGTTCCTTTTTTTTTAACCCCCTAAATTTGTTTCACGTTTCCATTAATGCTCGGACAGCTTTTTACTTGTTTTTCTGCAGCAGGCGAGACTGTACATAATTTTCATGTGCAAAGACTTTTCTTCATTTAGGACCAGCCTTTTTGTAGGCCCATCCATATGCCCAGTTACTCGTTGTGTTTCACTTGTTCTCCGGGTGATCAAGCCCACTCTGTCCAGATGAATTATCTTTTTATGTTTCTATACATTGCGTTGTCTTGCTGTTCCTCAAAGATTATATGCACATTTCTTCCAGACCTAAAACCGCATCATTAAGCCCATGTGTTTTGTAATCCTCTTTCGCTGGATGTTTCTGACCCAAGAGCAGTTAGTATGGAATAGTGGCAAGGAAGAAGGAATCAAAATGTCTTTGTTCTTTCACCCGGGCATGGACTGTTGTATTTCCTCTCCACCATTTCCCCACTTTGCAGTACATCCATCCACAAAAAGCATCTGGAGGAAACCAGAAATATATATGGAACCTCATGATTTCCCTTCACGTAGTTCCTCCATGTGAGGAGCCCAATCAAATGAGCATGATTTACTGGCAGACCCCATATATTGTCCCCAGAGAGAGTGGAGGCTGTACCGGATGGCTGGCATTGACCCTTTTTGTTTGATAGTCAACATGCAGTCCCTGCCTCAAATAGACATGCTGGCATTTTGCATTAACTCTGGAATCTCAAGACTCTGCAGGATGAAAGCGGCTCCATATAAAGAAGCTCTCCCTGTGTTCATGTCTTACACAATGCATGTCCAGGCCAGCTCTCCAATTCCTTACACGCCCAGATGAAATCCTCACGCTCTAGTGGTGGGCGCACATTTTTGGCTTGCTTATTTATTTTATAAATCTTGCGCTAGAAATATGATAATGCTACATTTTTACTTTTCAGTTCCTACCTGCGTATTCGTTTTCATCAAGACTGTTTCATGAAATAGCCTGTAAATAATTTGTCTATTCATTGAGTCTCCTTATTTTGTGATCTGCCCCAATGATTGAAGTGCCTTGTTTCTGTGTAGGTTTGTGATGATGTTATTTTTTAAGTGGATGCCTTTATTCCTTAATAAAGATCAATTTTAAGACCCTGCCTCTGGTATAAAAGGTCTTTCGTGGTGTAAGCCCACAGTCCCTGAGAGTAAAATCCACAAGTGTTCCCCCTGTGAGAACTTTGAGCTGAGCATCTGCAGTTATTTCCGAGCTTTTGGCTTCCATTGTCTTTCACATCTGCCGCCAATATTGGAGCATTCTCCACCATCAAAATCTGCTTTATAAAGTACCATAGTGCTTCTCTTGTAAAGCAGTGAAACATCGCAGTTTCCTTGTGTGCATTATCCATTTGGTCTGCTCTCTCCTTGCAAGCACAGTTGATTCTTAGTGCAAAGACTTATTCAGGCTTCATTTGCACTGAATAAGTACTCTGAAAATAAACTTCCTTGCAATGTCTGTATAAGAAAAATATAACTGAATGTCTTCAGATCCCATTTACTTTCATTTATTCACAGCTGAAGGAAGAAAATTCCCAACTGGTGACGAAGATGGAAGATATGCGGAAGATAAATGAAGCTCGGGCAGAGAAGTAAGTGTACTTTTTTTTTATTTTATTTTTTATGTATTATGATATTGTTTTATTACAAACGTTTTATAAACACATTCTTTCCATGTCATCCTAACATTTCAACAAAATTCCTAAATAGAACAAAACATGAGTACTGAGTCCCTACTAGTCCTCTGCCGTAATCAGAATTAAAAAGTGATAGAGATGAGGCAGGGCCAGACCATGGGGAGTGTTGCCATACCACTATCATTAATCATAGGGGGAGAAGTGGTGTAAAGACCAAAGATGAAATCATTGTTCACTTCCATTTCTTCTCTCTCCAGAATATCCCTCACAAAGACTGCAAAGATTAATGAATACTGTTTTTGTACAAGGAACATATTCCACCATTTGTGTTATGTTTTGGCAGCCATGGCATGAATTTGTTCCCCCCCCATGTATTTAGTTTTAACCGTTGCACTGAGGGGCATTCCAGAATTAAATGTTTAGATGATTCCACCCGTTTCTCATTCCTACAGAATCTGCAGTATGCCTCAGTTCGGTCCAGTTGTCATCTTATGACTAAGATTTCTCTCGTCGAAAGTGTATTCCGTCGGAGTCTCATGAAGAAGTGCCTCAATTCCAGACATGGGAATTTTCTCAGATAAGCTTGCAGTTGGTTAATAGCTCGGCTTTCATGAGCAAGATCAAGGGGTCTTTTATATCTTCTTTTTTTCCCCCGGTCTCAATCCAGTCTTGTAGACGCGTTTTCTTCTTCGCCCCTCAGGATTGCCTTTTAGTACCTCGATGGGTATTTCCAGCTCCTTTAGCCATGTTCAACATCTGTCCTGCCTCTCTCCAAGGGCCCCCCTTTCACCTATTTGTATCGTTGGTTTCCAGTATCTTAAATGGTGTTGCCAACTCTTCCATTATACATTTGCGGAATATACTCGGGGACTTCCATAATACCATCAAGTGCAATGATTGGAGCGCTAGATCATACCTTATTAGGGCAATTGGGAAGGTTGGTGACAGATGCAAAACATTTCGCCAGAAGAGTGCCTCTAATAAGTTCCAAATTTCCCATGTCATAGTTAAGGTGCCCTCCGTACCTTATGTTAGTATGGGCACGACTTTCTGCTTGTGGTGAATTTCCCAAACTTTCTATGGATGCAGATTGCTTGCGTAGCTAGACTTTTGGCTTTGTCTTTGCCCTTAGCATTTCTTCCCATTCCAATTCTCTGATGTTCGCATTCACTATGTCTGCTAGATATCTATTTGAGGGAATCTGCTCTAATATAGTGTTTTCTATGTGCATTTAAATCTTTTCCCCCCTAGACGCCCAGCGGACCATCCGAAACATTTCACTTTTATTTTCTTTGTTTATCTAACAAAGTTAGCTTCCATATAGGCTTCCAGGGCTGCCAATCTTTTTAGGAGACTAATGGGAGTCCTATCAAGGACAACTAAATCATCCACGTGTATAACTCATGGTACTAGCTGCTCATCAGTCTTTGGTGGGAATGCTTTTATGTCTCTCTGGCATGTACTCATATCACATATGTATAGAGACCTAGGGCATTCTTGTTTTACACCACAATGGGACTTGATAGTTTCAGAGAGTCCCTTGTTGCAAAAGCCTTGCTTGGATTGAGGTGTCTGAGTAGAGCGAGCGGATTGCATTTACCAAGTCCATATGGCAGTCCCAAATGATACATGTTTACCATAGATGTTCTCTATCTATACTATCAAAGACCTGTTTAAGGTCGATGAACGCTGCATAGACTTTAGTCTTAGTTTCCATGGCTTTAATTTTACATGGGTTAAGTAGAAGCAGGTTAAGCCCCGTACCTACCCCTTTGACGAACCCAGATTGTCTCTAGTCCATCATATTATTATTTGTTGCCCATTGCATTAAATGGTCCAAGTGGATGGATGCAAAGACCTTGCCCATAGAATCCATCAGAGCAATTCGTCTGTAGTTACGGGGGTCGGTTATACTCCCCTTTTTGTAAACTGGAATGATTAGCGCTGTTTTCCATGAGGGTGGAACTTTGTCAGCAGAATGTGCTTAAATAGCAGGGTACACCACGTTGACCATTCTTCTGGGTTGGCCTTTAACATATCATTGGAAAAGCCATCTGGTCCCGCCACCCTTCTATTCAGGCTTTTTATTCTCCCCAAGATCTCTGCTTAGTCGAAAGGTATTGCCCACCCCTTTCCAGTTACATACTCTGGTTCCTCATACCTCAGACCTTTTTTGGTAGACAAATCTGAAAAATGGCCAATCAGTGCTGATGTAAGCATTGCTGTTTGAAATGTCTTATTCAGCATAGCCCATAAGTTCTGTATATTCTGGCCACTTATTACTCTTAGCATGCACTCTGCATCCAGCTGGTAATGTTGCTCTTTCATTGCCATCAAGTCATTTTAATGCTTTTTTTTGTTTCCTTTTTTCCAGCCTTATCTGTTGCGTCATTGGTAACTTAAATAGTCTCCTCAGATCCACTCAAGAGTTTTTTCCTCGGCACAACTACTTCTTGATTATAGCAATGTTTTAGTTTTATGTCATTTTTTTGGTTTATCCTGCTTCATTTCCCAGAAATCAACTTGAGCCCATGAATAGGCCAGTGTCTGCAGTGAGTCCTCCAACCAACCGCTTAACCTTTTTGGTATATGCCTGATTCATCGGGCACGGAATGGTAAAGGCTGTTTAGCCATCCAAGAGAAACTACTCCGTAACGGCACAGGCCATCTCTGAGATCTTCTAACGCAGCATTGATGTGTGTGCCCAAATATAGGAAGGAGCGGGTGGTTGGGTGAGCTTTCTCTGTGGCCTGGCCTAAGCTATGGAACTCGCTTCCCTATTTGCTGAGAACTACGGTAGATTTTGTATCCTTTAAATAAGGGGTTACGACTCTCCTTTTTTTTCTTTAATAATTCTGTTTATTAAGTTTTAGTAACACAACAACCAAAACAAACATGAATCAAAGGCATACATCAGATCATGGTAGCAAGGCAGTTTTCAAAAAAGCAAAAGGAACCCAGTCGGGCCGAGAGCCGTCAGGCATTTGTGGGATAAGGCAGGTAACCAATGTTAACAACAGTACGTGTCTATTTTCAACGGCACTTTTCAGTTAGCGTCCAGCCATTTACCCCATATTTTTTCGAATTTGCGGGGGCAACCCCGTGCATTATAAATCCGGCGCCCCGAGGCCGCGCATCTGTCCAGCTCATTGCACCAGTGGTTCACGGATAGAGGGTCGGCAGAGCCCCAGCTAGCCGCGATCAATCTTTTGCCTGCCCCAAATGCCAGTGCCAGAAATATTTTTTCATATTTCGAGAGATCCACTTCACCTCCGATTCCCAGCAGTATCATTTTGGGATCCCTGGGGATTGGTGTCGCCAGGGTGGCTGCGATCTTGTTGATACAGTTCTCCCAGAAGACCTGTAAGACTCGGCAGTCCCATAACATATGGTAAAACGTGGCAGGTTCTGTTTTGCACCTGAGGCATGTCCCGTCTTCCAGTCCCCCCCATCTGGCCATGGCAGTGTGTGAATAGTATGTGCGGTGGAGGATCTTCAGTTGTATAAGCCTGAGCTTGGAGTCTATACCTATTTCTCTAGGGAACATCAATGCCTCTACCCAGTCTTCTGGTTCCATTTGACCTATGTCCTTTTCCCATTTTTCTTTGAGCCCATCTAGCTGCGTCGCCCCAAAGGAGTTAAGTGCTTGATAGAGCGTGGAAGTGACATTGGTGTCAATGTATTGCGAAAGGATGTTGGTCTCAATGGGAGTACAGGGGGGTATGGTTGTCGTATCAGGGAATTGGGTGCGAATGGCGTGGGCCAGTTGCGCATGTCGAAACCGGTCCATGGGTGCGAGGTCGAATCGCTCTTGCATGGTCTCAAAGTCAAGGAGGTGGCCGTCTTGTATCACATGCGCTAGTGTGTGTATCCCTTTCACGCACCAGTGATTGAAGGTGCCCATCTTTACTATTTCCGGGAGGAGTGCGTTGTGCCATAGGGGTTGAGATAGTGTTGGTTTACCTTTCCAGCCTATTAGTTTGTGCGCGTCCCGCCATGCCCGGCAAATGTGGCGTGTCATTTTGGGCAACAACGGGGGTTGGTCGTGGGTGGCGTACAGGGTCTGTAGTGGGGTTAGTGGGGTCATGCTCTCTGTTTCAAGGCGGATGTGGGGGGAGTGTGGGATCTGCGTGTATCCAGTCGTTTACCACCCCAATCTGGGCTGCAAGGTAATAGGTGCGTATGCATGGTAGACCGATGCCTCCCTCCCATACTGATCGCTGTAGCGTTTCGAGGGCGATCCTGGGTTGTTTCCCTCCCCACAGCAGTGTGCGAAGGCGTCTGTCTAGGAGTGCGTAGGTGTCTCGGGGGATGGCAATGGGGGCGTTTTGGAGTACATACAACAGTCTGGGGAGGGTCAACATTTTGAATAGCGCCGCTTTGCCCATTAGTGATAGTGGGAGTGATTGCCAGTGGGAGGTGTCCCTATTGAACCGGTCAATTATTGGTTGTAAGTTGAGTTGTAGGAACCCACCCAGTGTCGAGTCGAGTCTTATGCCCAGGTATTTGAGTTCTCTAATGGAGACATGATATGGGCAGGTTTCAGGGATCGCAGACTCGTCTCCCTGGCCCGGGAAGTAAATGGTTTTGGTTTCGTTTACCTTAAGGCCTGCAAAGCGCTGGTATTCTCTAAGGATGCGGGAGACAATCGGGCAGGAAGTGCGTGGGTTACTGAGGTATATGAGGAGGTCGTCCGCGTAGAGGGACAGTCGGTCCTCTCCCCCCCCGGCCAGGTGAACCCTGACCAATTAGTGTTAGTCCTAAGCTCAATTGCGAGAGGTTCTATGGCCAAGAGAAAAAGCAGCGGGGAGAGGGGGCACCCCTGTCTCGTACCACGACCCAGGGGAAATGATCGAGAAGACCTGCCGTTCACCCTTACCGTGGCCTCCGGGTGTGCATACAGGAGTTTAACCCACGATATAAACGTTTGCCCCAGGTTCATCCGAGCCATGATTGCCCACAAAGCCTCCCATTCTACAGAGTCAAATGCTTTTTCAAAGTCCACTGCCAGGAGGGCCAGTGGGGCTGGTATTTCCTTGGCTCTGCGCAGGTTCATGCGGGTGGATTTGTTGGGCATGAATCCGCATTGGTCGGGGTGGACCAGGGTCTCTATAACTTGCAGCAGTCTGTTGGCTAGTGTTCTTGCGAGGACCTTGGCTTCGCCGTTGATCAAGGATATTGGGCGATAGGAGGCACATTCCTCCGGGGGTTTCCCGGGCTTATGTATGACGATTATGCATGCCTTCCTGAGGTCCGGGGGGAGTGCCCCCAGCTCTTTGCCCTCCCACATGCACCGTATGTTTCTACGCAGCAGTGAGCCGCTGAGGCATTTCCATGTTTCTGTAGGGAACCCATTAGGACCCGGGGTCTTCCCAGGTTGGAGCTGTGCGAGCGCCTCTTGCACCTCGGTGACAGTGATTTCGGCGTTCAGAAGGTCTGTTTGGCGCTGAGAGAGCTTCGGGATCTCGATCTGGTCAAGGTAACATGCGGGTTCGGAAGGCAGGCTCTCGGCCGGTGGAGTGTAGAGTTTCTCATAGTAGGCGGCGAATGCCGCAACAATGTCCGAGTCGTCTGTGAGGAGCGTTCCGTCTGGAGATACAATTGCCCGCACATGTCCCTTGGTCTGTTCGCGCCGTTCCAACCAGGCCAGTGTCTTATTCGCCTTGTCGCCTCGATCATAGATTTGGCTCCGGACTAACTGATGGGCTATTCGTGCATTGTCTAGACCCAGGTTGCTAAGGGCCTCTTGTGTTGTAATCAGATCCTCCTTCGCTTCTTGGGTGCAGTGTTCTAGGGTTCGCCGTTCGCACTCCAGGACACGCGCTTCTGCCTCTTTGATCTTTTGGACTTGTCTTTGGTAGGCCGAAACTTCCGAGATAACTTCCCCGCGGAGGACAGTCTTATACGCCTCCCAGAGCGAGATCGGGCAATCCACTGATCCTTCGTTGTTTTCAAAATATTCTGTTGTCTTCTTTTCCAGTTCCTCTGCAATTTCGGGGAGACGTAGGTGATACGTGTTCAGGCGCCAATTACGATCCGGACCACGGCCGGAGTTCTTCATGGACAATAGGAGCGGAGAGTGGTCAGAAATACCTCTTGCGAGGAATTCCGCGTCAAGGAGCCTGTGCTTTATATTTCGGGGGATGAAGGCATAATCGATTCTGGAGAATGACTTATGGACGCCTGAGAAGAAGGAGAACCCTGCCTCGTTGTTGTGGAGCGAGCGCCATGCGTCCGTCATACCCAGAGCTTCGGCGAACATGGCGAGTGGTGTGGGGGCAGGGAAGGTACCTGACCTCCTGTGAGATCTATCGACTGCAGTGTTCATCACTTCATTAAAGTCCCCGCCAATCACCCATACATCGGCCTCCTCTTCTAGTAACCGGCTCTGTAGCTCGGAGAGTAGTTCTTTCGACTGTGTGGGAGGTGCGTAAATTGCAGCGAGGCCCCATTTCTCGCCCCAGATGTCAGCCAGTATCATAACATAGCGGCCCCGGGGGTCGGTCTTGACCTTCCTGACCTGCAGGGGGACTCGCTTGTGAACCAGGATCATCGTGCCCCTGGCTCTCGTTGTGAATCCAGCCTGGTAGGCGTGAGAGTAGTTGGATCTTTTGAAGAGGTTTGTGCTCGTGCCAAGCAAATGCGTTTCATTTAGAAGGGCAATGTCGGGCGAGTAACGGTTAAGGTACTGGAGCACCAGTCTTCGCTTTATGCTGGAGCCGAGGCCGTTGACGTTCCAGGAGAGCACAGTCACCTTGTTGGAGTTCATTCTATCTGCGTGGGGCGCATATCTGGACATCGAGGATCAATGGTAGTCCTGTACACTCGAGAGGTGTGCGGCGCTGTACTTTCGGGGGAGACGTCCAGGGGTCGTCTCGGGTTGGTATATCTGCTGCCTGGATGATGATTATGTCTGTGGTCTTGCCCATAGACAGTACTTGATTCCCTTGCCAGTGCTACTATGTGTCTCGCCTTATTGTTTCTTGATTCGGTTTCTTTACAGTCCTTGAACTCCCCCCCACCCTGTACTTCCCCCCCCTAACTGGGAGCACCTGTCGCCCAAACATTGAACCTATAACTTTATAAACTTCTTCGGGATAACCCGGCTGTGATAACGCGCGCGCAGCCTTAGGGGGCGGCGGCCGCTAGGTGAGCATTTCCATTCTACCAATCTGCAGTTTGGGCCCCTCAGTACCGGGTATTCATCCTTTTTCCGTAGGGGTCCTTGACACGTCGTCGTCCGCATCGGACGGGGGGTGAGGGGGCGAGGGTCTCCCAGGTCGGGGTCGCTGCGCGGGCGGGCCCGGTAGCACGCGTTTCCCGCTGGGGTCCGTGAGGACACGAGTTTCAAGCCAGTCCCATGCATCTTTGGGGTTGTAAAACAAGTGAGTAGCGCCCTCATACTGGACTTTTAGCAATGCCGGGAAGAAGAGGGCATATTTGATGGATAGTGACTGGAGCTTCCTCTTGACAGAGTCAAAGGACTGGCGGGCTTTTTGGACTTCTTTCGTGTAGTCAGGATAGAAACCGACCTTGTAGCCGTTGTATGTGATCGGGCCCATGGCCCTTGCCATTTGTAGGATCGCATCTCGGTCGCGATAATTCAGTAGGCGTGCAATCATTGTTCTGGGCGGGGCACCCGGTATAGGTCGGCCGGTGGGGACTCTGTGTGCCCTTTCAACCGAAAAGAATTTGGATAGCTTCTTCGGGGCAAAGATATGAGTGAGCCAATCTTCTAGGAAGAGTTCTGCGCTGGGGCCTTCCTCTTTCTCTGGTATACCGAGGATCCTGAGATTATTGCGTCGCGCCCTCCCCTCACTGTCTTCGGCGCGGTTTTCCAGTTGGGTCACTTTTTGGGCAATCACAGTGAGCTGTTGTTCAATGCGATGGACCGCATCTTCAGTGTTAGACACCCTCTGTTCCGCTTCCCCCACCCTGGTCGACAAGTTGCGGAGGTCCTGGCGTATAAGGGACACCTCAGAGGATAGGCCACCCATTTTAAGTTCCAAGGACGTCCTCGAGTCCCCAATCGCTTTCATAAGATCTGACAAAGAGATAGGAGGATCTCTGAGTTCTCCAGGGTTACTCTCTTCTTCTGGGGGTTGAGGCTCGCGCTGGGGAGGGGTAGCTGCGTTTGTGGCTCGTGGGTCTATGGCGCAGCTGTGCTCTGTGTCCCCTGCAGCAGGCTAGTTGCAAAAAGGGGGGGTTGCGGGGGGGAAACAAAGCATCCACCCCCCACACCCGTGTACCTTGCCGTGGGTGCCTCTGGTTGCAGCGTGTCTTCCCTCAGCGGGGGAGCGCAGCTCTCGGCTCTTGCTGCCGCTCGACCCCAGGTATTGTAGTCTTGCTGTTGAGGAGGGGCGGGGGAAGGAGGGAGGAGGCCCCGCTGGGAAGGCTGGCGATGCGGAGGCTCTCCGGATGCGTTGCTCTCGTGGATCGGGAGGTGTGTGGGCAGCTGTTGTCCCGAGGGTGGAGCAGGTGGGGGGGGCCCTCAGCGGCCGCTCATCGGCACCCGGAGAGCGCCGCAAGATCTCGATCCAAGCGTCGGCCTCGCCTGGGAGCCACAGCGAACTCAGTGTCTCCGGGGGGGAGGAGCGATCCTCTTCTCCCGCCCGCGCCGCAATGGCCACGGGTCATCCGCCGGCGGTCCGCGGGCTGGTTCTGGCGTCCCCCCGCTCCGGTTTCTCTCCGGAGTGCAGCGGCAGCAGCTCTAGTGGGTCCGCCACCGTTGGCGGGCGGTTGAGGCGAGATTGGTTCTCGTAGAGTGGAAAAGAATTCAGGATAATAGTAGCGGCCGCCGGGAGCCGTTGATTTTAGTCCCGCATGCGTCGCGCGCGCATGCGCAGTCCGACTCTCCTTTTTACGTGAGCCGACCTTTCCAAGCTTTCTTTTCGGTGTCGCCACAGCGCCATTATGCCTTCGGTGATAGTGCGCTATAGAAGAAACCGATTGATTGAATTTTCTACATTTTTCCCTACATGCAGTGAAGTAAAGCGCCTCTCTGGTAATAGGCTGGCTGAAGTTGGTTATTAAAGAAAATAGGTCTCTGGTGGCATCATCACTTGTAAACTCACGTTTAGAATATTGTAATAGTCTACTGATTGGCATATCTCTAGGTAACTTTTCAAACTACCCCAAAGGCTTGATTATGTCACCGAATTTAGGAGGGAACTACACTGGCTTTCAATCAAGCAGAGAATTACAAGCAACATACTCTCTTACTTAGAAGTGTCAGAATCTGAGTGCCCCCCAATATCTCATCAGGATGTGCTGCGGTCCTCTGACAATCTCCAGCTTAACCAGGCGCAATCTTGCTTAAACAATTTGGTGACTCAAATTTTGAATTCAACGCTGCACATGAATGGAATGCCCTGTGTCTTGCTTTTAAACTGGCCCAATCACTGACACTGGTTAAGAAAAATGCAAAAACCCTACTTTTTATCCTTGCTGACTAATTGTTTGTCCTTACTCTTTTGTCTTTTTCTTGAATTCCTGCCCTCTTATTCTGCTTCACTTGGTGCGCTCTGAGGCCCGCGGGCATGTAGTGCCTTACTAAGAATTAAAATAAATAAATTGGATACCCTGCCCTTTTCCCTGTTTACGCTGTGGTGTTTATCATTGGGGATTTTCATTAGTTTCTAAATTTCCAGGAGTATGCTCTGCCATTGCTACAATGTTTGGTTCCATTAGTTGGTTTTCTTTCATCTAGCAATGTTAATGCTTGGTTTAAAAAGACCTCACTTTGCCTTCTTTTGCAATCCATTAGTAGTTGTATTTCTGCAATATCCTTAACCAAGCGGGCTGCTAGATCATCCTCAGAGATTTTACCAAAGCTCTTTCCCCCTCAGGATCTCGAAGGGGTCCTGTTCCTCTGGGTGTCTCTCATTTGAATGTTCTTTCATAGGGCCGTGCTCCTCTTTCTCATATATCTGGGTTATTATAATGCCTTGAGAGCTTTGGACTTTGTTGTTATTTTTCATCTCTGCTCGCGGCAAGTTCAATGGGCTCATGATGTCTGAAGGGGCCCATCCAATACTTGCCGCCCACACTTTCCCTTGGTTTCCCGGGGATTCAGTTTCTCTAGCTAAATCCAAATGCACCTCTACTGGTGTTATCATTGTTTCTTTCACCAATGACTTGTCATATGTTTCTTGCACCTCCCTTGCTGCCTGGTCTATTAGCAAATCACTTTGGGAGTCACCAGTATCAGCTGTATTAGCAATGTTAGTAATGGAGCGTACGCTCACCTCTGCCATGCTTGTTGATGGTTGCCCGGGTATCACCTGGTCCTCTGACTGCTTTGTCTGGCATCTCGTCCTTGAGCCTTTCAGTTCCATTGGCAGAGACTTTTATTACCAGCCGCCCTCTGTTCTCCCTCCAGTCTAACTCTGATTCAACTCTGCCCAACTGACAATCCAGGCACTACGCACCCAGCAAGGATTTTGTTGTAGGCGGTCTTGCAGAGTTAAGGTCTTGCTGAGTTAAAGGGACTCAGCAGAACTAGGCAGCAGTATCATTCCTCCGTAACCCTGGTTGAACTCCGCCCAACTTGCGCATACTGACATTGACCTAAATTGATCTGTCCATTTGACAAAGAAAGTGTGTGTGTGTACTTGTCATGCACTAGCGCCTGTCGGGTCCTGATCCTCACCCCAGGATGTATTGTGGTTTGAGATGCTGCATGGAGTTGGGATGTAGCGACAGCGGCTACTTGTGTAAGTATGACTGCGCTAAACAATGCCCACCACCCCTGATCTAACACCAATGCGTATAATCATTTCTCTGGGTGAGCGCATCAGACCGCTGTGGTTTGCTCGATTTTACTTCTTGCCATCATCGGTCATTAACATACCACCTTCAACATTCCAGTCCAGGTGCATTTGTTCGCTTTAGGGACACATTGGATTCGGAAGAGGGAGAAAAAACGTTTTTCACAATGTTAAATCCAGAACAAGCAAGGATAAATCTTGTGATCCTTCAGGGAGATATGTGGTACTTTGCCCGAGTCTCTGTGGAGGGCACAGGTCAACATAGCAGAATGACTGAATTTGATTATGGGTAAGCATCGTGCTCTTGAGTATTTCAACCATGCTGCATGTGATGGGTATTTAATGCATTTCTGTAACAGTCTTTTATATTTGACAAGGAGAGGTCAAGTGAGGAGACAGTCGAGGGTGCATACTTTGCATTCACAGGTGCTGACTTTGCCTCCCCTGTGGGCAAACACTGTGCACCTTCTGTGGTAATGTACCACTGCAGAGTATGATAATAGGTGGACACGACTCTTGCATAGTGCAAACTTATTGACCTAATGGCCTGAGGCAGGCAGGATGTGGGGCATGGCAGTGTTTGGAAATTACATGACTGCACATACCGCACTAATTGTATGGCAGTAGCTTGCATGTACTCAACATATAACATTGGGGTGGTGGGGTGCATCTTGGCAGAATGGGGGCTATGGATGTTCTTGTAAAATCTCCCATTTTCTACCTGAAAAGTGTTTCTACAGTATACTGATTGTGACCTGTTTCCTCTTTCGGTTGTTCTATTTGAGCAACCGTAAAAGCAGTGTCTGCCTTCTTCTCTCCCGTCAGAAAGGACAAGACTGGTTTATTACTTTAAGGTTGGTATAGTTGCAGAAAATACCATTCTGCTCTTACTGACACTCATCAGTGCTTGCAGCTGTTTATTGGCACTCTGTATCCAGTTTTGGGATAGTGCATTTCGTCCCTAGGGGAATGCAGGTCAACGCAGGCCAAAAGGACTGCATTGATGTAACGCATTTAAGGAATAATGTGGGTTCCCAAAAGTATAGTGAAAATGCTGAGTTAAGGATGGAAGTTCTAAGGCAAAGTGACTGCCTACTGCAGAATTCGACTCTTGCGCCACCGTTCAATGTGTGGGGCTGGGGTTGGTTTATGCAAATTCTGGCCCACTTGTAGAAGGGGGACCCGACATAACTCCAGTTAGTTGTTATAGCGAGAATTCTAACCTACTAAATGGTCAACTATGGGCAGGGTTTCAGTATGGGTGTGAATTTGAGCAATCTATTAAAACGTCTGTATAGACTACTTGATCGATCAGTCCGATGCACAACAGTTTAATAACTTGTACAGAGAAAAATCCTTTATGCCAAGTGAGAAATCTGAAAACACTGGCAATAATATGCCTTTTAGCGTTCTTAGAAATGCCAAAAGTTCAGACTTTATGGATGGGTTAAAAGTTAATTGTATTGTTCAGTGTAATTCTCCCGTTACGAAGCAGGAGACTGTTCACAGAACGATGAAAGGGTACCAACTCATGTTAACACATACCTTGGGTCAAGGGTATATGCTGTGTTTGAACAGAAGTAATGTTCTTCTGATCTTTGCTGAAATTTCGAAGTTAAGGGCCCTGTCTACTGTGGATATAGCGAGAGTCGAATTTCCAGATAGAAAGGATACAAATTGCTGTATAATCCGTTTCAGCTCAACTAGTGTTTGAATGGGTCTTGTCTGACAGGCAACCACCTTGGAATTTGGGCTTTTAATGTTGTTCCCATTGATTCTACAGTAGCAAAAGAGTTGGGGATTATGAATAGTAATGGGAAAAGAGCTTATACGCCCCCGGGTGGGGCTTGCGTGGTCGAGGCCGTCAATCACTTGCCTAGACCTTATACAAAGTTGCATGGCCCGCCGTCATCTCCATCCTATGGCGAACAGCTAGTTGGTGATATTGGGTACCTGGGGTGCTCAAATTATGTTTCCATTGGGGAACTTGACATAGAATTAACTGCACAAAAGTTTACCTTTTGACAACATGGAATGTTGGGGGCTTTGGTAAGTTGATCCATGACCTGAGCTTGATGGAAACCCTAAATGCTTATTCAATTGTATGGCTCTAAGAAACTTGTGCAATGGAAGGTTTGATCTGGGATGGTCACTTTACCTTCCAACAGGGTGCATCCAGAAGAAATGGATGATGTCCCTCTTGGGGTTTATATATTCGCTTCAAGCATGGGGTGGATATAACTGAGTTTGATCTCAAGCAACTTCAAGGCCGTGTTAGGGGTTGACCTAGAGCTGGAATTTAACTCTGTATGCAAACAAATACTTTTTGGTTAATGTGTACTGGCACCCTCCCGCTGTGAATTAGCCCTTATTTTGGGAATTTGAGAAGATACTCGAAGCTTACAAAGTAGAATTCTCAGGCTCCGAAATATTGTTTGCCTCTCACTATGGTTCGGGATAAAGACTTGGACCTTACAAGCAAATATGTATTACTCCAAATCGAACATGGAACACAATGGAGTGAGTTTTGGGAAGGCTGGGACCTCCAAATTCTCAATGGTCAGACTTCGGGAGATCTACCTCTGAAGCCTACTATAGACATTAGTTATCTTCATGGATAGACTACATAGTAGTTTCCGAAGGTTTGCTCTTTGAACCAAATCTTAAGTGGTCAATAATTCATTGAATGATCATGATAAGGTTTTAAGGCTCAATACGAAGATCAATTTACTCAAAATGACAACCTGTAGAAATAGTCTTAAATGACCAAAAGAACAGAATTAGCTGGAACTTGAAAAGTCTTGAACATTAATAGGCTTATTGGTGACGATCTACTACATTGCCCAATAAAATTAGGGATTTGGGAGTAGAGAGTTTTGCTATGTTTATAATGGACACGGTTTCCAAATCCACTGTGAGCCGGGAAACTTCTGTTCAAACCGTTTCCATACGTACGTAAGGGAGGTTCAGTACAGGAAAAATGAAATGCGCAGAAGAATTAGGGAATTACGTGTAGGATTTTCCTGTGAGAAAGAAAAACACATTCTAATTAGAAAAGCAAGCCTATAAAAACTGGGTTAAAATTCATAGTTACCTATTGTTACAAAGAGATGGAGAATCAATGCTAGAGGCAGTCCTGCAGAAAACTAGTAAAAACCTTTGGAACATGGTTAATAAAATAAAGGGGAAGATCAACTCTGAAATGATAAATCCTGTCCCTGAAGAGGCCTGGAATGAAACACTTCAGCGAGTTATATAAAAAAGTGAATTCCGAAACCTTTAGTATTGTTTGTAATGATCACTGGGATGTTGATATTTCTATTGACTAGTTATGCACAATTATAAAATCTGTGTCAAATTCTCGTGGCCCTGACCCTAATGGTTTGTGCAACCTGGTATTGAAACAGGACCCTGGTGTATGGGCCCTGAAGTTGCACATTCGATTTCAAAATAATCTAAATAATAAAACTCTTCCATCCTTATGACATACTTCCATAATAGTCCCAATCTTTATGAAGGGGAGTCGTCTTGTGCCCTCGACCTACCGGCTGATCACTTTTTAATGGATGTAAAGAGAAACATTTTTGCCACATGTGTTTTAAAAAGTATAGAGGATTGAAGTGTTGGCACAGGATGATTATCTAAGTTCCAGACAGGCTTTAGGAGGGCCAATGGAACGGATGCATTGGCTTGCTTATCCAATCCTTAATTGATCAGGCTAGCGTTGAGGGGGAAGGACTCTATATATGTGGCGAGTGTTGGCCTGAGCCTTGCATTTTGATAAAGTGGACAGAGCAAGGCTCTGGTCAAAACCTCTGAGGTGGGGCCTCCCTAAACACATTTTGGACATCCTGATTGAATTAAACAGCGATACTGTGGTAAAGGTGAGGCTCAACTCAAATGGAGAGGTGTAATCCCATAAAAATAGACTGTGGTTTGAGGGAGGGGTGTGTATTGGTCCCCTGCCTCTTTAATTTATATCTCACAAACTTGGGTGAGTTTGTGGAGGAAGCATCATGTGTATACCCGAGGGTAAATGGGCAACGTTGTTTTACGGTGGCTTACGCGGATGACCTTTTGCTTATAGATAAGACACTGATAGTCCTACAGAGACTTTTGAACCATTTTGAAGAATATGCAAAAGTGAACATTCTGCTATAAGGAAAGGAGGCATAAAGCAGTGCACTTTTAAGTGGGTAATGGGTTCATCTTAATTGTTCCTACGCTAATTTTGGGTCATTAGGCCAATCGAGTACAATATTGGGAAGATAGCACTGTGGACCAAAGGTAAACAGTACGCAGGCCACATGTATTTTATTGGGGAAAAATACTGTTTTACCCTGCAACCCTTGGTGCAGTTCTCCACATGTAAAGTTGTCCCTTCATTACTATATGGTCTAGAAGTTAGTCGTAGGTATGAGAAATTGGAGTTGGAAAAGTTGGAGGGACTGATTTGGGGGAAAGCACCGTCTTAACCAACCTGTGTGCCTATAACCATACTTTGTTTTGAACTGGGCCTGAACTCTTTTGTGCAACGGAAGATCTTGCTAATATACCGGAAACTGTTTGTAAGTGAATCAAACACATTGTGCGCACTAATGGGCGGCAAGATGGAGAGTTTGCGGCGGGGGGCCTTCTGTTTCTTTTAAAGATAATTGTTGATACATTATGGAAAAATGGGTGTCTCTTGAGGCCTTGTTGATTAATCCGTTCAAGTGAAAAGGAAAATCCTGGACCAAGATTGGATCCGGACTTGTGATGAGAAGAGCAAGTATACGTCATAAAGAAATGTGTTGAGCCAAAAAAAGGGGATCCCTTATGAATTACTTGAAACATTGTCCACATAGTCGCCTCAGAAAAACCTTCATGAGAGTTCAGTTCAATTTGATTCAAACTGGGGACATTTTATGTACTAGAGGGCAACGGGAAAGTGCAATATGTCGTTTTTGTGGAACACCACTTACACTAAAACATTTGATGATTTTATGTCCAGTGTTGCAGGAAATTAGGGAGGAATTTGTTTTAGTCGATGTGAGTATGAAATTGTCTCTTTAAATGGTGAAACATTTGGCAATATATTTTGCAAGGTAGTCCTTCTCTTTTAATTAGTGTTGTGCAATTTTTTAAGAAAGCAAAGATTGTTAAATTGTTTCAATTGTTTACATGGGGGTTTTAGGAGATGGAATCTGTGGGGAAAATTGTATAATTTTTGACTAATTTATGTGTTCTAAGGTGTGGCATTTGTTATACACCATGAAATCCATTACATTAATCATATAAATCATAAGGTTTGTAATAAACCATGTACAATGCAAAATAATTGTGCATTTGAAGAGTTGTGGCATTAGCCTAGTTCCTGTCACTTGCTCTCAAGCCTGTTCCATGACATGGAGTGTGTGGCAAGTCGGAATAGCAGTGCAGTGTCCATTGAATTCAGCCCTGCGGTAGCCGCACGATGTCCAATGCACTGTCAAGTTGTTGATACCAGTAGCTGTGTTTGTTTCCTGCCACTCATATCAGAGTTAAAAACTCACTGGTTTTTAGGTCTCTGATCTTGAATATGGAATGTCATGATTTCCTGCATTTGCAGGTGTTGGAGTACTTCTTAAAAGCATCCCCACTTACAGACTGCAGTGCACACTCTGAACAACCCTGCTACTGACATCGCACTAGGCAGGGTCTTTTTTGCTGCCTTGAATTTTGCAGGCCCCATGCCTGTCCCGGAGGGGTAGCCTAGCTACCTTCCAATCCCCCTAGTGCCTTGCATTTCAAGATGTAAATCCTTGGGTCCCAGTGCTTTCAAAGACCATCATCAGAAGGATATTTTGGGTTTCAGAAGGGGACACTGCGCTCTTAGACCAATTATGTTTATTACCATTCAGAAAGCAAACCAGTATCTCTTTGAAGGTTAAAGTTTGGTGGTCAACAAGGGCAAACACAGGGCACAATCAACTACATACACATCCATTTCATTGGTGGGTGTTAGATGGCCTTCCACCTGGTTCATCCCAGGCCTACACACCAGCCAGCATCCGAAAGGAGAGTCTGCCAGCCATGATCCTTGCTGAACATTGGCCTTCTGCAACAGTCAACCTTCTATACGGAGGGATGCGCCTGGAATAGAACTAGGAGAGCAAAGTATTTGCCTTTGGGCAGCCCAGTTTCTCTTTCTCTTCTTTACTAGTTATCCTCTGCCACAATAGGCAGGGCATGTTCGTGCCTTACTGCTCCATGCTCATCTAAGCCCAAGATGCAGGTCTTTAGGTTTTCTACTATGCTATTTAATGTTTTGTGTACCGTATTTAAATGTAGTCCGTGCAGATGAAAAACTGTAAAGCTTTAATTCGTGTTGGCTCTTGAGCTAAAGACAATGAACATGGAGCACTATTCTACTGACCTAAAGTAACCCTTAAACTAGTATGCATTTCCATTTATTGTTTCAAGCGGTATTGTGCCATATAGTTAGGCCTGTATAGTACTGGACCACTTGGATGGGTATAACAAGTTACAGATGTGGTTAACCACATGCACAAAGTAAATAAAATGCAATATAGTGCAACTAAATTGAATATCTTCAAAGTATTACAATCTCCTCAATCTGGCTACCAATGTATACTGGTTAGTCCTGTCTTAGGAGAAATCCTGCCCAATCCTTTCACCTGTTCCTGATCTGGTGCCTTGCACAACCAATTAAAGATATCAAGCCTAATCGCAGGCCAGCCTGCACCTGATACCTTACATTATGAATGGCAAATCCGTACCATTCCTCGGCCAGGTGCCTGGTTCGCTCTGTGTGCTAGTCTAATTGGCTGATTCTTTCAGTAGTTCTCCCTCTTTTGCATTTTATCTGTTGCTAGGACTTTCACAAGTAAGGCAATCCCGTATCTGGATATAAGGGCATTGAACATTTTCAGAACCTGTAAATACCATCTCGATTATCCTCATTCATCCTTTTTCACAATTAAACTTCCATAAAAGTATACACAGTATAGTACACAATAATTAAAAATAGCATTTTAAATCTTGTACTTCACAAAAGATTACAAGGAGCACTGTGTACAATAAAACACGATATAGCAGTGAAAATGGTGAAACGCATAGGAGCACTTTTTCCTCAAAGCAGTAAATTTCCCTCATTACCATTCGCTTCTAGAAGGAACAAGCGAGTCAGTGGCAATACCTTATCAGCTATGGACCCATCTGACCAAATGGCTATTACAATATATAATCAATTCAATCAAACATCCTTGACAGGAGCATCGAACATATAAAAGATTCAAAACTCAAAAGAATATTAAAAACACATTCAAATGCACAGAGCACATGATGATGAAACCTAAGCAATAGCCAAGAATACAATACATATAATACGAATATAATACCCTTACTTAGCCTCTGCACTCCTTCTGACTGTCCCCACATACCACAACCTATTATGATGGATCTTAAAAACCACACTCAATCCAGCATAACTAACAGACCACTTAGCCCCATAGAATGGATTCACCGCTTTGCCCTACCACCTATGCGTGGTACCCATTTTCAGTGACAGACAGAAACCCGAGACTTGGATCTCGACTTATCTGTCGTAGGACACAAATAAGAAAAGGCCATCATCAGCCATCCCCTTCACCCAGCCTTCCTCCATTATGCCCAAAACCTAATTCAATCAAAACTCCAAGGACTCCAGTAAACCCACCTGAATGGCCAATTATTAGAGGTTCCCTTATCAGCGCTCAGTCACTGGTTGCCCATGCGTTAGACATTGCATACCTCATCGTTGCCAATGATCTCCACTTCCTGGCTATCACCAAAACCTGGCTGCACCAAGCCGCAGGCCTATCTCTCTCCATTGCCATCCCCGACGGATACTCAATACTAAGAAAAGATAGGGACACTGGCAAAGGAGGTGGATTAGCCTTCATCACTAAAAAAATCCCTTGGTGTCAGAGCCAGACCCTCAGTCAGCATTCAGTCTGCTGAACTCCTGACAGTAGAAATCCCTCTCTCAGCCTCACGAACAATCCTCCTGCACCTTATCTATAGGCCTCCCGGACACATCTCCTCATTTGAGGAAGATATCTCAGACCTCTTAACCACCAATACCAAACCAAGTTCGCAAATCATCTTGCTTGGGGACCTTAACCTTGGTGATCCTAACGATGCAAATGATGCATCTCTACAAAACACCATTGCCCAACTTGGCCTTATACATAGGATCTCAGCTCCAAAGCACAATAAAGGCAGAACCATGGACTGGTTTGCTGACTATAACTGTGATACCACAATCCTTAAAAATGAACCTACTGCCTCGTCCGACCACCATGTCATTTCCTTCTCCATCCAAGGTAACGCGCACCCCATATCTATACCAGCCACTGCACCACAAACCCTCTCTAGAAACAACCACAACATAACAATGCAAAAGGTGCACCCACTTATCCATAACACCCTCAACCCAGCAATCTATGCCAACTTGGACGTAAACAAACTAGTCAACCTCAATAACAAGACTCTTAAAGAAGCTGTTGACAACATAGCGCCAATCAAACTCGTCAAAGCCAAACCAATAGCCCACCTCAACAAATGGTTCACGCCTGAACTGAAACTCCTGCGGAACACCAAATGGGCAGCCAAATCCACCTGGAGGAAAATGCCCAACCCATCCAATAAAGCAGCTGCCTCTTATAAAACAGCCATCCTCACTGCCAAGAAAAGAAAGAGACTTGTGACGATAGAATAGCCATTGCCAACTCCAAGACAAAAGAACTCTTCAATATCCTCAGGGAGCTTGAGTTACCACCTATTTCAACAGAATCCTGCGTGAAAGATTGGTGTGAAAAAAATCCAAAAAGCGCTAGCAGACAAAATTACCCTACTTCAATCTAGAAATGAACATAAAAAAACATGACTAGCCAAAAATTCAGACTCTCCCTCACCTACCCCCATAAGACTTCTACCTGCCCCCCCTTTCTTCTTCACTCCAGTCTCTGCCAAAGAGGTAGAGAACATAATCAAAGGCCTTAAACCATCTTGATGTCAAGGAGACGTATGCCCAGCTAGCATCATCCAAGAAACAGCCAGTGATCTGGCACCATTCATTACAACCTTAATTCACTCCTCCTTCAAAAATAATTCAGTCCCTAACAGCCTTAAAGAGGAGTGGGTCATGCCCCTACTAAAAAAACCTAACCTAGACCCCAATAACCCCACCAACTACAGGCCTATCACTACTGTCCCCTATATACTAAAAATCCTAGATAGAGTTGCCTATCTTCAAATCCTGAAACGTCTTGAAGATAACCTTCTGGGCCTCAGACAATCAGGCTTTAGACCTAGGCACAGAACGGAAACTGCCCTCCTGGATCTTAAAATCCAGAGGGATGAGGCAAAAGACAGCGGTAAGCTAGCCATGCTCCTGCTACTTGACTCCTCAGCAGCCTTCGACCTCCAGATCCTCACAGAACATCTGGCCTCAGCAGCTGCCTTCTCGAGTGAAGCATCCGCATGGGTACAATCCTCCCTCTCAAACCGGACCACTAGAGTTTTTTCACCATACGCCTCAGCGCACCCCATCCCCATCCACTGTGGTGTCCAGCAAGGCTCTTGCACAACACCAACTCTATACAACATCTTTACTAAGCTCTTGTTCGACCGCCTTGAGAACCTGGGGGTCACATACACTAATTATGCGGATGACACCCAGGTTCTCATCACGCTGTCAGGATGCTATGAAAAGGACTCAAATTGATCAATGACCTCTACCTAGAGATCCAGGCATGGATGACTGAACATGGCTTATGCTTCAACAACGAGAAAACGGAGCTTCTCGTCGGATCACAACCACGCCTAAACGATCTCGACCCCCGTTACACATCTATCAACATAGATGGTAACCTGATCAAAGTGGCCAAGAATATCCAAACCCTAGAGGTCCACCTGGACTCCACTCTTTCACTCAAAAAGCAAGTAAATGCCCTAGCCTCCTCCACAGCCTACACTAATAAGCTCATCAATGCTTGCAAAGCATTCCTTTCGCCCACTAGCTGCATCACCCTGGCCAAGGCACTTGTGCTCTCAAAAATCGACTACTGCAATGCCCTTTTCTTGGGCACCTCGGAATGTAATTTGAACAAACTCCAGGTTCTGCAGAATAACCCTGTTAGAGCAGCACTGAGCATCCCACGTTACTCTCACATCTCTACCTTCAGACAAAATGCACACTGGCTCCCAGTACGGGACAGAATATCCCTCAGATCACTGGCCATTGTTCAAAAATGTCTCTCAAATGACGCTCCCAAGTATCTGGCAGACAGATTTAACAAACGATCATCGGTCAGACCTACCAGAACAAGATCCTCTCGCTGCCTCAACATTCCCAAATTCACCTTAAAAAAGCAGGAGGGTCAAGCTTCCTGGTTCTAGCATCTAAACGAATAAATGCTATTCCGCTCTACCTCAGAGATGAACCCTCTGGACGTTCAGAGCAAAAACTAAAGATTGGCTTGCCAACAATAAATGTGCTACTGTTTGATTATTCATCCTACTATGCCTGTAATACTACTATTGCGACCATCATGTAACCTGGTCAATTGCACTTATCTCAACTGTATTGTATATATTCCAAAATGCATGTAACCTGTTGAAATATTCGATTTAAGTCTCTGGCGCCCAGTTACCTCAGGGTTCGGCGCGCAGTACAAATAAAGAAACTAAACTAATGTAGCTAGCGCAAGCCAGGCATTTTCCCTTATTCTGTGTCTCAGCGCCTCCTGCAATACTAGCTTTTACCCACCTATTAACCATTCAGTAATCAAAAAAGTTCAATCCTCCTTATCTGGATTTTTAGGGCTTTGATCACAGATTGCTCACCCATTGTAAACCTTCTGGGAGGTACTAGTCAAACAATTTTAACTCTCTCTAATGTCCCTACAGTTAACTCCGAATGAAGGGAATCTCCTTGTGGTGCTGGCATAGTAATAAAAATACTTTTCTATTTTCTCAAACCCATGCCACATAATCAAGGCATTGAAATTGCCTTGCCTGATCTCTGTTCATTGTCCATGATGGCTCCCTAAGGGAAAATGTTTAGTAGAAACCTTGGTATGTGAATTCTATGTTTGCCTTCATAGGCAAGATCAGGAAATTCTGGATAAACATTCTGCTCCAATAGCTGCCCATATATACTTGGTGTTCATTTTCCCACATATTGTTTGATCATCAACTTCTGTTGATTTGCCGTTCATCACCTCAAAACATTCTTAATTACTTAGTCAAGTGATTGGGTGTGCCAGTGCATGATTCCACAGTTCTGTCACCAGATCTCCAAAAGGCGAGTGCCTAGTGTCCTTCCAAATTCCAACGTGTGCTTTTCCCTTTTAATAAAACAAAATCTTGGTTGTAGGCGATTGCTCACATTGTGGATCCTGACATTAGCCACAGATCTCCTAACTCCCAGTGCCATTTTCCAAAAGGTATACTCGGTCTGGTTAATGCACCTTCAAACATGAAGGCCCCGGATGTCACAACCAAAAAGTGCTTGTACTGTGATCTTGGCACTGTAAAATACAGACTCTGCCTTTGGTGAGAAATTAACCATGTTATATCTTGTATTTGTATATGGTCTCCTGACCTATTTTGTGACTAGTCGCTTTTGCCTGCCTGCCAGAGAGGCACAGGAGTATGGTATAACCTCTAGTAGTGGTAGGGAGGAGCAAGTCAATAGATATTTGGGGTTAAGTCGAGGGATAGATTAGATGCTCAGGAAGGCATGAGAAGGAAATGTCAGCTGCAAGCTAAAATACCATCTGTTGTGGGTTTCAGTCACAATTCAACCTTTCTAACTTGAGATGGCCATGATACATTTGGAGAAAAACACACCCATACGCGATCAATTGATGAAACTACTGCTATTGCTTTCTCTTTAATAGCAAAATGAAGTTTTAGTTGCTCACATTGACCCATCACTCTGATTTTAAATTTTCCATGTTGATAACAAAAGTGGCCACAAAAATTTACAAAGTCGGTTAATCTTGACTAAGCTAGTTTTGTCTTTGCAAGATTTTCATCAGTTCGCAATAGGGGTTGGCTGTTAGGAATGTCCCGACTTGACCCTTCTAAAAACAGGTCCAAACCATTTATATATTAAACATTAGGGGGACCAGGAAAAATAATTTAGAAGGCCACTAGGGGTCCCCCGTCCTCTCTCAATCCCACACAATACCTTCCGAAGTGTATTCTTGCTTACCAAGTCAAAGGCCTACGTAAATCTGAAAATGCCAGAAATGGCTTTTCTTTATTTATCTGACGTCCCATGGTCACAACGAGTTGGAAGGTAAAACTCTGGTCTCCTGTGGAGCATTTTGCCTGAAACCCTATTGTCAGGGAGAGAGCATGCCCCTTTTTTGTACCAAAGTCATCAGTCTTTCTTGGAGCAAACTTCCAATAATTTAGTATGAGATAGTGGGAGTCTGAGAGATACTGGATGATAACATCTTGGAGACCCTTTGGGACCTTGATTATTCTTAATGTAATTTAAAAACCTAAACGGAATGCCTCCTCCGCCCCTTACCACCCCTCCTCCCATTTTAAGGGGGGATGTTGGTATAAATCAGGAGATCCTACAGTTCAGGCCATTTCGTTGTATTTTAATCACAGAACCTCCTGGGGCTTAGTCGGACACCAGCTCCCCACCTTGTTTATCCACACTGATAGACAGGAGAAAAACTTCCCACCTGTGTATTGCCATTGTATTTTCTTCTCCACCCCAATATAATGGAACAAAATGACTACTATTGGGTGGCATTAATACCAGTGCATAGAGGTTGTCTATCGCCCTTCAAAATAATCTAGAATGATCTTTGGTCCATCAGCAGTGCAGCTTCATACAAGTTGATCCATTGCTTGGGGAGGAAAGCACTTTTTCTTTTACATCTTTCTTAATTGGTTATTGTTAACAAATTTGCAATTGACGTTTCTTCTTGGGCTCCCTACATTCTTCATTGAACCAATGTGGTTCCTCTTAGAACACGTTTCACTTGCCACTGTGTCAATATATTCATACACTAAGAATTTTGCAGGACTGAGTTACCTAGTCTAAGAATCATTCAGTATGCCAGGTGAAAAATTGAATCGCACTCTGGATCTGTCTTCCAAAAGACCCTGGTTCCATTTCACAGATATCCTTGGTGTTTAGATCCCCAAGAAAGCACAGTGATTATCAGTTGCTGAAACAATTCAGATGAAGACGATTGTGTTCGCCCTCAATCTGTGGGAGCATTTAAAGCTTCACCTCTGTACTCCATGAATCCACGCGTGAAATAACATAATTGATCAGTGATTCTGAAGATGAAAAGACAAATGTAGGAGCCACTAAGGAATTGATGCACGTCCTCTCATTTATGATATGAAAACATAGTTTAAAAACTAACTTGTAGCTTCGAGCCAGCCATATTTTTGAACAGAAAATAAGATAAATGTTCATCTCTGGTTGTCCCCACCCTTATTCTTCCAATAGATATTCTTCTAGATCAGGTGGACCACCTCGCTTGGGATTAGTTACCCAATACAATAATATCCGGGTCAATAGGCGTTTGGCAGGGGTGCATAAGATTGGCAGATGCTTCACTAACAACAAGAGTCTGCAAAGTAAAGGATTTGGCGGGTTGGGCAGTTGTGGTCATTATTATTTTCCTTAACTCTAAAATACAGACAGACCATCCCAAACCAAGATGGAGCAATTGGAACTTTGGGAAGGTAACTCGGAATGATCAAACATGCTAAATTGCCTTTCATCACTGACATTGAAGCAGCAAGACCAGCCCATCAAAGGCTCCTGATTTATGAGGCCTACAGAAGAAAGATTCAGGAAGCTGACACCTGTAGGAGAGATTTGGCCATCGGGAGCAAGAACAGTTCATGAGTTCGGAGTGGGAACATTACAATTTTAACCTTATTTGAATATTAGTTTACAAGATACTGTTTACCTTATGTCAGATCCTGGCCCAGTCTTGTGCAGAGGTAGCACAAACTCCTGCATCCCCTTTGGGTTTTGGCGCCTGGGAATGTAGTTACTGCAGGCCTCCACAACCCGCTAGGGAAAGAGGGTTAGGGTCAGCTGAGTGGCTTTTGGATGTATTGGGGAAACCTTTTGCAGCTTCGCTGCTAAACCACCTGCAAACGTGGATTAACGAATCTAAACTAAGTGACCCCAGGCAAACCAATCTTTTCAAGGGCTGGGAACTGCTTTCAATTTATTTTTGCTCAGCACTTTAAGGCAGGGCCTTTAAAACCAAAACAAAATCTATCTGGCCTTTATATACCAAAACAAAAACAAACAAAAAAAAAATATAAGCTTTTGACAGCATAGCGAACTTCTATGGATAAAGCTAGAAGCAGGTGGATGTCCCCCCCCCCGATTTATTAGCGGCAATAAAATCATTAATTTACTAATACTACTATCCAAATGAGACTTCATGCTCAGGGCCTCTGACTAAAAAAATATTCACATTTAGGGGCCTAAAGCAAAGTTGTCAGTTGGCTCTGATGCTCTTTAATTTCTTTTTGTCGGACTTTGGGAACCATATGAATGCTATTCGATCTTTCCCCCTGTCAATAGGTGACATAAAAAATAGCTTGGATGCTCCATACGGATGATCTGGTCCTGATCGACCAGACTCCCGTAGGCCACCAACGCAGTTTGAATGCTCTAAATGAGTATGCTCTAAAAGGTGCCGAAACTGATGTTCTAGCCTTGAAATCTATTAAGGGACTAAAAGCTAAAAGATACAAATGGTATTTGGGAAGTCAGAGGCTGAACGAGGTCTCTTTGACGCGATATTTGGGTGCCTATTTTTTTTTTTTTTTTTATTTGTAATTTACAGTTTTTTTACAAACTTTTATTACAAAATCCTCAGAAAATCACATCTCCTTGTTCATCCTTGTCATCAGTAGTCCAACAACATCAAAAAGAGATAACAAAGGAGTTTACATGATTAAGCAAACAAGAAGAGCAAAAAAATGCATAACAGAGCAGCCTCCATTCTATTCACTAATCGGCTTCTCTGATGTGGATAGAACACTGTCCAACAGGTTTATAGCTGCATAAATTAGATGGACTGAGTTCCCACTTAGGATTCGCATCCATAAGTCTTCTGGGCTTCCAGTTGAAGGTGCAAACTGGCCCATGAGTAGGGATCTAATTTCCTTTAGTGATTGACATTCCGTTAATAAGTGCTTTACTGTTTCAGTATCAAGCCCACAGAGCCTACATGAGTCGTCTGTGATATTTTCCATATGTCTCACAAGCAGCATGTTCCGTGACTTGTAGATATTAGTTCGTAGTCGGAAAAAGCGATCTCTATGGAGTCGAGATGGAAATTGACAGATATTTTGGTGGATTGTCTAATTTGTTCATTGTCGGCCCCAAGTCCATTGCAGTTGCCAGCTCGTAGTATTTATCTAAATTTTGTGTCCATAGCCACTGCCTCAGTTTTTTCCTTGCCATTTGTGGCCACTTCAATAGCATCTCCATTGTAATGTTTGCAGACTGCATATAGATTTTTATTCTTTGAGACCATTCTTTCAATAAGTTTACTTGATTTGTTTTCCCATGCGGAGCAAAGATTTTGTATGCAGGTTCCACATTGTTAAGTTCCATCTTTCTTAGCAACGCCATGGATTTCCAAATGACTATGCCATACAGAGGCTCCACTGCAAGTTCATGCCGAATTATTGTCATTGATAGGTATTTGGTAGTTGTAACACACGTCGCCAAAAAATACCTTCAAGTTTTGTCCAGGTTTTTAGGTCAATGTTCCAGCCTGCCTCTGCGCCAAATGTGATAGCTGGGATAACTTTTTGGAGATAGAATGTGCGGACTGGAACAAGCGTAAATTTTCCATATAGCATGTGGATTCTTGCTCCTTGTAGTGCCAGGGTTCGCGTTCGCTTGTCAAGTTCATTAACCCAGCTTCGTTCTCTGATTGAAGTGCTTATTGAGATTCCCAGATAACGGATCACATTGACTTTGTCTATTGGAACCTTATTAATATACCACTTAAAGTTCTTGTTTCTTGCTCCCTATATGTGACCAAATTTCATGATCTTCGTCTTTTCCACGTTGATCCTAAGGTCATTAGCTTCCATGTACCCTTCCAAGGCACTTAGGAGACGCTGTAGGCCGATTGGTGTTCTGTCGGCTAGCACCAAGTCATCGGCATAGATCAAGCAACGTATTTGATGTCCATTTATTTTAGGGGGAAATTAATGTGTTCTAGCTAAGACTTCCGAGACATCAGCAATGTATAACTTAAATAGGGCCGCAGCCAAGGGGCAGCCTTGCTTCACTCCTTTATTTGTTGCGATCGATTCTGAAAGATCACCATTTTCATTAAGCCTTATTCTTATTGTGGTGGATTCATGTAAAGCTTGTATTGGATTTAACAGAGAGAGAGCGGGCATTTCCATTTCTTTAATTTTTCCCAGAGCATCTCTCGGTTTATGGTATCGAACGCTTGTTGCATATCAATAAAGGCGAAGTACAGGTTTTCCCTCTTCCGAATGGCTTCAAGATGTTCACTATAACGAGGTTGTTTTCTGTGCACACTCCTTTCGTGAAGCCGGTTTGTCTGTTGTCATAGATTTTGGATCTCCGAGCCCATGCTGTTATTTTTTGTTGTAAGAACATTGCAAATACCTTCCCAATGGTGTCTAGTAGAGCGATTGGGCGATAATTGACAGGATCTTCTCTGTCGCCCTTCTTATATATTGGGACAATTATTGCTTCAGACCATGAAGCTGGAATTTTCCTTGTTTTGGCAATCTCCTTAAACAGCTCCGAGATGAAAACTGACCATTCGTGTTTATGTTGTTTTAGCATCACGTTGGTGATGCAATCAGGGCCGGCTGCTCTTGAGTTTTTTAATTTTGATAATGCACTTGCTATGTCCTCTTCAGATTCGATTATATCCCAGGCAGTTGAACATGGCTCATTTTTTACTTCCAGCTCAGTTGGTTGTGACGTGAGTAGTTGTTCAAAATGCCTCACCCAGTTGGCTTCCGATACACCATTGGCCATAGTACTTGCGTGTTTTATACTGCCTTGGTTCAAGATGTTCCAGATGTCTCTAGTATTATTAGTTTTAATCAGAGCTAGCATTGCCTCACCTCGTTCTTGATCGCGCTGCAGGTTGAAGGCCTTTGACCAATTACGATAAACTTGTTTCCTATGTTTTATCATAGTAACTGTATTTGTGTTGCTTCCAGACCTCAGCTCTCGTAGGTCTTTTCTTAATTTCAACTTTTCCTTTCTCACGGTACTACTCCAGATATGTAAGTGATCATGTTCTTGATGGTGTTGCCTTTTATTTGTCGAGTTAGTGTACGGCAATAAAGCAGTGTAATTTGGTGTTTCCTGGCTGTCTTTGGTTTGTGATTGAAAAACAGCAGTAAGATTCAGGATTTGATTTGCTTTTATCCTAAGTCTGTTACGTCCGGAATTTACTTCCAGCTCTGTACATGCCGGACATATTAGTGTCTTACAGCTTGGATGCCAAGACATGATCAGGAGAGAGTGATCACTACTGTTTGAGGGAATTATCGCCAGGTTGTGAATTAGCTTTGTCACATTATTAGACGTCCAAATATAGTCTAAAGTTTTTTCATAACCCATATTTCGCCAGGTGACTTGTGGCGGTATGTCTCCCTTCACGTTTCCGTTGATCATTGTACAGTCTCGTGCCTCCATTGCGTCCTTCCATCTTGTTTGCCTGGAGCTGGCTTTACGATTTTCAACTCGGGATACCTCGATTAATTCTTTTTTTCCATTAAACCATGCTAGGTTTAAATCTCCACATACAATGATCCATACATTTTGATGGGACGACTGGTTCTGGTCTATTAATGTTGTTATGGAGCTAATGAATTTGCTACTAGTGATCTTGTTTGGGTTCCAATAGACATTCAGTAGCAATAACTTTTGAACTTTGTCTTTTTCTCCACTCTTTCTTTCAAGTAGGGTCGCTTGTACATGCTGATTTGGATTAGTTGATTCAGTGACTTCCCAATTTGTTCCTATTTTTATCAGCGTTAACAGGTCGTCCTTTTTCTGGTCTTTTAAGTTTTTATCGGCAGGGTTGATCAATATATGATAACCGTCCTTTACCGGTGATTGCCGCATCCAAGTTTCCTGCAGGCAGATGGCAAAGTTGTTGGTTAGGTCCACTGGGAAGCCGTTGTATAAGTGACTGAATCCCCTGGTATTCCAGGAAATAAGGGTGGCCTCGGCATCCTGTCCGGTTGTGACTAGTTAAAGTCTCCTTTTAGCCTGCAATCGCAGCTCTTCATTTGTCGCAGTTGATGAGTAGGTACTCAAGTGGGATCGTATTTGAGCTCGACGTTGGGTCAAGGATCTTTTTTTTTATTCATTTCTTTCCTCGCGAGCTTCAGCCAACGGTGTTGACATCTCGAGTTGTTCAGAAATCTCGAACCCCAGACGTAGCAGTTCCTCTTTCGCGGTCAATATAGTCTTTCTGACCGCTTGAGAGTTGATGTGTAAGAGAACACTATCAGCTCGTTCTTCTGACGTATATTCGACAATTCGTATGTCATCAGATTTAAGGATCCTTAGTGTCGGAACTGAGTGAAATAATCGCATTACATTGCCTCGGTTCAAATTTACCTCTGAATCATCATCCAATACGTTGATTATTTTTATTTTTCCTGAGGCACCTGTGCTTTGTCCTGGCCGGGATTTTGACATTTCTTTTCTTGTTTGATTTTGAGCTGACGTATGTTTTGGATTTAGTGCCGTTTCCAGTTTCTCTTTTATGAAGCGGTTATCGTTCGGGTGTCTGTCAGCCATTTTTGTAGCTGCTGCCTGAGGCAATAACTTTTTGTTGTCTCCCATTTGTTTTGCGACAGCCCTCAAGTATTTTGTGTTGCCTTTCTGCCTACCCTGATGTTTTTGGGTGGAAGCTTCCAGAATGCTCGAACTTTCGGATAAAGAAATGTAGGTTTCGTCTTGAGTTTCATCTTCTCCAGAAACATTGGAATATGTGGAAAGGTTGCACAATTCCTGAATGTCACCGGATAATGAATCACTACTTGTGTCTGAATCGATTCTTATCCGTTTTTTTGGGTTTAATTTAACAGTTTTACGTACCCTTCGGACAGGTTGATCTTTAGGACCTGTTTCGGTGTCTTTTTCCTTTTCCTTTTCCAATGTGTCCACATTTACTTCTTTTGAACCATTTATGATCGAAGATTTGTTGGTCATTATTACCACTGCGTTTTCTCGAACAAATAGCTTTGGTTTCGGGGGTGTGGTTAGGTTTCTGATACATTTCCTTGAGTTTGAAGTTTGGTTGTTGACTGTCATGTGTTTTTTCTTTTCCTTTCGTTTTTTTGGGATAACTGGTGCAGAAGTGCCAGGGACCACAGGCTGTTTAGGATCAGGCATTTTTCCTGATAGGATGTTTTTTGCAAGTCCATGGAAAATCCCAAACGAGGCCTTGACGGTTGAACAGCTCGGCATACCTGACGGAGGCTCCGAAACTTGTATCTTCAAGGTCTCTTCATTTTTCTCTTGGACGTCGATAGAGCGCTTTTCTATTGCCGTTGCAGAAGGGGCTATGACACTTGCCTCTTGGCAGCTGGGTACAATTTGAGTACTTAGATTTGCGTCTACCGGATGGAGGATTACGACATTATAAGCTTTTTGTGACAGTATTTCCTCTCCTTTTGGTTCTGAGCCAATAGGAATAGCAATAGTATTGGGCCCATCGTCCATTTTAACTGCACGTGAGTTTGCCGAATTTAGATCCGAAAAGGACTTTTTCATAAAGTCTAACAGATCATCCATTTGTTTTCTTCCTTAGTTTGTCTGTTTTTCGATTAACTCATAAATCTTTCTAAGGCCATCATCTATCTCCGTGTATTGATTATCTTTTTGTTGTTGTTGTTGTTGTATTTGTACTAGGGTTTCCATTTTTGAAACTTTTTCCACCAAATTGCCTGAGCAAGCTACATTGTTTTGTGTGGCTTCATTCAAGTTGTCGTATAATTTTATGAAAGGAATTAGGGCCAAGGAGGTTGCAGCAAGTACATTGTTATGGATCTGGATTGCTACTGCTACAGATAGATTTGATTTTGCTTCATATTCCTTATCAACGGCATTTGATGATTTTTCTTTAGCTGGTATTTTTGAATCCATGCAGTCGCAGACCAGATGTGAGTCTTGAGGCTTTAGCAAATGCACAGCGGTTACACTTGCACCATGGTTAGTTGGAGTGGAACAGTTTGGTGCATTTCTGTCCCTTTTATTCTGCCATTTCTTTCCATGTCCGAGTGATTCACTAAGAGAGCTCCCAGGTTTTTCACCAAATACAAGGATCTGTGGGAGATGATGTACCGGCCTCTCGGTACTCAACTCGGAATCCACTGTGTATTCTTTGTTCAGCTGACAATGTTCTTTACCTTGTAAGTTTGCGCGGCTTGAGTCTGTGTCAGTTACTGACTCTGCAAGTACCGGGTTTCTACAGCTATTTTTATTGTCCTTCATTTTACTCACATAGCTGTCTGATAGTTTCGTTTTAATATTTTCAAAATCGGCTTGTAGTCTCAGGGTAAGTCTTGCCTCTCGACCTGCTAAATCAATGCCACTATAATTTAGACTCTCCATTGCAGTTACTTGTGGAGCCACTTTTCTCTCGCCTTCCATTTTTTTTTCTTTCCAGCTCGCTTGTTGTTTCAGAGTCGTGTTTGAATGGCAACTGTATTCAATAGGCAGCGTGAGTCGCAGCGGTTGTATTGAGCTAGTTAAACGTGCAATATCTTCTCGATTACTGCAACATGGTTCCTGTTGGTGAGTGTCGAAGTTAAATATTTTGGGATTTGATGGAGTTTGTGATGTTTCCATGTTTAGTAATTCTGCATCCGTCACGTCGAATGGGGAATAAAACAGGTCTTCGCCTGCTTCAATTTTTCCTTCTTCTGATTGTAATTGTTGCGCTGCTGGTATTTTTGTATTACCAACTGTTTCGCATGCCATGAGCTCATTTTTCTCATCTTGATTCACTTGTGTTGCAGACAGCACCATTGAGTTTGTTTTGCCAAGAAAGTCCATCTGACTGGACGAGACCAACAAGCCTGGTGCCCGTGCAAAACTTGTTTCACTGACATTCTTTGACGATTCAGTTCGTTTTTACTACACTTGTTTTGTTTATTTTTCATTTCATACAGCCTCTGATTAGATGTTATTATGGACTCTGTGCTGATGGCTATTGTGGGCGCAGGATTGATTTCCATGGCGGCTAGCTGTAATTCACTCATCCGAGACCAAGGCCTTTCTTCCATTGACCTTGCTCCTGTTTGTATAAACAAGGGTTCAGGGAGACAACGGGCAGCCAAGTAAGCGAGCGCTGCAGGACCGTTAATACTTTCAGAGGACGTGTGTGGTCGGGGAGGCATGTGGATGGTAGGAGGAGGCAGCGTGGAATGTTCAAATATGCGCGCGGTAGTGACGTGAGCTGGGGAAACCACAAACTCACCGCGCGATCGCTCACTCCCCCTCCCCACCTCCTGCTCGCATGTTTTGTTTGCTAACAATGAAATGTCACATAAAGAACTTTCATGCACTCCAAAGACTTTCTGGCGTTTCATTTTAGCACTGGTGCATGCGGTTGAAGCCTGTTTTGCTTTTAAACGTGTTTGAGGACCCGTATCCATGAGTTTAATGGAGTTGTAAAGTCTTACCTTCCTCCTGACGTCCTGCCGCGGACTGCAGCAGACTGAAACTCTGCACGAAAATCCGCGCTAGATCGGAGTTTTTAAAGGAAAGTTGAGCTTACTTTCCTTAAAGCCACAGTTCCAGTTCCACAAAAAACGGGGCAGAACGAGCAAAGCAGTAAGTAGCAGCAGCTCCTCTCTCCTCGAGCACTGCAGCAGACAAACTCTGCACGAAATTCCGCGCGCGCTCCGCGCTAGATCGGAGTTTTTAAAGGAAAGTTGGGCTTACTTTCCTTAAAGCCACAGTTCCAGTTCCACAAAAAACGGGGCAGAACGAGCAAAGCAGTAAGTAGCAGCAGCTCCTCTCTCCTCGAGCACTGCAGCAGACTGAAACTCTGCACGAAACTCCGCGATGATAATGGGGTTTGTGGGGAGTGGGTGCAGGCCTGCAAGGAACAAAAGTGATGAGTCGGCGACCCGTTGCTAAGGTCCATTTCTCAGATAGGAACTAGCCACCACCATTGCCTATTAGAATTGCAGTGTGAACGATACACTCGAACGTTAAGAACTGTATGGGAAAATTAAGACCCTTGTTATTGAAGGATCTTGGATTTTAAAAAAAAAATACAGAAAATGTTCTTATGCCAGTAAGTTTTTCTAATCCAAAGTGATTGCTTTCTTTTTTGTGCATTATAACCGACAAAATGATTTTTACACAGCCATACATAGATAAAATTCACTTAAGCTCCAAAAAGTTTTAAAAACAAGGAAAATAATAAAATAAAGAAAATAAACTAAAATAAATCCAAAGCCTAAAGAAACATCGAATTCATAAAACCAGTTAAATACTACCAAATTAAAAGAAAATCCAAAACAAGTTAAATGCCTGCTTGAGGAAGAGTACAATCCTACCAAGTGGAACAAAAGAAACACAAACCTCATGTACCTTCAACCTTCCCAACAAAGTCCTTCTGGGAACCTTTCAACAGTAAGCTGACGGTATGATTTCAATCCCGTTTAATACCCTGATTACATTGGTTAACTGCACATGCTGACACGCTATGAACCGGTCCCAGAACATTTCGGAAAGGAGGTGGTCCTGCCTTTCCACCATCTGTTGAAGACCCCTTATTCTTACCTCCCAGGTACCCTCGCACTCCAAGTGGTGTCTTAGGGTCTGCTTATGCAGATCATAAGACTTTGCAAAGTTTTTGGCCCTTATTACCTCTGCCCCACCAGGACAAAACTTCACCAGTGTGTAAAATGTTGAACCAAAACCTTAAGTTCTGTTGAATGTTAGGATCTGTGAACTTTCTCAAATAGCTTGCTAGAAAACCCCTCTTATCATAATGTGAGGGTACTACCCACTCTGAGTTTCTGCATTTGGTCGATGGTATGGATCCAATCCATCTGAAAGAGGGCTCCCTTGGTCCTATCTGGATTGATGATGTCTCCACAGCACTACTACAGTCTGCGATGGCTACCAGCACCAACCTCTCGAGGGCACACAAGAGGGATGATCTTTGTTGGATCAAATGAGACTTCAGATCCTCATAAAGAGTGACTGGGGAGCCATTATTTGATGGTACAGAGAAACAAGTCTCCAAGTTGCATGTGCCTTTAGACTTGAGTCCCAGCTCATACCGTAAACTTACCATCGGAAGACTCGAAGGGAGACCAAAAACCCTCTTGGTTCCCTCCAAGCGCTGCCAGTCAAAATTCCAGATTAGTGGTTTTGCCTCCAAACCTTATAGGAGAGTTGGTATAATCTTTGCTGTATAATATTTGACTAGAGGTAAAACTGAAAACTTAGAGTATTTCCTCATGATTTTGACCATTTGGGCTGAGAATTGAGATGTTTTTCCCAAGAGATCTTGACCACATTGGGCTAAACTCGGGGTTGCATACAAGAGAAAGCCCAAATAAAGGACCTCCTTCACAACCGGAATGACTTCTCCCTC